>NW_023425355.1:19569206-20078223 GCF_014108415.1 Molossus molossus
GAACCTTCCTGCAGGAATGATTAGTGAAGATGTTCCTCTATTGAGAGTCATTTCATAAACACAGGAAAAGGTGGTGATTTATTCAAAAGCATAGGAATTAAACAACAGATAACAAGGTAAGCAAAGGAACAGAAAATCAGAGCCCATTTCAAAGAGTAAGTTAAATCTCCAGAAACCAACTGTAAGTAACAAGGGCTTTAAATTGGCAAAGATTTTTAAAACAAGTTTCTTAAATATACTCAAAAAGGTAAAGGAGAACATAGAAAGTTAACTAAAGCAAGTAAGGAAAATGAGTAACAGACAAAATGAGAATATCAAACAAAGAAATACTATTTAAAAAAAATAAACCATAAATTCTAGAGATGCAAAATGAAAGAACTAAATGACACAAGTTTCAATAGCAGACTTGAGTAAGCAGGAAAAAAATGAGCACACTTGAAGAGAGCTCATTTAAAATTATTGAGCCTGAATATGATTTCCCACTCATATGAGTAATTTAAAGAACAAACTAAACTACCAAGCAAAACAAAGACAGACTCATAGATAGAGAGCAGGAAGACAGCTGTGTGTGTGTATGTTGGGGTGGGAGGAAGGTGGAGGGCTTGAGTTAAAAAAGAAAAAAAAAGAGAGAGAGAGAACTCATAGACACGGACAACAGTGTGGTGATTGCAGGGTGAGGGGGGTAGGTGGAAGTAGAAGAGAGCATAGCAGGGATAAATGGTGATGGAAAAAATAAAATTAAATTTAAAAATGATAAAAATGAAATTATTGAGTCTGAGCTATAAAAACAATGAAGAAGAGTAAACAAAGCTTAAGGGACTATGAGAAACCATTAAGTAAAAACAAAGTATGCATTATGGGAGTCTCAGAATAAGGCAAGAGAAAGAGGCAGAGAGCGTATTTAAAGAAATATTGATTTCACTCATATGTGGGATATAAAACTGAAACACATAGACACAGACAACAGTATGAGGGTTACCAGAGGAAAGGATTGGAGGTTGTAAAGGCTAAAGGGGAACAAATATATGGTGACAAAAGATTATTTTACTTTAGGTGGTGGGCACACAATGCAATATACAGATCATGGATCATAGAAATGTGTGCTTGAAACCTATATGATCTTATTAACCAATGTCACCCCAATAAATGTAATTAAAAAAGAAGTATTGGCCTAAAATTCCCCAAATTTGAGAAAAAACATGGAAATATAAATATAAAAAAAATCAATAATATCTAAATAGTAAAAACTCCAAAAGACTCCTAAAGTCAAAGATGAAGACAAAATCTCGAAAGCAACAAGACAGAAGTGACTTGTAACATATAAGAGCTCTTCAATAAAATATTTGCAGATTTCTCAGCAATACTTTTGGGGGCTAGAAGGATATGAGATGATATATTTAACGTGCTGAAACAAACAAACAAATAAAACTGTCACTCAGCAATTCTATACCAGGCAAAACTACCAAAAATGAGGGGGAAATTAAGACATTCTTTTTTGTTGTTTGTTTTTCTTTATTGATACTAGAGAGAGAGGGGGGAAAAGAGAGGGAGAGAGAGAGAGAAGTATCGAGGGGAGAGAACATCAACTGGCTGCCTCCTGCATGCCCCCCACTGGGGACTAGGCCCACAACCTGGGCATGTGCCCTGACCAGGAATCGAACTGGCAACCTCTTGGTGCATGGATTGATGCTCAACCACTGAGCCATGCCAGCCAGGCAAAACATTCTTAAATAAACCAAAGGGTATTCATTACCACCTGACTTGCCCTACACAAAAACGCAAAGGAATTCCTGAACTTGAAACAAAGGGACAGTACTGTATAACTCAAAACAATATGAAAATATGAAGTTACATGTTAAAGGTAAATATATAGATAAATATTAAAGTTGTGTATTGTATTTTGGTTTATAACACTATTTTTTATTATTTTGTAAGGTTTAAATGACAAGACTATAAAAATATTTGTGAGTGCATGTTAAAGGGTACACAATACTTAAATATGTGCTTTCTGAAATTAATAACAAAATGAGAAGCAGAGCCGTAAGCACAGAAATTTTGTAAGGCAATTGAAGTTAAATTAATATCAGTTTTAAAGGAGGAGTGTGAGGGAGGTGGAAGAGGATATAGGAAAGATAAATGTTAATGGACAGAGACTTGACTTGGGATGGTGAACACACAATACAGTGTACAGATGATGTGTTTTAGAACTGTGTATCTGAAACCTGTATAATTTTGTTAACTAATGTCACCTAATAAATTTAATAAAAAGGAAAAACTAGATTATTTTAAGTTTACGATGTTTATGTAACCCCCATTGTAATCACAGAAAAATCTCTACAAAATATACACAAAAGGGAAAAAAAAAAGAATCAAAATGAAGTGCTGAAAAAAAATCACTAAACACAAAGGAAGACAGTAAAAAAGAAAATAAAGGACAAAAATTGTATAACATATACAGTACACAGTTAAATAAATGGCATTAGTAAGTTCTTCTCTATCATCATTACTTTAAATGTATATGGATTAAAATATCCAATCAAAAGATATAGAGTGAAAAAATATAGAGAGTGACAGAATGGATTATAAATAAAACAAAAAATAAACAAGATTCAACTATACACTGTCCACAAGAGGCTCACTTTAGATATTGTGCCACATGTTAGTTGAAAGTGAAAGTACAAAAAAGATATTTCAGGTCAATAGTAGCTAAAGGGAAGAGAGTTGGTTATACTAACATGAGACAAAATAGACTTGGAGTTAAAAACTATTACAAGAGAAAAGGAAAAACATTATATAATGATAAAAGGGTTAATATAATAAGGGGATACAACAATTATGAACATATACAGGATGGATCAAAGGTAGGCTCACATTCATTTGGAAAATAGAAAAATAATTAATAAATAATAAACTGTGTTTTGCATATTCACAAATGCAAACCTATTTTGCCCCACCCTGTATGGTCTAAACATCTAAGCTCCAAAATATATAAAGGAAACATTGACAAAATTGAAGAGAGAAATACATAGCACTACAATAATAGTAGGGAAGCCCAGCCAATTTGGCTCACTGGTTGAGCATGGACCCATGCACCAAGAGGTCACCAGTTCGATTCCCGGACAGGGCACATGCCCAGGTTGTGGGCCTGATCCCCCATGGAGTGCATGCAGGAGGCAGACAATCGATCTCTCTCATCAATGTTTCTATCTCTCTCTCCCTCTCCCTTCCTCTCTCTTTAAAGTCAATGAAGAAAAAAATTAAGAAAAAATATGTATCTCAAATGAATTTTAACTTTAAGAATTTGGATAAGGAAGAAAGTTTAAACCTAAAGCTAACAGAAGGAAAACAATAAAAATTAGAGGAGAGATAAACAAAAAAGAGAATAAAAACACAACAAAGATAATAAGTAAAAGCAAGGGTTGGTTCTTCAAAAGAATTAAAAAATTAGCTATGTTAACTAAGGAAAAAGAAAATTCTTAAATTACTAAAATCAGAACTAAAAGAGAGGACATTACCACTACTTTTACAGAAATAAAATATTTTCAATACTTTACTATGAACAATTATTCAACAAATTGGACAATCTAGATGAAATTGAGAAATTTCTTGAAACACACAGTCTAACAAGACTGAATCATGAACAAATAGAAAATTTGAACAGATTTACAACTATTAAAGAGATTGAATACACACACACACACACACACACACTCCCAATAAAGTGAAACTCATAACTAGATGGCTTCACTGGTGAATTCTCACAAACATTTAAAGAATTAACCCCAATCCTTTACAAACTCTTCCAAAAAATTGAAGAGAAAGGAACATTTCCAACCTCATTCTATGAGGCTAGCATTACTCTGACATTAAAGCCATAAAGAAAATCCTGACTGGTATACCTGATGGATACTGATGCAGAAATTTTCAACAAAACACTAGCAAACAAAATTTAACACCACATTAAAAGGATTATACGCCATTAACAAGTGGGATTTATTCTGGTTATGAAAGGATTGTTCAGCATACAAAAATTGATCAATGGAATACATGACATTACCAAAATAAAGGGGGAAAAATATGATCATATGATGCAGGAATAGCATTCAAAAAAACTCAACACCTTTTCATAAAACAAAACAAAATGCCCAACAACTACAAGCAGAAGGATCCTACCTCAAAATAATAAAAGACATATGTTAAATACTCACAACTAACACCATACTGAGTGGTTCAAAACTCAGATCAGGAACTTAAAAAGGACACTTGCCTTTGCTACTTCTATTCAACACAGTACTGGGAGTCCTAGCCAGAGCAATTAAGAAAGAAAGAGAAAAAAGAGGCATCCAAATTAGAAAGAAATATAAACTTATTTCTATTCACAGATGACATAATCTTAAAAATAGAAAACACCACCCGATTGGTGTGGTTCAGTGGTTGAGCATTGACCCATGGACCAAGAAGTCCCCAGTTCAATTCCCGGTCAGGGCACAGGCCCAGTTTGTGGGCCCCATCCTCAGTGGGGTGCATGCAGGAGCAGCCAATCAATGTTCTCTCTCATCCATGTTTCTATCTCCTTCTCTCTTTTTCTGTCTCTAAAAATAAATAAAGAAAAAAATTAAAGAAAAAAAATAAAACACCAAAGAGTCTACAAAAAACAACAACCTGTTAGAACTAAAAAGTTCAGTAAAGTTGCAAAATGCAAAGCCAACACACAAAATTCCACTGTTTCTACAAATTAACAATGTACAATCCAAAAGAAAATTAGAAAAAATGTTATATTTACTATAGGGGAATTCACTGAGATGCAATATGGATCCAGCAGCAAAGGCATCTGGGAAACGTTGGACTCTCAATTCTCTGTAGCCTCAGGGTTGGCTGATTACCCAGAAAGCAAGAATGCCACCCAGAGATAATCATCATGCCGACAAAAAGGAGGTCAATGAATGTACAGAGTGTGATAACTGCCTGACGTTATATGTTAATTCAGGAATGCGTTGTTCTTTTTGGTGGTCCATGTGACTACCCATGCTATGATTACTATTAATCCCCTATAAAAAGATACTGTCCTGAGAGGGATGCATTTTTATTTTCCGGCTGTCCACCACTGGCAGCAGCTGCCTTGCCAATGTGTATAACTTTCTCCTATTAAAGCTTTTATAAATTTGAATAAGGCTACATGTCAGTTCTTTGGAATTGATCCTGATTTTAGACTTCTGGGGCTCTTCCCCAATACTTACAATAGCATAAAAAACACTTAGAAATAAACTTAACCAAGGAGATAAAAGACTTATAAATTAAAAATCATGAAATCTTACTGGAAAATATTAAATTAGACACACAAACATGGAAAATCTGTATTCATGGATTGGAAGACAACATTAAGATGTCAGTACAACCCAAAGTTATCTAAAAAAATCAATAAAACCCCTATCAAAATCCCAATGTTGTTTTGCAGAAACAGAAAAATGCATCCCAAAATTCATAGGGACTCTCCCAAGTCCCCAAATAGCCAAAACAATCTTAATAAAAATGGGCAAATTTGTAGGACTCACAGATCTTGATTTAAAAACTTGTTGCAAGTCTACAATGATCAAATTAATACTGGCCAAAAGATAGACATATAGACTAATGGAATAGAATAAGGAGTCCAGAAATAAACTCTTACATATATGTTCAAATGTTTTTTGACAGGGTGCCAAAATAATTCAGTGGAGAAAGGACAGGCTTTTTAATAAATTGTGCTAGGGGAACTGGATATGTACATACAAAAGAATGAAGTTGGATCTTTACCTTATAAAGAAATTAATTCAGAAATACATCAGACAGTTAAAAAATTTAAGAGCCAAAACTATAACTCTCTTAGAAGAAAACAGAGATGAAAAACTTCATGACATTGGATTTGACAATGATTTTTTTTTGGGGGGGGGGGCTATGATATTTAAAGCATAGGCAATAAAAGTTGGATTATATAAAAATTAAACTTTTCTGTGCAAAGGACACAATTAACAGAGTGAAAAGGCAACCCACAGAATGGGAGAAAATATTGAACATCATATATCTGATAAGACATTTATATCCTCATACATTAAAAAAAAAAAACTCTTATAACTCAATAACAACAAATAACCCAATTTAAAAATGGGCAAAGAACTTGAACAGACATTTATCCGTAAGGCATACAATTCAGCAATAATCACATGAAAAGGTGCCTAATATCAGTAATAACAGGTAAACACACACAAAAAATCACAATGGGAAACCCTCACAACCCATTAGGATGGTTATTATCACAGACATTTAATAAACAAACAGAAAATTACAATGGTGTTTGAGAAGAAATTGGAACTCTTGTGCACTTCAGGAGAAATGGAAATTGGTGCAGCCACTCGGGAACAAAGTATGAAAGTTCCTCAAAAATTAAAAATAGAATTAACAGAACTTCTGGTCAAGATGGCAGCGTAGGTAAATGTGGTCTAGCCTCCTCCCACAACCACATTAAATTACAACTAAACCACAACACAATCATCATTCAGAACTGCCTGACATCAAGCTGAATGGAAGTCCTACAACTACAAAATTAAAGAAGCAGCCACATGGAGACTGGCAGGAGGGCGGAGGTGGACGGGCTGGTCCCACACCCACGTGTGGCGGATAAAAATCAGGAGGAGACCTCGGCTGGGAAGGTCTTGCCTTAGGAGTGAGGGGTCCCCGTCCCCCACCAGG
Source organism: Molossus molossus (assembly GCF_014108415.1). Classification (NCBI taxonomy): domain Eukaryota; kingdom Metazoa; phylum Chordata; class Mammalia; order Chiroptera; family Molossidae; genus Molossus; species Molossus molossus. Next base: position 19,575,930 of record NW_023425355.1, read on the forward strand.
CGCACCGCTCAGGGTCTCAGTGCCAGGAAGAGAATCCCCATAACTTCTGGCTGGAAAACCAGCGGGAACTGAGGCTCAGGGAGGCTGAAGCTTCTGGAGCCCCAGGCAGCTCCTCTTAAAGGGCCTGCACATGGACTTACTCAGTCTTCCTCCCTCTGAGCTCAGGCGGGAGGCAGCTTGAGGGGCGCCAGAGAATTACGGGGAAGAACTGAGTTATTTGGCCTCAGGATGAGGGCTGAAGGGGCAGCTTTCTCCTGGACAGACGTGCTGGTGGATGCTGATGTTCCTCTGGTGAGCCCTTCCCTGGAGCGGCAGACAACAGCCATATCTGGGACTCCAGCAACCTGGCTCACACTGTTGGCCCCGCCCTCCTGATTTTCTGAGGCCCCACCCCACCAACTTTTGGGTCCACCCAAGCTGTTTCCAAAGGCTGAATTTACCATAATATTGGCCTGTCTTGGCTTCTGACTCAGTTTCCTAAAAATCTCTCAAACAAGCAGCATCTGGTCTCAGAAAGTCCCATGCTTCTTGTTGAGTTGCCCCAGGCCTGGAGCTAGAAGCAGCCAGCCTTGGTTCACAACTTGGCTTTTCCTGGGCACCTCCAAGCCCAGCACAAGAAGCAGCCATCTGCAGATCACTCTTTAGCTAATGCCGGGTGGCCCTGGATAGCACACAGGCAGTGGCTGACCTTGCTCCAGAGTCAGCACACCGAGTGGACAGCTTCATACCACATCGAAACACCACCATCCAATCACCTCCACAAGTGACACACTTAATGAGCAGACTAAATGGGTACCAGAGCCCTGATGAAGTAAGTCTTGCTCTGTGTGGTAGAGCTGATCCTCTAAGGTAGTCAAAGGCCAGTGGTTAGTGGGCACAGCCAGTCCTTGCAGCTGATCAGCCTGAGTAAATCTCTCCCATTGACGTGCCAACAGCAATCAAGACTCAATTACAACAGAAGGGTGTACAGTCCACACCAGGGGTGCACTTTGAGGGCCCAGCTGGGTGATCAGGAAGGCTGTGCCACTGAATCCTACAGGACATCTATAACAATAGGCCACCCTATGAAGCCTAGGAGACATAGCAACTCTACCTAGTGCATAGAAACAGTTACAGGGAAGCAGCCAAAATTAGGAGACAAAGAAACATATCCCAAATGAAAGAAAAGAAAAAAACTACAGGAAAAGAATTAAACAAAATAGAGATAAACAATCAATCAGATGCAGAGTTCAAAACACTGGTTATAAGGTTGCTCAAGGGACATTATGAGACATTCAAGGAACTTAGTGAGACCTTCAAGGAACTTAGTGAGAACATCAACAACATAAAAAAGGACCAGTCAGAAATGAAGGATGCACTAACTGAAATAAAGAATAATTTACAGGGAATCAATAGTAGAGTAGGTAAAGCCAAGAAGAAAACCATCTATTTGGAATATGAGGAAGCACAAAACACCCAATCAGAACAGCAAAAATAAAAAGAATAATAAAAAAAAAAAAAATGAGGATAGTGTAAGGAGCCTCCGGGACAACTTCAGGTGTGCCAACATTTGCATCATAGGGGTGCCAGAAAAAGAAGAAAGAAAACAAGAAATTGAAAACCTGTTTGAAACAATAATGACAGAAAGCTTCCCTAACTTGGTGGAGGAAACAGACATAGAAGTCCAGGAAGCACAGAGAGTCCCAAACAAGATGAACCCAAAGAGGCCCACACCAAGACACATCATCATCAAAATGCCAAAGGCTAAATGCAAAGAGAGAATCTTAAAAGCAGCAAGAGAAAAGCAGTTTGTAACCTACTAAGGAGCTCCCATGACTGTCAGCTGATTTCTCAAAAGAAACTTTGCAGGCCAGAAAGAAGTGGCAAGAGATATTCAAGGTAATAAAAAGCAACGACCTAAAACCAAGATTACTCTATCCTGCAAAGCTATCATTTAGAATTGATAGACGTATCAAGAGTTTCCCAGGTAAGAAAAAGATAAAGGAGTTCATCATCATCAAACCAGTCTTATTGAAGGAGAAGAACAAAAATATGAACAATAAAATGGCAATTAATACATATCTATCAAGAACTGAATCTACAAACAAAATGAGCAAACAGAACAGAAATAGACTCCTAGATATAGAGAACTTTTTGTTGCTTGCCAGGTAGGTGGGGGCTGGGGGTAAGGAAAAAAAGATGAAGGAATTAAGAAGTACAAATTGGTTTATGAACTTCAAAGGGAAGGGAGTAGGGAGGGTGGGATGAGAAAAACCAAACAACTTCTATGCATGTATGCATAACCAATGGACACAGACAATAGTGTGGAGAAGGCAGGAGGGGAATGGGATTGGGGAGGAGGAGGTCAATGGGGAAAAGAGGGGGGACATCTGTAATGCATTCAACAATAAAGATGAGTTAAAAAAATAAAATTAATATATGATCCAGAAATTCCACTTCTGGCTATATACCTAAAGAATTGAAAGTGCAATCCCCAAAATATGTGTATATCCATGTTCATAGCAGCATTATGTACAATAGCTAAAACATGAAAGAACACAAATGTATGAACAAAATGTCATGTATGCATACAATGGAATATCCTTCTGCCTTAAAAAGAATGAAATTCTGACACATGTTACAACATGAACAAACCTTGAGGACATCATAGTAAGTATACTAAGCATATTATATTACAAAATGACAACTCACAAAAAGAGAACTATTGCATGATTCCACTTAAAAGAGGTACCTAGCCCTGGCCGGTTTGGCTCAGCGGTTAGAGCGTCGGCCTGCGGTCCTGAGAGACCCGGGTTCGGTTCCCGCTAAGGGCACGTACCTCGGTTGCAGTTTGTCCCTGGCCCTGGTCGGTTGTGCGGGTGGCAACCACTCGATGTGTTCCTTTCACATCGATGTTTCTCTCTCTCTCTGTTCCTCTCTCTCCCACTCTACCTGAACAAAAAATGAAAAAATGTCCTCGGGTGAGGATAAAAAAAAAAAAAAAAAAAATTATAAAAGAGGTACCTAAATTGGTCAGTTTATAGAGACAGAAAATAGAATGGTTGTTGCCCGGGCCTGAGAAGAGATAGATTTTAATGGGTGCAGAATTTCAATTTTGTCAGATGCAAGAATTCTAAAGATGATAATAATTGTAGCACAACAATGTGAATGCACTTAAAACCACTGAACTGTACACTTAGAAATGATTTAGATAGTAAAATACATGTTATGTGCTTTTTCCACATGAAAGATAAAAGCAGTAATTGAAAAAAGCATATGCAAATAATAAATAACATACATCAAAACTATTTTTTGAAAGATGGTGAAAATGATAACAAATATGTATTTTTAAAAAGGAAGGCAATGATAAAAACCAAATTCAATAGTGCAGGTTATTTTGAAAGGAAGGAGTGCACCCAGATAGATGGAGAAACACAGGAAGGTGCAATTATATTAAGAATGTTTTGGGTCCTATTTTATAAATTACACTTCTGTTACCTTTGTTCATTTGTATGTATCAAATATTGCAGACCGAATAAGAGATTTTTTTAAAATTAGTTTATTAAGGGGGGATACAGGGCTTGGTGAAAATGTTGAGGGAATTAAGAAAAAAACAAAAATTCTGACACAGACAACAGTATGGTGATTACCAGAAGGAAAGAGGGTGGGGGAGATGGAAGAGGGTAAATGGAGGATAAATCATGATGGAGGGAGACTTGAGTTTGGGTGGTGAACACACAATACAATATACGGATGATATGTTTTACAATTGTACACCTGAAACCTATACAATTTTATTAACCAGTCACCCAAGTAAATTCAATAAAAAAATAAATGAAATAAAAGTAGTTTATTAAGGTAAACTAAATTAAAACCACAAGTACTTACTGCTACATACCAAATAGATTAAAATAAAATGTGACAATACCTACTGCTGTCAAGACTGCAAAGACATTGTAAATGTCATTTATTTCCGAAGGGAAGGCAAAGTAACACTCCAGGAAAGTATGACCGTTTTTTTGTTTTTATAAAGGCAAACTTACACTTTCCTTATGACCCAGCAATCCAACTCACAGGGTATTTGTACAAAGGAAATAATATCTTCACAATGCCTGGCTAGTGTGGCTCAGTGGATTGAGCATTATCCCATGGATTGAGAGGTCCTAGTTTAATTCTGGTCAGGGCACATGCTGGGGTTTCGGGCTCAGTCCCCAGTAGGGGGTATGTAGGAGGCAGCTAGTCTATGTGTCTCTCACATTGATGTTTCTATTTCTCTCTCTCTTAGAAATCAATAAAAACATATTTTTTAAAATGCCTTCACAAAAAAAGTGTCACAACAATTTTTATAGCAGCTTTATACATAGCTATCACAGACCGAAAGCAACTCATTGCCCTCCAGTTATGAACTACTGGTTCACAAAACGTGGACACACCTCAAAGGTGTTATGCGAAGGGAAGGAAAGCAGTCCCAAAAGGATACCTATGTTTTGATTTCCCTTATATGATATTCTGGCTAAGGTAACACAAGAGAGATGGAGAACGGGTTAGTGGTAACCATAGGTCAGGATTGGGAAAGGGCAGCATTTTATTACAAAGTAGCAGCAAAACAAAGTTTTTGGAGTGAAGAAACTATTTTATACTTTGCAGTGGTGGTTACATGACTATGCATTATAAAAACATATAGCTATAGAGCATTAAAAGTACATTTTACTGTGTATAAAATGAAATACAAATCAAACAAAAATAGGAACTCAAGTCAAACATGACTTTAAAAAAAGAAAGTTGTTGAATCCAGCCAGTGTAGCTCAGTGGTTGACCCATGCACCAAGAGGTCACTGGTTCTATTCCTGGTCAGGGCACATGCCCCAGTTGTGGGCCCAATCCCCAGTGGGGGCATGCAGGAGGCGGCCAATCGATGTTCTCTCTCACTGATGTTTCTCTCTCTCTCTCCTTCTCACTTCCTCTCTCACTGAAAATTCTGCTTTCCCCAACCTAATGTCTGTGTTCATTGGTTGTGCATATATGTACATACATTTTTTGGTTTATCTCTTCCCACTCCTCCCACCCCCATTTCCTCTGAGTTTTGTCAGTCTGTTCCCTACTTCTAAGACTCTAGGTCTTTTTTGGTCAACAGCTTATTTTATATATTATGTTCCATAAATAAGTGAGATCATGTGGTACTTGTATTTCTCTGATTGGATTATTTCACTTCACATAATACTCTCCAGGCTCATCCATGTCATCTCAAAGGGTAAGAGATCCTTCTTTTTTACAGCTGCATAGTGTTCCATGGTGTAAATGTACCACAGCTTTCTTACACTCATCTACTGATGGACAACTGGGCTGTTTCCAGATCTTAACAATTGTAAATAGCACTGCTATGAACATAAGGGTGCATATATTCTTTCTGACTAGTGTTTCAGACTTCTTGGGATATACTCCCAGAATTGGGATCACTGGGTCAAGTGGCAGTTTCATTTTTAATTTTTTGAGGAAACACCATATTGTTTGCCACAGGGCTGCACCAGTCTGCATTCCCACTAACAGTGCACAAGGATTCACTTTTCTCGACACCCTCACCAGAACTTGTTTGAGGATTTTATTGATGGCTACCATTCTAGCAGGTACAAGGTGATACCTCCTACTCATTTTAATTTGCATCTCTCTGACGATTAGAGATGTTGAGCAATTTTTCATATGTCTCCTGGCCATTTGTATGTCCTGTTTAGAGATGTGTCTACTCAGGTCCTCTGCCCAGTTTTAATTGGATTGTTTCTCTTCCTTTTGTTGATTTGTATGAGTAACTAAAGCAAGAGGCGTGGTTCTGTTCTAATACATTTTAATTACAGAAACAGTTGATGGGTTGGATTAGGACCAAGAACTATAGTTTGTTGATACATTCTCCAGTCCTATTGGAGTCACTGGAAGTGAAACACATATTCAAGCAAAAAAAATCTATACTTATTTTAAGAGAGTATTTATCTGAGAACTAAATTACTATTTGTTGCCCAGTATGTGCCATATGCATGAGTATGAATATGAATATATTCATTCATTTTTTAAAATTTGTGTATCATAAAGAAAAAATTTTTTCTTCTACCTTTATATTCTTTGCTTGGGACCTATGACTTAGATGACAAAAGAAAGATTTATAGGAGAAAAAGTTTACAAAGTTTACTTGATGTTAATATTTCATTTTTTTTATTACATGTACAGAGGCTTTCACAGAAAAAGAAATGAAGACCAAAAGAAGCAGTTCAGTTGGGGTCAAGGGGTCAAGAAGGGGCCTTATATACTATCTTAAAGGGTGATAAATTATAGAGAAGTGATAAGACAAGAAAAAGAAATTGGGCTCTAGAAGCAGCAAATTTTGTGATTGTAAATATATGGAGGAACTAATGGAAGACAAGGGTCATTTAGTAAGGTTGTGTTTATGTAGACTAATCTTGGCACTATATACATCTCTGGGGATAAAGGTTGTCTTCCCTTCCTGGTACAGGAGAAGAAGACACCCTCATAAAGGAAATTTATGTTCTGCTCTTAGGCAGATAGGGAAAGTGCAGAGCTTTACCTGTATCTGTTTTTTCTCAATTACATTGAGCTCAAAGTAATCTTTCTACTAATGTGGCATCTTCTGAAGTAGAACATTCTGAGCCCCTTCACTACTAATACAGTGATCATGTTTCCACAAACATTACCACTTTCTTGTGTATTTTTCCAGAGATAGTCTGTCTGCTTATAAGCATATATTTTCTTCCATAAACTGTCTCATACTATACAAGTTTTTTCAATGCCTTTTTTACTTAATAATTTCCCTTGATTATTTTTCTATCTCAGTCAACAGAAAACCTTATTTGGGGAGAAGGTGTTGTTAAGGATGCATATCTTTCTACTAGCTAGCTATATCATACTTTATTTAAGCCGACTCTGTTAATGGAATTTTGAATTATTTCCAATATTATGCCATTACCAAAATACTGCAATGCATAGTTCATATGCTATTCTTTGCACATATATAGAGATATATTCATAGAATAAATTCTTATAATTACTGAGTACAAAAAATATAGATATTCTGCCTACAAAATGTAAAAGTTTACACTTCCACCAACAGAATATTATAGTGCATTTGTCAATTCATCTTGGCTATTGTAAATAAGGTGGCAATGAACATAGGTGTGGATATATGTATTATTTTTAATTAAATTTATTGGATAACATTGGTTAATAAGATTATATAGGTTAGTCCGGTCAGTGTGGCTCAGTAGTTGAGTGTCTACCCATGCACCAAGAGGTCACTGGTTCTATTCCCAGTAGGACACATGCCCAGGTTGTGGGACCGATCCCCAGTGGGGGACATGCAGGAGGTGGTCAACCGACGTTCTCTCTCATTGATGTTTTTTTCTCTCTCTCCCTTGCTTTCTCTCTAAAATCAATAAAGGAAAAAATTAATAAAAAGATTACATAGGTTTAAAATGTACAATTCTATGATACATCATCTGTAAATTGCATTGTATGCCCACCACCCAAAGTCAAATTATATATATTTTTTTCCTTTGGGTAAATACCCAGAAGTTAAATATGAGGGTCATATGGTAGATGTATTTTGAAGAATTGCCATAATGTTTTCAACACTGTCTGCAACAATTTTTAGTCCCAACAGCAGAACACAAGTGTTCTTTTTTTCAGCACATCCTGGCCAACACATGTTATTTGTTGACAATTTGATAGTAGCCATTCTGATTAGTGTGAGGTAGTATCTCATTGTTGTATTGATTTAAATTTCTCTGATGATAGTAATGTTCGGTTGGACAACTGTATGTCTTTGGAGAAATGTCGATTCATGTCTTCTGCCAATTTTTGATTGGTTGTTTATTTTTTGTTATTGAGTTATATAAGTTCTTTGTCTATTTTGGATAGCAAGCCCTTATTGAATATGTCATTTGCAAATATTTTCTCCCATTCAATAGGTTGTCTTTTTGTTTTGTTGATTGTTTTCTTCCCTGTGCAGAAGTTTTTTAGTGTGATGAAGTGCTATTTGTTCATATTTGCTTTTGTTTTGCTGGCTTGAGAGGACATATCCATAAAGATGTTACTCAGACTGATATCAAAGAGTTTATTATCTCTGCTTTCTTCTAAGAGTGTTAAAGTTTCAGGACTTACATTTAAGCCTTTTAGTTCATTTTGAGTTTGTTTTTGTACATAGTGAAAGATAACGGTCATTCATTTTTTCCTCTTATTTTTATTTTTCAATGACAAATGGCATTCATTATTGCATTAGTTTGAGGTGTATAGCTTGGTGGTTAGACATTTAACTTATGACCCTGATCCCCTTGATAAGTCTAGTACTCACCTGGCACCATACAGAGTTATTACAATGTTACTGATTATATTCCTTAGGCTGTACTTTACATCCCCATGACTATTTTGTAACTGTCCATTTGGATTTCTTCATCTGTTCACCTTTTTCACTCAGCCCCCCAAACTCCTTCCTCTATGGTAACCATGAGTTTGTTCTCTGTGTCTGAGTGGGTTTCTGTTTTGCTTGTTTTTTATTTTGTTTCTAAGATTCTGCATATAAGTGAAATCATATGGTATTTATCTTTCTCTGTCTGACTTATTTCATTTAGCATAATCTCGTCTAGGTCCATCCATGCTGTTGTAAATGGTAAGATTTCATTGTTCTTTCAATGGCCAAGTAATATTTCATTTTATATATATTCCACTGCTTTTTTTAATTTTTATCCAGTTGTCTATTTCTGGATATCTTGGCTAATGTAAATAAGACTGCAATGAACATAAGCGTGCATATATTCTTTTAAATTAGTGTTTCAAGTTTTTCGGATAATAACCAGAAGTGGAATTGTTGGGTCATAACCCACTTCCATTCTTAATGTTTGAATGAACTTCTATACCATTTTCCATAGAGACTGCACCAATTTGTAACACTATCACAGTGCACAAGTGTTCCCTTTTGTCTACATCCTCGCCAATACTTTATGTTGATTTATTGATGATAGATATTCTGACATCTGTGAGGTAATATCTCATTGTGGTTTTAATGTGTATCTCTCTGATGATTAGTCATATGGAACATCTTTTCATCTGTTTATTGGCCACCTGTGTTCCCTCCTTAGAGAAATGACTATTCAGGTTCTCTGCCCATTTTTAAACCAGATTGTTTACTTTTTCAATGTTAAGTTATAAGAGTTTTTTATATATTTTGGATATTAACCTCTTATCAGATGAATAATTGGTGAATATCTCCACACATGTATTAGGTTTTCTTACATTTTGCTGATGATTTCCTTTGCTATGCAAACTTTTTAGTTTGTTTTTATTGTCTAAGGAGATATATAAAAAAATATTACTGACAATGTCAAAGAGCTTACTGCCTGTTTTCTTCTTGGAGTTTTATGCTTTTGAGTCTTACAGTTAAGTCTTGAATGCATTTTGAGTTTGTTCTTGTATATGCTGAAAGAAATTGGTCTAGTTTTATTTTGGCATGTGTCTCTCCAGTTTTCTCAACACCATTTATTGAAGAAACTATCTTTACCCTATTGTATGCCCTTGCCCCCTTTGTCATAGATTAATTAACCTTAAAGGTGTGAGTTTATTTCTGGGCTTTCTATTCTGTTCCATTGACCTATGTGTCTGTTTTTATGTCAGTACCATGCTGTTTTGATTACTATAACTTTGTAGTAAAGTTTGGTATTAGGTAGCATGATACCTCCAACTTTGTTCTTATTTCTGAAGATTGCTGTGGCTATTTGGTATCTTTTGTGCTTCTATGCAAACTTTAGGTTTATTTGTTCTAGTTCTGTGAAAAAGGTCATTGGTGTTTTGATAAATGTTGCACTGAATCTATAGATTGCTTTGGGTAGTATGGAAATTTTAACAACGTTAATTCTTTTTATTCATGAGTACAGTATAGGCTTCCATTTATTTTTATCTTCTTACATTTCTTTTTTCAGTGTCTTATAATTTTTTGAGTATTGGTCTTTACATCCTTAGTTAAATTTATTCCTAGGTATTTTATTTTTTGATGCAATTGTTAATGGGTTTGTTTTTATAATTTCTCTTTCTGACAATTCATTATTGTATAAAATGCAACTAATTTCTAAATATTAATTTTTCAGTTTGCTACTTTACTGATTTTTTTTTATCAGTTCTTGTAGCTTTTTGGTGGAATCTTCAGGGTTCTCTCTATATAGTATCATGTCATCTGCAAGTAATCACATTTTATTTCTTCCTTTCCAATTTGGATGCCTTCTATTTCTTCTTCTTGTCTGATTGCTATGGTTAAGACTTCCAGCACTATGTTGAATAAGAGTTTCCAAAGTGGACATCCCTGTTTTGTTCCTAATCTTAAAGAAAATGCTTTTAGCTTTTCACAATTGAGTATGATTTTAGCTGTGGGCTTGTCATACATAACTTTTATCATTTTAAAGTAATATCCATCTAAATCAACTTTGTTGAGTGTTTTTATCATAAACGGGTGTTGAATTTTGCTAATGCTCTTTCTCAATCTATTGTGGATAATTCTATTTTTATATTTGGTTTTGTTGTTGTGGTCAATCATATTAATCCTTTTGCAGATGTTGAACAACACTTGCATCCCTAGTATAAATTCCACTTGTTCGTGGTTTGCAATCCATTTTAATGGTTGTGGACTTTGGTTTTCTAGTATTTTATTGGAAAAAAAATTGCCATCTATAGTCTTCAGGGGTATTGGCCTGTAATTCTTTTTATAGTGCTTTTGCCTGGTTCTGGTATCAGCATTATGCTGGCTTCACAGAATGAGCTTGGAATCATTCCCTCCTATTCAATTTTTAGAGTAGTTTGAATAGGATGGGTATTACTTATTTTCTAAGTGTTTTGTGAATATATCTGTGAAGCCCTCTTGTCCTGGGTTTTTGTTTATTGCAAGTTTTTATTACTTCTTCAATATCATTGTTAGTAGTGAGTTTGTTCAGCTTCTCTGTTTCTTCCTGATTTAGTCTTAGAAGGTAGTATGTTTCCAGAAATTTATCAATTTCTTTGAGATTGTCCAGTGGAGTATTGAAGTCCCTAAATATTATTGTGTTACTATTAATTTATGCCTAATATACAGTAATATTTGCTTTATTAACTTTGATGTTCCCATGTTGGGTGCACAGATATTTACAATTGCTATATTCTCTTCTTGTATTGACCTTCTTTAAAATTATGTAATGTTCTCCTTTGACTTTTTCCATTCTTTGTTTTAAAGTTTATCATTTCTTCCCTGGCCAGCTTTGCTCAGTGGATAGAGCATTGACCCTCAGACCAAAGAGTCATGGGTTCAATTCTGCTCAAGGGCATGTACCTTGGTTGTGTTTCAGTTCCTGGCCCTGGTTGGCGTAGTACAGGAGGCAGCCAATCAATGTGTCTCTCTCACATTGATGTTTTTCTCTCCCTCCCTCCTACTCTGTCTGAAAATAAATGGAAAAATATCCTTGGGTGAGGATTTTAAAAATAAAGAATAAATAAATAAATACATAAATATATTTATCATTTCTGATATGAATATTCCTACCCCAGTGTTTTGTTTTGTTTTGTTTTTCATTTGCATGGAATATCTTTTTACATCCTTTTGTTTTCAGTCTGTGTATGTCTTTCAATATAAACTGAGTTTCTTATAGACAGCATATAGGTGGATGTTGTTTTTTATACTTTCTGCCACCCTATGTCTTTTGATTGGAGCATTTAGTACATTTACATATAAGGTAATTATTGATAGTTATGTGCTTATTCCCATTTTGATCATTTTTTTTGGTTGTTTTTGTAGTTCTTCTCTGTGCTATTCTTTTCTTGATGTCTTTCCTTTTGGTTTCTCTCTTTAATGTTTTAATTGGGTTCCTTTGTATTTTATATATTTTTATATGTTTTTGGTTTGTGATCACCATGAGGTTTATATCTATCTATATCAAGAGGAGTCTATTTAAGCTGATTAGCATTTAAGTTCAATCACATTATAAAAGCCCTATATTTTTATTCCCCCTCCCACTCTTTGTTTTTGATGTCATGTTTTCTATTTTTTTAATTGTGTATCTCTAGGTTACTTATTGTTGTTGTAGTTAGTTTTGCTACAATAAGCAATAAGTGGCTGGTTCACTGTGTTTATTGTGTATTTGCCTTTACCACTGAGATTTTAAAATTCATTTATTTTTTTTATTTTCTTACTTTTGGTTATGGCCTTTTCTGTATAAAGAAAACTAACATTCTTGCAATGGGCAAAACTGGGAAAACAAGAACCTTGCCACCAGGGTAACCTTTCCTACCCTAGCATATCACTGGTCATGATGTTTTATATCAATGGTTATGTTGTTGGGACACTCTCCTGACCTTTCCTCCCTTGGCATGTTACTAGTCATATGGTAGACCCCTTTAGAGGAGGAACAAGGGGCCAAAGAGTGGCCAATCATACAACACCATAGGAGACCCTTGCACAACCACTCCCTTAAGCATTAACCCCTAGGGATAAGTCTAGGCTTCAGCTGTGCTTCAGCACCAGGTCCAGAAAAGCAGCAAAACCAGATAAGCAATGCCATGGCTGACCTCAGGACCAGCTGCATTGATTAATGACTTTCTGCCCTGGTGCCGACCAATAACTCCCTAGGGTAGGGAGTCCACAACCCTAAAAGGACACAACTGGAAACCTAATGAATATTATATTGAGATCCTCTCCTGTGACCTCTCCAAAAATCCCCACCTTTAAAAGCCCTTAGGACCAAGGACTGAGCTCACTCTTCCTTGCGGAAGCATGCCTGTGCCTTTCCCTTACCCCTTCTCTTCCTCATTCATGTTACCTTTACCCATTTCTCTCCTAAGCTCCAAGGGCCCCTTCATTGGTCTCTGTAATTTGTTTCCTGGGCCCATTCTTTTGCTGCTCTCTTCTTCTACCTCTGTGACTTTCTAAATAAACTATCTCTTATAGTTTGAGTCTTGTCTTTGAATTCCTTCCTAGCCAAAACTCAAGTACTGAGGTTGCTTAATCAACATCTGGTCTGATTTCCCCATTCTAACACCAGGTGCCTTCTCACCACCTACATTTCCACCCGTGCTTTGAATCATAATCTTTCATGCCTCGGGTTTCCCCTACTCATGCTATAGATCCATTACTACATTTGTTAAGTAATACAAGAGGTGTTCAGAGAACCCATAGGCTTGAAGGGAATTTCTAGTAAATGAGACAGAGTTATGGTAAAATTAAGGTTGATTTATGGAATTGAGAGAAGATGAAGCAAAAAGCATTATTCTCACATTGAGAAATAAACTAAAAATATTTTTAAAGGTACAATTCCTGATCAAGAAAGAAGAGAGTTTGCCTTGACAAAAACTTGATAATAATTCATTTTTTACTTTTTAATATTTTAATCATATATGAAGGTTTTTTAACAGATCAACCTATTTAAAATATTATCAATAAGCCAACATGAAAATATGTCTCTATCCTTTATTTATCTATAAAATGAAAGACACAATGTTTCCTAACTTAACTTAGGAGATTTCTATGAGAAGTAATTAAGTTACTAAGCATAAGCATGCAAAATTTCAATACTTCAAATCAACCTTAGATTGTGATGTTTGTTAACATGACTACAAGGATAAGTTCAGTGTATAGATTTTCACAGAAAATATCTGAGTAATGACAAGAGTACTATGGGAATAATAAGATTTTTGGTAATTTAATATTAAAGTGATTTACTTGTGGTTTTTCCTAGAAAATTATTTCCTTTGTTTAAAATTATTTTTTATTAAAAATCTGTTCCTGTTTTCTGTTTGAAATGATGTTTTAAAATAGTTCACAAAAACTTAAATTATTAAACATTGACTGCAATACAATATATAGCAGGTGATATATTTGAAAAAATATTTATTATAATTATTTCATTTAAATACACCAATTAATTCCTATATACTGCCAAAAATTACATTAGAATATTGTGATGTTATTGAAACTCTTGCTAAGCCTAGGTAGTCTGCATAATTGAAAAACCATTAATCATAAAATACAGAGACAACTAGGCATAGTTGCATAGATTATGTTTTGGCCAAATGCAGTAGGTCTGAATTTACAATCACATTAATTTAAGATACAATTTTAATTACATTAAAGACACACCCATACATTTAAATATATTGATTAAATAGCAATATTTTCTTTCCATCTGAGTTTTAAACTAGTCACAACCCTACCTAGAAGATCTTTACCAACCACCAAAATATCACTACTTTAAATACATTTTATTTTTATTTTATTATTATTTTTTTCTTTATTGAGTTTAGAGAGAGAGGAAGTAAGAGGGAGAGAGAGATAGAAACATTGATGACAGAGAACATCCATTGGCTGCCTCCTGCATGCCCCTCGATGGAGACTGGGCCCACAACCTGGGCATGTGTCCTGACCAGGAATTAAACCAGCGACCTCTTATTGCAGGGGTGATGCTCAACCACTGAGCCACACCAGCCGAACTAAATACATTTTATTAAACAAACAGGTAACTGACAAGTTTCTACTCATTTTCTGCACTTTAGATATAGTCTTTACATAAAACACAGGAGTAACTTTAGTAAACAGAACCCAGTCAATATTGTCTTCATTTAGATTCCCGAGCTAGAAATATATATTTGTGTAATTCATGCAGAGACGAATCTCTTTATCCTCTTGGTAACAGGTGTCCTTAGAAACATCAAATAGAAGAAAACTGACCCAAGTTTTAAATAAAATGAAAGTCTCTAAGGGTTTGCTCACGTAAAATCTCACATAGCAACAACTCAGGGAACATACTATTCGATTTTTTGTTGTTGTTAATTCTCACCCTAGAATATTTTTTCCATTGATTTTGTTTTAGAGAGAGAGGGAGGGAGGGAGGGGAAGAGAAATAAAGAAAGAGAGAAACATCGATTGGTTGCCTCCCACACACACCCTGACTCAGGCTGGAGATAAAATCTGTAACCCAGGTACGGGCCCTTGACTGAGAATTGAGCCCATGACCCTCCATTTCATGGGCCAATGCTCTAACCAATAAGCCACAACGGCCAGAGCACATACTAGTTCTTTAAAGATATATGCAACCTGAGAATACATTCATTTTAGTATTCATGAATTAGTGGGTGGTAACTGATTGTATTATACATTAGATTCAGTAAATTATGTACCTAATTTCAAAGGCTCTGTTTCTGATTCAAGAAGTAATGTATCTGATTCAAGCAGAACATCTATTTCGGCAGGTGATGTAACTTACTCAATGCATGATGTATCTGATATAGGAGGTGATATATGTAATTCAAAAGCTAATAGATCAGATTCAAAATGTGATCTACATTTTCCAATGGGCAATTAATGTTATTCATAACTGATTTATCTATTTTTAGCATAAACTATGCTAAGTTCTGTAAGTTATTTATTTAATTATTTATATAGGATATGAATTTTATTATTAATAACATAGATTATCACTGCAACTGCAAAATAGTTCAGAAATTCCTTGATTATTTTGACTTTAGTTATCTCATTTCATTCATTTATAAATGAGGTTTTCATAGAACACCTACTTCAGAAAAATCAGCAATGTTTACTAAAAGTTTCTATTCCTTAGATGCACCATACAAAGAGTAGGTTCAATAGCTGAATATGTAACAAGAATCCAAGCTGATCTTTATGCTCAATGTAATGTTTTATAAAATTCAAAAACTCTGAAATGTTATTAAGAAGATATATTAAAACAAAGAAGAAAAAATATAAAGTTTTTCTAAATATAAAAAATAACTTTATGATGCACTCTAAACTTGATGTTTTCTTGGTTGTAATTAGCACAGCATCTTGTCTTTTGTGTAGAGTTCCTCTAATATAGGATATAAAAATATCGTGCAAAACACACCTGCGAGTAGCCTTATATAATGAAATAAACTCATCATTTCTCCTTGTGGTCCGATCAAAAGACTGAATGTACTCACTGTCTGACAAGTAAGGCCTGCATTTCAGGGAATAGAAGAACACAGTTCTTAAGACTTCTTTTTTCTTTTTTTTAATGTGGCTTCAAATATCCTTATGTTTTTATTTATAGTAATCATTAGTGTTGCACACTATTTTGGATTTTCTCTTTTACTAGGATCACATCAGAATTGCATTTTCCCAAATCCCTTAAGTTATATATAGCCATGTGACTCGGCTTGGCCAATGACACATGAACAGAAGTGATATATATTACTTCTAGGTGCCAGCTTCTACAGCCAGCATGGGTATGTTTCCCATTCTCCCCCTTTCAAATGAAGGTGTTTAATGGTATTATCTTCTCTCTCTCTCTCTCTCTCTCTCTCTCTCACTTTTTTAAATTAAAATATGTTTTTATTAATGTTTTTTTAGAGATAGATAGAAATGTCAATGTGAGGGAGAAACACTGATTGGCTACCTACCACATGGTCCCCTACTCGGGATTGAGCCCACAATCCTGGCATGTGCCCTGACTTGGAATCAAACCAGTACCTCTCAGTCCATGGGACAACGCTCAATCCACTGAGCTATACCAGCCAGGCTCTCTTTTTAAAATTAATTTATTTTTATTACAGATGACCCTTCTTTTCCTCCCATTGACACTCATCTTGTCTCTCTTGATCATTGTATTTGAGTACACATAGGAAGCAAATATTTTTTTTTTATATTTCATGTTTCTTTATATTTCAATTTTTTTTTTCACATAAGGAAGAGTCATATCTGGGTCTGATACAGGGAGTGAGAGTACCTAATTCAGAGATCTTGGACTTTGAGTTTGATGTAGTCACTAGATGCAATAGTTATGTTGCCCTCCTTAGGGTGGTAGTGAAGCTACTGTGTATGTCAGAAGGAAATGAGCTAAATTTTTTGCAAACCAAAGGACAGTATAGTAGTCTTCTTGTCCTTCACTATTTATTTCAGGTTTTCCTCATCCATTCCAGTTGTATGAGATTGTACTTCCCCATCCCCACGAAGTTACATGTGGCCACTGGACTAGCTTTAACCAATAAGATGCGAAGAGATATGCTATTTCATTTCTGAGTAGAAGCTTTAAGAGGCAGCACAGGTGTCCTGGTCAATGTTGCTCAATGGTTAGAGCATCGGTCCAAGCATCAAAGGGTCTCAGGTTTGATTCTTGGTCAAGGGCACATGCCTGGGTTGCAGGTTTGATCCCCGGCCCAATCTGGGGCATGTGAAGGAGGCGACGAGTTGATGTGTCTCTCTCACATTGATGTCTGTCTCTCTCTCTCTCTCTCCCACTCTTCCCCTCCTTCCCTTCCACCTTCTCTAAAAAAATCAGTGGAAAAAATATCCTCAGGTGAGGATTAACTAAAACAAACAACAAAAAAAAGAGGCAGCACATGGTTTTGCCATGTTCTGTTAACCATGATCTCAATGACTAGCATCATCATCCCAGATGGTAGCTTCTTTTTTAGCCTGGGTCCCGGAGTAAAGACAAAATGAAACATGGATTCCAGCCATTTTGTGATAGACTTGTAGCATGAGCAAAAAATAAACTTTTGTTGCTTTAAAACAATGAGATTTTGGGATTGTTTGGTACTGCATCCAAAACTAGTTTTTTATAATCATTACACAGCATAATAGACACTTATAACTCTGTTGCATAATGGTTCCCTATATATATTTTCTTTATTTTAGTCCTCACCCGAGGGCATTTTTTTTTTGATATTTTGTTCAGATAGAGTGGGAGGGAGAGAGAGAGAGAGAGAGAGAAACATCAACATAAAAGGGACACATGGAGTGGTTGCCACCCACACGACCCAACCAGGGCTGGGAACAAACTGCAACTGAGGTACATGCCCTTAGTGGGAACCGAACCCGGGTTTCTCTGGACCGCAGGCCGACGCTCTAACCGCTGAGCCAAACTGGCCAGGGTAGTTCCCTATATTTTTAATTATTTTTTCTGCAAATAGATTCAATCATAGCCCACTTTTTTTGTTTTTCAGTTGAGTGACCTATTGGTAGATAGTTCTAAACCTCAAATTTATGTCCTATACTAGTCATCTCTTGCCTGCATAACTTAGCAATTTCATGAAAGTTGGTAAGAAAAAGAAATATTTGAATAACTTAATTTCCCTATAATTGGCAGCTTCTATAAAATTTCTTGAGGACATTATTTGAATTTTTGCCTGTAGTAAAAATTCATTTCCATAAAATGGAAATAGGGATTTTTATCACCCATTACATTCTGTAGAAAAACAAAAGTTGACAATCAGGCTTTTGCGTCCTGATGAGGGAGATGTTGCTAGCCCAGAGACTCTAGTGATATTTCCACTTTATTTCTGATTATAAATTCATTGCATACTGCCGTCTTTAGAATCTATAGTCATTTATGGTTAATTGTGTGATCTTATATTAAATCTCATCAGCTGCTGTTTCGATAAATGTAGAGTGTCCTGCTGTGGAAAGTAAGTTAGGGGTCAGAAAATTACATCCTGTGGGCAAAATATGTCCTTTCACTTGTTTTTTCTACAGCCCTGACCTAAGAATGTTTTCTACATTTTTAAGTGGTTAAAATAATAACAGAATAATATATTGTGACATAAAAAAATATATAAAATTAAAATATCAGTGTTAATAAATAAAATTTTATTAAAACACATCCATGCCCATTTGTTTATACATTGTGCCCAGTTATCTTCACACTACAAAGGCAGAGGTGATTAATAGCTTTCCCAAGAGACTATAGGGTCCACAAAGTCTGAAAGAGTTATTATCAGGTCCTTCCTAGAAAAAGTTTGCAAACTCATGCTCTACATGATTAATATTTTCCTGCATGCAATCAACTAAACTGTGAATATTTTGTGATAATATTTTACTTTTGATGCGAGAAGTTGATTGTTGATATGATTTTTTGCAATAATTGTGATTTAATATTAATCTTCTGTCGCTATTGAATTTAAATGGGTGCAATTTCACAGCCAATCAGCAACAATAGATTTTTGAGGAACCACAATAAAATTAGAAAATCATTGGTAATCATTTACAAGCATATTTCAGAGGTAGTGCAGATACAGTTGCATACCAACATAATAGAGTATCACAAATAAGCGAGTCATAATCTTTCTTTTTGCTGGTGGAGGGTCTTGCCTTCAATTTGTAAACAATACAACATCAGTGGAGCACAATGAATTTAAGCACCATAAAACAAAGTATGCCTGTATTTCTAGCATGGAGTGTTTTTAATAAAGAGGGATTTTTTTTCAGAGAGCTAGAAGTGCTTTAATTTGCTTGTGCAAATATTGGGCATTCATATCTTCTTTTATTTATCTTCAACTCATTACGTATTTAAAATTATCTTATACAAATGAATGTGAATATCTTACAATAGCAGCATTTTTATTTTTGTTAATTCTCATCTGAGGATATTTTTCCATTGAGTTTTAGATAGAATGGAAGAGAGGGAGGGGAGAAAGAGAGAAACATAAATGAGAGAGAGATACATCCATTGGTTGCTTCCTGCACGACCTCACTGGGGCTGGGGATTGAACCTGCAACCCAGGTATGTGCCGTTGACCAGGAATCAGACCTGCAACCTTTTGGTCTGTGCGCTGATGCTCTAACCTCTGAGTCAAAGTGGTCAGGGCAGCATTTTATTTTATTTTTTAAGAAATTAAACATACTGTGCAAGGCTTTAATGTACCTACTTTAGAAAATAAAAGGTCAGCAGTTTATTTGAGGATAAGAATTTAAAAAGAAGATCATTTATTCTAAACTGCTATATAGCCTATAGTTTGTTTAGAAATTACTTTGGATTTCTTACTTGAAAAAAAAAATGTAGAAAATCAAAGGAACCAATAAACCAAGATAATATTGGTTAAAAAAATAAAAATGTTGGATAGGGTAATAATATTTTCCAGTTACTTTTCCTCAAGATCATTCATTTAAATGACAAATTTGGGGAATGATGGGTAGGAATTTGCAACCATTAAAAATTACTTCAGTTTTATGATAGTAAAAATGAAATTACACTTTAGACCTGAATCTATGTCTTTAGTTAAGAAGCTAAAAATATTATTTATCAAAAGAGCATGTTCCATTATAAGAAATATTAGGCTCAGTTTCAGCAGACAAGTACTTTAGCTTATGTTACTTTAGGGAGAAAAGTTCAACTTTCGGTTAACTTGTAGAAGAAAAAATTGTTATGTACATTATAAATATTATATATTATATAGTTGATAACAGACTATATTAATATAATAACATTTAATATATTGATAGGACATCAATATAATAAAGAAAATAATAACCTTGATTTTAGGAGTTCTGGGAAACAATTCCCAATAATAAAGTTCCAGATTAGCACCTAAAATATATCTACTTTCTCCTTTGGTCATTGCCAGTAAGTGATACAACATATGTCACATAGAAAATATTCAATAAAATATAACTGTTATTTTTGTTAGCTTATTATTACTAATCAAGGCCCCTTGTATATGGTTGTCTTTTCCTGAGCGTCTGCCATTTACCAAGTGTATTTTTTATATCGTCTTATTTAACCAGGTACCTACCACACAGCCTGAAAGTATAAAGATTTAAGAAATATCTGTTACATGAAAGAACACATTCTCAAAACCAATACTGAAATATGTTTTATTATCCCAGGTTACAGAGGAGAAAACTAAGACTCATAATCACATAACTAAGCAGTTTGAATCAGCAGCAGAGGGGCTAGAAGGGAAAGACAACATTTCCACCAACCCTGAGTGGATGAGCTCTTTTATACATCATGTTTTTGAGAAGACCGATGTAACTTGATTGAAAATAATTTAGATTCTCTATAAATAAAGGGAGCAGGAAAAGGTAAAGTGGAGGTAGTTCTAGGATTGGTGCACAATATGCGGAAGTAATCTCTACTACTTTTCACTGGTTGTGGGCAATAGTCAGGAGAGTTCATGTATAAGGAGGATGCTGCGGTGTCTGGTGGTCAATTATTTCTTTTTAGATGGCCACCAGAAAGTTAATGAAAAGCTCCAACATACCTTCAGAAATGTGACCAGTCTTCTGTTTTTTGTTTCTTTAAATGTTTGCTGGGCCAATTTTTTTTAATTCATTTTAGAGAGAGAGGAAGGAAGAGGGAGAGAGAGAGAGAGAGAGAGAGAGAGAGAGACATTGATGAGAGAGAACATCGATTGGCCGCCTCCTGGATGCCTCCCATTGGGGATTGGGCCTACAAACTGGGCATGTGCCCTGACTTGGAATCAAACTGGTGACCTCTTGGTGCATGGGTTGATGCTCAACCACTGAGTCATACCAGCTGAGCATGACCAGTCTTTTGTTAGTGGGCCTACAGATATTAACTGGTTAATTAATCTTGTGGTTAATTAATCTTGTCTCAAGATGAGACTAAGATGGAACATAGGGGGATGCTGAGCTCAACTCCTCCCAAGAACACACCTATATTTACATCAATTCCTTCTGAAAGACAACAGAGAGCCAGTTGAACAGCTTCCGCACAACAAACAAGATAGATAGACTACATAGAGAAGGTTAGAAAAGCACAAAAGCTCTTTGGGAACTGAGGAAACTCTCCTGTACCAGAAGAGCTGTGAGTTTCATTGTTGAAGTTTCCCCTGCACTTGTATTGTGGCCAGAGCTCTATTCATGCTCTCTGGCTGATTTGCAGGGCCTCTGTAATGCATATCTAGATACCCTTCTCAGAGCTGGTAGCAGCAGGAACAAAAGGGTACCATAGTGCCCATGCATGGAGCTCCTTGAAACAGATATTATTCCAGCAGGTTGCTGCTTCATGAATGCACTGGGCTGCATGCTCACAATGGGCTCCCCAGCTAGTAGGAAGCAGAACTAGGAAAGCGCTGCAGTACCTACATCCAGGGCTATCCCATCCAGAGAAAATGTGGAGATAGAGGGGCACTGTAGTGAGCACCCACAGGACTACCCCATCCATAGAGGGTGCAGAATTGGTGGGAAGTGACTGCATGAGCCATTAGGACTCCCCTGTGCAGAGAAAGTGAGAAACTACTTATGTGTTATGGTGCATGTACAAAGGGATGCCCCATCCAGAGAAAGTGCAGGACTAGTAGGGAGCTGCAATATGTTCAATCAGGACAGCCCAGCTCAGACCTGCCTTGGACAACAGATAATTAAAGCAACATAGTGTGCCACGAGCACACTGTACAGCCTCATCCAGATCACAAGGTTAGGAAATTGCCCACATATCACTCTGATACACCTCGACAGCCAAATAGATCAACGGGGCTCTACTAGACACAGGTTTACACCTATCTTCTCTGCCTGGAGCTCACTTCTGCCAACCAGGTGACAGACCAGGCACCATACATGCACCCCACCGCCCAGCTACAACTGGCATGCCAAAAGCATCTGGCAAACATTCTACACAGAGGTAACTTTTTCAAGATTGGGCAAGACAGCACTTTCATCTAACTCGTAGAAACCAACTCAGAAGGAAGAAGAAAAACCCTAAATGAAAACCTTCATGAAATGAAGATAAGAAATTTGCCTAATAAACAATTCAAAGTAAAGGTCATAAGATTGGTCAACAAACTTTAATGTAGAATAGGGGAACACAAAGAACACTTCAACAAAGAGATGTTAAAAATGAAATAAGAAAGGAACCTACAACTAAAATACTATTTCCACCAAAGTTATCATTTAGAAATGAAGCAGAGATCAAGAGTTTCCCAGACAAGCAAAATCTAAAGGAGTTCACAACTTCTAAATGGGCCTTACTAGAATGTTAAAGAGTTTTTTTATGGAGAAAAAAGAAGGGCATACCAAAAGACAATAAAGGAAAGAAAAAAATCTCAATAGAAAAGGGAAATTTACAATAAACACAATAAATCAAACACTTATAAAGCAAATATAAAGGTTCAAAGATAAAATTAGTAAAAATAACTATAACGGCAATAATCTGGAAATACACAATAATATATATGTATATATGTAATATGATGTCAAAAGCATAAAGCACTGATGGGTGGTAAAAATGTAGTGCTTTACACTTAAATGCCTATCAGCTTAAATAGACTGCTATAGATATAGATGGATGTGTATGAATTTATGGTAACCACAACTAAAAGCAAACAAAAAATACACACACAAAAAAGCAAAAGGAGCCCTGGCCTGTTTGGCTCAGCAGTTAGAGCGTCGGCCTGCGGTCCAGAGAGACCCCGGTTCGGTTCCTGCTAAAGGCACGTACCTCAGTTGCAGTTTGTCCCTGGCCCTGGTTGGGTTGTGCGGGTGGCAGCCACTCAATGTGTCCCTTTCACGTCGATGTTTCTCTCTCTCTCTCTCTCTCTCTCTATATATATATATATATATATATATATATATATATATATATATCTCCCTCCCACTCTAGCTGAACAAAAAACGAAAAAATGTCCTCGGGTGAGGATAAAAAAAAAAGTATTGAAAAAAAAAAAAAGCAAAAGGAATCCAAACAAAATACAACAAAAAACCATCACACAAACTGAAAAGAGATCAAGAGAAGAAAAGAACAGAGAACTACAAAAAATAAAATGAAAAATGACAAAATAGCAGTAACCACATACCCATCAATATTTAATTTGATTGTAAATGGAAATATTGCACTAAAAAGTAAAACGGCTGATGATTGGATTAAAAACTCGTCTATGTGGTTCCTACAACAAACACATTTTATTTTATTTTCTTTATTTATTTTTTATACTTTGGGAAGCTTTAATTTTTTTAATTTTTAATTTTTTTAATTATTTAATTTATTTTTGTTACTGAAGTTTCTCCTTTCCCCCCCACTGATTCACCCCTCCCCCACCCTCCCCACCCTGTCCCAGCTTTGTTGTCCATGTCCATTGTTCATGCATACATGCATATAAGTTTTGTGGTTTATCTCTCCCCCACCACCCCCTCTTCTGGGGATTGTCAGTCTGTACCCCACTTCCACCTTCTCTAGGACTACCCCATTCCTCAGACTGTTACATTCATTATATTCCACAAATAAGTGAGATCATATGATACTTGTCTTTCTCTCTTTGGCTTGTTTTGCTTAGGAGAATACTTTCCAGGTCCCTCCATGTTGTCTCAAAGGATAAGAGACCGTTCTTTCTTACAGCTGCATAGTACTCCATTGTGTATATGTACAACCACTTTTTTATCCATTCTACTGATGGACACTTGGGCTGTTTCCAGATCTTAGCTATTGTAAATAGTGCTGCTACGAACATGAGGGTACATATATTCTTTCTGATGGGTGTTTCAGGCTTCTTAGGATATATTCCTAAACGTGGGATCACTGGGTCAAATGGAAGTTCAATTTTTAACTTTCTGAGGTAACACCATATTGTTTTCCATAGTGGCTGCACCAGTCTGCATTCCCACCAGCAGTGTACTAGAGTCCCCTTTTCTCCACACCCTCGCCAACACATGTTCTTTGATGATTTGTTGATGGTGGCCATTCTGAGAGGTGTCAGGTGATACCTCATTGTGGTTTTAATTTGCATCTCTCTGATGACTAGTGATGTTGAGCATTTCTTCATATGTCTCTTAGCCACTTGTGTGTACTGTTTGGAGAGGTGTCTATTTAGTTGCTCTGCCTATTTTTTAATTGGGTTCTTTATCTTCCTTTTGTTGAGTTGTATCAGCACTCTACATATATTGGAAATTAACCTCTTATCTGATATATCATTGGCAATGATGCTCTCCCATAGAGTGGGTTGCCTTTCCATTTTGATGATTGTATCTTTTGCTGTGCAGAAGCTTTTGAATTTGATGTAGTCCCATGTGTTTATTTTGTCCTTTGTTTCTGTTGCCTTAGGTGATGTATCAGTGAAAATTCTGCTGCATATCATGTCTGAAATTTTGTTGCCTACATTTTCTTCTAGGATTTTTATGGATTTATGAGTCACATTTAAGTATTTTATCCATTTTGAGTTTATTCTTGTATATGGTGTAAGTTGATGGTCTAGTTTCATTTTTCTGCATTTAGCTGTGTCCAATTTTCCCAACACCATTTATTAAAGAGGCTGTCTTGACTCCACTGTATGCTCTTGCCACTTTTGTCAAATATTAATTGAACATATTGCCTTGGGTCCATTTCTGGGTTTTCTATTCTTTTCCATTGATCTATCTGCCTGTTCTTTTGCCAGTACCAGGCTGTTTTGATTACAGTGGCTTTGTAGTATAACCTGAAATCTGGTAATGTGATCCCTCTAACTTTGTTCTTCTTTTTCAAGATTGTTGTTGCTATTCGAGGTCATTTTTGGTTTCATATGAAGTTTTGAAGTATTTGTTTTAGTTATGTGAAGTATGTTGTTGATATTTTCATGGGGGTTGCATTCAATCTATAGATTGCTTGGGTAGTATGGACATTTTAATGATGTTAATTTATCCAATCCATGAACAAGGTATGTGCTTTCACTTTTTTATATCTTCCTCTATTTCTTTTTTCAATGACCTGTAGTTTTCCATGAAAAAGGTCCTTTATTTCTTTGGTTAAGTTTATTCCTCTGTATCTTAATTTTTTTGCTGCGATGGTAAGTGGGATTTGTTTTTGGTTTTTTTTGTTGTTGTTGTTCTTTCTAGTTTCTCTTTCTGTGACTTCATCATTGGTGTATAAGAATTTCATCGATTTCTTGAGATTAATTTTGTATCCTGATACTTTGCCAAATTCATTTATTAAGTCTAGTAAATTTTTGATGGAGTCTTTGAGGTTTTCTACATATAGTATCATGTCATCTGTGAATAATGACAGTTTCCTTTCCTCCTTTCCAATTTGGATCCCTTTTATTTTTTCTTCTTGTCTGATTGCTGTAGCTAGGACTTCCAGTACTATGTTAAATAAGAGTGGCAAAAGTGGGCATCCTTGTCTTGTTCCTGTTCTTAAGGGAAATGCATTTAGTTTTTGCCCATTGAGTATGATGTTGGCTGTAGGTCTTTCCTACATGTCCTTTATTATGTCGAGATATCCCTCTATTCCTAGATTGCTGAGAATTTTTACCAAAAATGGGTGCTGGATTGCGTTGAATGCTTTTTCAGCATGTATTTATATGATCATATGATTTTTATCTTTTATTTTGTTTATGTGGTGTATCACATTTATTGATTTGTGAATATTGTACCAGCCTTGCATCCCTGAGATCAATCCCAATTGGTAATGGTGAAAAATGTTTTTGATGTATTGCTGGATTTGATTTGTTAGTATTTTTTTCAGGATTTTGGAATCTATGTTCATCAGGGATATTGGCCTGTAATTTTCTTTCTTTGTAGTGTCTTTTTCTGGTTTTGGAATTAGAATTATGCTGGCCTCATAAGACAAGTTTGGAAGTCTTCCTTCTTCTTGAATTTTTTAAATAGTTTGAGGAGAATGGGTATTAGTTCTTCTTTGAATGTTAGGTTAAATTCCCCTGTGAAGCCATCCAGGCCTGGGTTTTTGTTTGCTGGGAGAGTCTTGATTACATCTTCAATTTCTTTTGTCGTTATTGGTTTGTTCAAGTTTTCTATCTCTTCCTGGTCTAGTTTTTGGGGACTATGTGTGTCTAGAAATTTGCCCATTTTGTTTAGATTGTTGAATTTGTTGCCATGTAATTGTTCATAATATTTATTAGCAATCCTTTGTATTTCTGTGGTGTCAGTTATTATCTTCCTCTTTCATTTCTGATTTTATGTATTTGGGTTCTCTCTCTTTGTTTCTTGGTGGGAACAGACACATTTTAGATGAAAAGACATACATAAACTGAAAGTGAAGGATGGAAAACAATATTCCATGCAAAGAAAAATGAAAAAAATCTGGGGTAGCAATACTCATATACAAAATAGACTTTAAAATAAAGAATGTAAAAAATAGTCAAAGGACATTTTATAATGGTAAAGTGGTCAATCTAAGAAAATAATATAACAATTTTAAATACCTGTGTATTCAACATTACAGAACCTACGTTTATAAAGCAAATAGTAATGAACATAAAGGCAGAAATTAATAGTAATACAAACTGTAGCTTAAGACTTCGATAACAAATTTCCCTTAATGGATAGATTATTCAGAGAGAAAATTAGTAAGGAAATGGCCTTCAATGTCACATTAGATCACATCAACTTAAAAGGCATTTATAGAACACTTCATCCCAAAAATTCATAACACACATATTTCTGAAGTGCACATGGAACATTTTTCAGAATAAACTACATATTAATGCATAAAACAAACCTCGAGAAATTCAAGATGATTGAAGTTATATGAAGCATAATACCAACTATAATAGAATAAAACTAGAAATCACTATGGAAAGAAAACTGGAAAAAAATCCCACAGATATGTATAGAATGAGCAACATACTGCTAAACAACCAAAGGATAAAAGAAGAAATCAAACAGGAAATTAAAAATCACCTTGAGACAAATAAAAATAAAAGCACAACTTTACAAAATTTATGGTATGTAGCAAAAGCAGTTCTAAGAGGGAAGTTCATAGCTATACAAGCTTACATCAAGAAAGAGAAGACTTCCCAAATAAGCACCTAAAGGATGGAAAAAAGAAAAATAGAGAAAACCAAAATAAGTAGAGCAAAGGAAATAATAAAGATCAGAGAAAAGTAAATGAAATAAAGAATATAAAAACAATTTAAAAAAACTGATGAAACTAAGAGCTGGTTCTTCCAAATGATAAATAAATGAACAAACCTCTATTTAGACACATTAAGAAAAAAAAGAGAGCTCAAATAAATAAAACCATGAATAAAATAGATTACCACTGACACCACAGAAATACAAAGGATCATTAAAGAATATCATGAACAATTACCTGCCAACAAATTGAACAATCTAGAAGAAATGGGCAAATTTCTGGTAACACAGCACCTTCTAAGAAAAAATTAGGAAGAAACAGAAAATCTGAACAAACCTATTATTAGCAATGCAACTGAACCCATTATCAAAGAACTTTCAACAAACAAAAGCCCAAGAGCAGACGTTTCACAGATACATTCTAACAAACACTTAAAGTAGAATTAGTATTTATCATTATCAAGTTATCCCCCCCCCAAAAAAAAAAAAATATTGAAGAGGAAGAAATGCTTCCAAACTTATTTGATGAGGCTAATATTATGCTGATATAAAAACCTGGCAAACACATTATAAAAAAGAGAATTAAAAGGTAATATTCACAATGAACATAGATGTCAAATTCTCAACAAAATACTAGCAAACCAAATTCCACAAGACATTAAAAAGATTACAAACCATGATCAAGTGGGATTTGCACCAGAGATCCAAGGATGGATGAATATCTGCAAAACAATGAATGTAATAATCACATCAACACAACCAAGGATAAAAATGATATGGTCATCTCAAGAAACAGAGAAAAGTATTTGACGAAATTCAACTTAATTTGCGATAAAAGCTTGCAACAATGTAGGAATAGAAAGAAATTAGCTTATGCAGCTGTAAGAAAGAAAATCTCTTACCCTTTGAGACAACATGGAGAGACCTAGAGAGTATTATGCCAAGTAAAATTATGCAAAATGTAATAAAGTGAGACTAATAATAAAAATGCATTTAGCACTAAAAAAAGGAAATTATACTCTCT
Source organism: Molossus molossus (assembly GCF_014108415.1). NCBI lineage: Eukaryota > Metazoa > Chordata > Mammalia > Chiroptera > Molossidae > Molossus > Molossus molossus. The sequence goes on from NW_023425355.1 coordinate 19,604,492, forward strand.
CTCCATATATATAAGAAGTAAAGCTTCCAGCTTTTTACTATTGTGTATAATGTTAGCTGTAAGCTTTTCATGTATAGCCTCTATTAATATTATTTTATCTTTCTTGTTTAAAGTATTACAGATGTCCCCCCACACACACACTGGCCCTCTCCTTCCTGATCCCACCTCCACATTCATCGCACTGATGTCTGTGTCCACTGGTATGCATATATGCATATAAGTTATTTGGGTTATCTCTTTCCTCCTCTCACACACCTTTACTACATCCATATCTATGGATCCATTTTGTTCATCAGCTTATTTTGTTCATTATATTCCGAAAATAGGTGAGATCATGTGGTATTTGTCTTTCTCTGATTGGCTTATTTCACTTAGCATAATGTTCTACAGGTTCCTCCATGTTGTCTCAAAGGATAAGAGATCTTTTTTTCTTACAGCTGCATAGTACTCCATTGTGTATATGTACCACAGCTATTTTATCCACTCATCTACTGATGGACACTGGGCTGTTTTCAGATCTCAGCAATTGTAAATAGTGCTGCTGTGAACATAGGGGTACATATATTCTTTCTGATTGGTGTTTCAGGCTTCTTGGGATATATTCCTAGAAGTGGGATCTCTGGGTCTAATGGCAGATCAATTTTTAATTTTTTGAGGAAACACCATATTGTTTTCCATAGTGCCTGCACCAGTCTGCATTCCCACCAGCAGTGTACTAGAGTCCCCTTTTCTCCACACCCTTGCTAACACTTGTTGTTTGATGATTTGTTGATGGCCATTCTGACAGGTGTGAGGTGATACCTCATTGTTGTTTTAATTTACATCTCTCTGATGATTAGTAACATTGAGCATTGTTTTTATATGTCTCTTGGCCATTTGTATGTCCTGTGTGGAGAGGTGTCTATTTATGTCCTCTGCCCATTTTTTTAATTGGGTACTATGTCTTCCTTTTTTTGAGTTGTATGAGTACTCTATATATTTTAGAAATTAACCTCTTATCTGATGTATCATTGGCAATTATGTTCTCCCATATAGTAGCTTCCCTCTTTATTTTGATGCTTGTTGCTTTTGCTATACAGAAGCTTTTTAGTTTGATGTAGTTCTTATTACAATATTATTGACTATATTGCCAATGCTGTACTTAATATCCCCACGACTATTCTATAACTATTAATTTGTATTTCTCAATTGCTTCACCTTTTTACCCAACCCCCCAACCCCCTCCCCCTAACAACCATCAATTTATTCTCTGCATCTATGAGTCTGTTTTTGTTTTGTTTGTTTATATTTTTCTTTAGAATCCACATATAAGTGAAATTATATGGTATTTGCCTGTCTCTGACTGACTTATTTCACCTAGTATAATACCCTCTAGATGTGTCAATGCTGTCATAAATGGTAAAATTTCATTCTTTTCCATGGCCAAGTAATATTCCATTGTGTAAATGTACCCCCAATTTTTTATCCACTTGCCTAATGATGGGCACTTCGATTGTTTCCATATTTTGGCTATTATAAATAACACTGCACTAAACATAGGGGTGCATATATTCCTTGTATTAGTGTTTTGGGTTTCTTCAGATATATACCCAGAAGTGGAACCACTGGGTCATAATGCAGTTCTATTTTTAATTTATAGAGGAAACCCCATGCTGTTTTCCACAGTATCTGCACCAATCTGCATTCCCACGAACAGTGAATGAGTGTTCCATTTTTTCCACATCCTTACTGACACTTGATGTTTGTTGATTTTTTTGATGATAACCATTCTGACAGGTGTGAGGTGATAGCTCACTGCAGTTTCAGTTTTTATTTCCCTGATGATTAGTGATGTTGAGCATTTTTCATATGTGCATGTTCTCTTTGGAGAAGTGTCTATTCAAGTCCTCTGCCTTTTTCCTTTTTTTTTTTTTTTTGTTCGGATAGGGTGAAGGGAGAGAGAGAGAAACATCAATGTGAAAGAGACACATCAAGTGGCTGCCTCTCACATGACCCAACCAGGGCTGGGTATAAACTACCATCGAGGTATGTGGGAACTGAACCTGGGTGTCTCTGGACTGCAGGCTGAAGCTCTAACCGCTGAGCAAAACCGGCAAGGACAGTCCTTTGCCTATTTTTTAATTGAATTATTTGATTGTCAAGTTACATAAAAACTTTATAAATTTTGGATATTAACCCCTTATCATATGTGTCACTAAAGTTGTTTACTTCACCAATTCAGTAGGTTTTCTTTTCATTTGTTGATGGGTTCCTTTGCTGTGCAAAAACATTTTAGTTTAATGTATTCTCACTTGTTCACTTTTTCTTTTGTTTTGATTGCCCAAGGAAATATATCAGAAAAAAACATTGCTAAGAGAAATGTCAGGTATTTTACTGCCTATGTTTTTTTCTTGGTGTTTTATGATTTTGAGTGTTACATTTAAGTCTTTAATCTATTTTTTTATGAATTTTTATTTATTTTTTTTTTACAGATATTTTAACTTTTTACCCCATTGACACCCCCCACCCCACCCCACCTCCGACCCGTCCCCAGCTTAGTTGTCCACGTCCATTGGTCATGCATACATGCATATAAGTTCTGTGGTTTATCTCTTCCCACCACCCAACCCCCCCATCCCCTCTTCTGAGGGATGTCAGTCTGTGCCCTACTTCCATGTGTCTGGGTCTACTGTATTCCTCAGACTGTTATGTTCATTATATTCCATATATAAGTGAGATCATGTGGTATTTGTCTTTTTCTGCTTGGCTTCTTTCACTTAGGATAATACTTTCCAGGTCCCTCCATGTCGTCTCAAAGGATAAGAGATCTTTCTTTCTTACCGCTGCATAGTACTCCATTGTGTATATGTACCACCACTTTTTTATCCATTCGTCTACTGCTGGACACTTGGGCTGTTTCCAGATCTTAGCTATTGTAAATAGTGCTGCTATGAACATGGGGGTACATATATTCTTCCTGATTGGTGTTTCAGGCTTCTTAGGGTATATTCCCAGCAGTGGGATCACTGGGTCAAATGGAAGTTCAATTTTTAATTTTTTGAGGTAGCACCATATTGTTTTCCATAGCGGCTGCACCAGTCTGCATTCCCACCAGCAGTGTATTAGAGTTCCCTTTTCTCCACATCCTCGCCAACACTTGTTGTTTGATGATTTGTTGATGGCGGCCATTCTGACAGGTGTGAGGTGATACCTCATTGTTGTTTTAATTTGCATCTCTCTGATGATTAGTGATGTTGAGCATTTCTTCATATGTCTTTTGGCCATTTGTATGTCCTGTTTGGAGAGGTGTCTATTCAGCTCCTCTGCCCATTTTTTAATTGGGTTCTTTGTCTTCCTTTTGTGGAGTTATATGAATATATATTTTGGAAATTAATCCCTTATCTGATATATCATTGGCAATGATGCTCTCCCATAGCGTGGGTTGCCTTTCCATTTTAATGGTTGTTTCTTTTGCTGCGCAGAAGCTTTTAAGTTTGATGTAGTCCCAAGTGTTCATTTTTTCCTTTGTTTCTGTTGCCTTAGGTGATGTATCAGTGAAAATTGTGCTCTGTATGATGTCCGAAATTTTGTTGCCTACATTTTCTTCTAGAATTTTTATGGATTCACGGGTCACATTTAAGTCTTTTATCCATTTTGAGTTTATTTTGGTGTATGGTGTAAGTTGGTGGTCTAGTTTCATTTTTTTGCATGTAGCTGTCCAATTTTTCCAACACCATTTATTAAAGAGGCTGTCTTTACTCCACTGTATGCTCTTGCCACCTTTGTCAAATATTAATTGAGCGTATTGCCTTGGGTCCATTTCTGGGTTTTCAGTTCTGTTCCACTGGTCTATATGCCTGTTCTTGTGCCAGTACCAGGCTGTTTTGGTTACAGTCGCTTTGTAGTATAACCTGATATCTGGTATTGTGATCCCACCTACTTTGTTCTTCTTTTTCAAGATTGCTGTGGCTATTAGGGGTCTTTTTTGGATCCATATGAACTTTTGAAGTATTTGTTCTAGTTCTATGAAATATGTCATTGGTATTTTGATGGGGATTGCATTGAATCTATAGATTGCTTTGGGTAGTATGGACATTTGATGATGTTAATTCTTCCAATCCATGAACAGGGTATGTGCTTCCACTTTTTTATATCTTCCTCTATTTCTTTTTTAAATGACCTGTAGTTTTCTGCAAATAGGTCCTTTACTTCTTTGGTTAAGTTTATTCCTAGGTATCGTAATTTTTTTGGCGCGATGGTAAATGGGATTGTTTTTTCAGTTTCTCTTTCTGTTAGTTCATCATTGGTGTATACGAATGCCGTCGATTTCTTGATGTTAATTTTGTATCCTGCTACTTTGCCAAATTCATTTATTAAGTCTAATAGATTTTTGATGGAGTCTTTAGGGTTTTCTATGTACAATATCATGTCATCTGCAAATAATGACAGTTTCTCTTCCTCCTTTCCAATTTGGATCCTTTTTATTTTTTCTTCATGTCTGATTGCTGTGGCTAAGACTTCCAGTGCAATGTTAAATAAGAGTGGCGAAAGTGGACATCCCTGTCTTGTTCCTGTTCTTAATGGAAATGTTTTTGGTTTCTGTCCATTGAGTATGATGTTGACTGTAGGTCTTTCATATATGGCCTTTATTATGTGGAGATATGATCCCTCTATTCCTACATTGCTGAGCGTTTTTATCAGAAATGGATGTTGGATTTTGTCGAATGCTTTTTCAGCATCTATTGATATGATCACGTGGTTTTTATTCTTCATTTTGTTTATGTGGTGTATGATGTTTACTGATTTGCGAATATTGTACCAGCCTTGCATCCCTGGAATGAATCCCACTTGGTCATGGTGAATAATTTTTTTGATGTATTTCTGGATCCGATTTGCTAATATTTTGTTCAGGATATTGGCGTCTATGTTCATCAGGGATATTGGCCTGTAGTTTTCTTTCTTTGTAGTGTCTTTTTCTGGTTTTAGAATTAGAATTATGCTGGCTTCATAGAACGTGTTTGGAAGTATTCCTTCTTCTTGAATTTTTTGAAAGAGTTTGTGGAGAATGGGTGTTAGTTCTTTTTTGAATGTTCGGTAAAACTCCCCTGAGAAGCCATCTGGGCCTGGGCTTTTGTTTGCTGGGAGAGTCTTGATTACTTCTTCAATTTCCTTAGTTGTTATTGGTCTGTTCAAGTTTTCTATCTCTTCTGGGAATAGTTTTGGGAGACTGTATGTTTCTAGAAATTTGTCCATTTTGCTTAGATTGTCGAATTTGTTGCCATATAGTTGTTCATAGTAGTTGTTAACGATCTTTTGTATTTCCGTGGTGTTGGTTGTTACTTTTCCTCTTTCATTTCTGATTTTGTGTATTTGGGTTCTCTCTCTTTGTTTCTTGGTGAGTCTAGCTAAGGGTCCATCAATCTTGTTTATCTTTTCGAAAAACCAGCTCTTTGTTTCATTGATCCTTTGAATTGTTTTTTTGGTCTCTATGTCATTTATTTCTGCTCTGATCTTTACTATTTCCTTCCTTCTACTTGCTCTGGGGTTTTCTTTTTGTTTGCTTTCTAATTCTTTAAGTTGTGAGGTTAGACAGTCAATTAGAAATTTTTCTTGTTTTTTGAGGTAGGCTTGTAGTGCTATGAACTTCCCTCTCAGAACTGCTTTCGCTGTATCCCATAGATTTTGTGTTGTTGTGTGTTCATTTTCATTGGTTTCCAGGAAGTTTTTAATTTCTTCCTTGATCTCCTCGGTGACCCATTCATTGTTTAATAACATGCTATTTAGCCTCCATGTGTTGAAATGTCTTTGCATGTTCTTGTTGCAATTGATTTCTAGTTTTATGCCATTGTGATCTAAGAAGATGCTTGATATGATTTCAATCTTCTTGACCTTGTAGAGATTTAGTTTGTGTCCTATCATGTGGTCTATCTTTGAGAATGTCCCATGTGCACTTGAGAAGAATGTGTATTCTGTAGTTTTGGGGTGTAATTCTCTGTAGATATCTATTAAATCCATTTGGTCTAGTGCTTCATTTAGATTCTCTGTTTCCTTGCTAATTTTTGGCCTGGAGGATCTATCCAGTGCTGTCAATGGGGTGTTGAAGTCCCCTGCTATGATTGTATTGTTGTTGATTTCTCCTTGGAAGTCCTCCAGAAGATTTTTAATATATTTTGGTGCTCCTATATTGGGTGCATATATGTTTATCAAGGTTATATCTTCCTGTTGGATAGATCCTTTCAATATTATATAGTGGCCTTCTTTGTCTCTAGTTATGGTCTTCATTTTGAAATCTATTTTATCAGATATGAGAATTTCTACCCCAGCTTTTTTTTGCTTTCCATTTGCTTGGAAAAATTTTTTCCATCCCTTCACTTTCAACCTATGTGAGTCTTTTGTTGAGAGGTGGGTCTCTTGTAAGCAACATATAGATGAGTCATGCTTTCTTATCCAATCAGCTACTCTGTGTCTCTTTATGGGAGCATTCAATCCATTTACGTTTAAGGTGATTATTGATATGTAGTTATTTATTGCAATTTTTGTTTAGTGTGGTTCTATTTTTCTTCCCTTTTCTACTGCTAATTACAGCAGTCCTTTTAACATTTCTTGCAGTGCTGGTTTGGTGCTAATGTATTCCCTTAGCCTTTTTTTGTCTGGGAAGCTCTTTATTTGAGCTTCCATTTTGAATGATAGCCTTGCTGGGTAGAGTAGTCTTGGATTCAGATTCTTGTTTTTATTACCTTGATTACTTCATGCCATTCCCTTCTGGCCTGTAGTGTTTCTTGTGAGAAGTCAGCTGAGAGCCTTATGGGGTTCCCTTTGTAGGTAACCTGTAGTTTATCTCTTGCTGCTTTTAGGATTCTCTCTTTGTGTTTAATTTGTGGCATTTTAATTACTATGTGTCTTGGTGTGGGCCTGTTTGGGTTCTTCTTACTTGGGACTCTGTGTGCTTCTTGAACTTGAATGCCTTCTTCCTTCACCAAATTAGGGAAGTTTTCTCTCACTATTTTTTGAATATATTCTCTATCCCTTGCTCATTTTCTTCTTCTTCGGGGACTCCTATGATGTGAATATTATTACGTTTCCAGTTGTCCCACAGTTATCTTAAGCTGTCTTCCTGTTTTTTAATAGTTTTTTCCTTTTGTTTTTCTGATTGGTTGATTTTTTCTACCCTGTCTTCTAATTCACTGATCCGGTCCTCAGCTTCCTCTACTCTGCTTTTTAAACCTTCCAATGTGTTTTTCATTTCTGATATGTTCTTTTTTATCTCTTCTTGTTGGTTTATAATTTCCAATTGGCTTATTTTCCGTGTCTCTATGTCCTTACTCATGCTGTTCAGCTTCCTCAAGATCATGGCTCTGAATTCTAGGTCTGTTAACATGCCTAAGTGCTCCACATTGATCTCATCTTCGGTGGAGGTCTCTTGCTCTTTCATTTGGCTTCTGTTTCTGTGTTTCACCATTTTGGCTATCACTGTGGGCTTTGGAGCCTGTCAAGTTCTCCCTGTGGGTGTGGCTCCCTCTCCTGTGTTTAGATGAGCGAGGGAGGACCCACGTTGAACACCACTGTCAAGTCTTACTTTCCTGGTTCAAGTTGCCAGCCCAGGAAAGGTACTGTTATCCTCTAGCTTTTTGCCTGAGGCTAGCAGTCCAGGTTACTTGAAGAGTTTTGGGTTGTCAGTTGATTGAAAAACACCCTCTGGTGCTCAGCCAAGGGGCTTTCACGAGGGTGGGGCAGATGCTGGTTGTTAGTGAGCCTCAATTAGCACTTCAATGGCCCACAGGGTGGGGTTGGATCTCGGAGGGAGGGGCTGCTGCCTCTCCTCAGAGCCCTGGGAAGGAGCAATGTGGCCACTGTCCTGGGTGGCAGCAACTCAGCCAAAGCTCTGAGCACCCTCCAAACCCGGAGTGTCCCGACAAAGCTCTAGTCCAGTCCGCCCTCCCTCTGCCGGAGCCCAAGGTGAGTGGCTGTGGCTGTTTCAGCCTCTGTCCCGGCTGCGCTATGGAGTCGCCTGGGAGTGTGACCCGAGGGCGCCTCTCCCAGCTGAGGCCGCTGCCGAGCTGCCGACCGTGGGCTCCCAGCCCCGTCTCGCGCCTTCGCAAGCCTACCGGGATGGAGTCAGTGTCCCTCGTTGTATGGTCCTCGCAAGCTGCTTTTCTGTTGGTTTTTCCCGTCGATTTGTCTGTGTTATAGTTGAAATTCCAGTTTGGTTCTGGGAGACGGTGTGTGTAGCTCCGTTCACTCCGCCGCCATTTTTCGGTTCCTCTTTAAACTATTTTGAATTCTTCTTGTATATGGTGTAAGAAGGTGGTATATTTTCATTTTTTGCATGTATCTGTCCAATTTCCTCAACACTATTTATTGAATGGACTATCTTTACCACATTGTGTGTTCTTGTTTCCTTTGTCAAATAGTAATTGACCATATAGGCATGGGATTATTCAAGTGTTTTATCTTTTTTAAATTTTTATCTTTATTGATTTTTTTTTAGAGAGAGAGGAAGGGAAAGAAAGAGAAACAATGATTTGTTTTTTCAGTTATTTATGTTCTCATTGGTTGATTCTTATATGTGCCTGGCTGGGGATGGAACTTGCAACGTTGGCACATCAGGACAATAGTTCAACCAACTGAGCTACCTGGTCAAGGCTTTGGCTTTCTTTTCTGATCCATTGATCTATATGTTTTTTGTAATGCTAGTAGCATGCTGTTTTGATTACTATAGCCTTGTAGTATATAGTTTGATATCAGGAGCATGATACATCCAACTTTGTTTTTCTTTCTCAATATTGCTGTGGCTAGTTGGGTCTTTTGTAGTTCCATATAAATTTTTGTATTATTTGTTGTATTTTTTGTGAAATATACCATTGATATTTTGATATGAATTATTTTGAATCTATAGATTGCCTTGGTAATATGGACATTTTAACAATATTAATTCTTCCTGTCCTTGAGCATGGTATGTGATGCCATGTATTTGTATCTTCTTTAATTTCTTTCTTTGGTGTTAATTTTTAAAATACAGGTCTTTTACATCCTTCTTAAATTTATTCTTAGGTGTTTTATTTATTTTGATGCAATTATAAATGGAATTGTTTTCTTAGTTTCCCTTTCTGATCGTTCATTATTAGTGTATAAAAAAGCAACCAATTTCTGAATATTTATTTTGTATTCTACTACATCACAGAATTTATTTAACAATCTTGTTTATCTTTTCAAAGAACCAACTCTTGGTTTCATTGATCTTTTGCATTTTTTTACACTCTATTTCATTGATTTCTGCTCTGATCTTATTATTTCCTTCCTTCTACTCACTTTTAGCTTTGTTGTTCTTTTTCAAGTTCCTTTAGGTGTAAGGTTAGGTTACTTATTTGAAATTTTTCTTATTTTTTGAGTTAGGCCTATAATGCCATGAATTTCCCTCTTAGGACTGCTTTAGCTGTGTCCCACATATTTTGAGTTGTTTTGTTTGAACTTTCATTTGTCTCAAAGTATCTTTTGATATTTTTCTCTTATCTAATTGTTAACCAATTTACTATTTAGAAGCATGCCATTTAACTTTCGTGTATTTTTTTATTTTCTTTTTTTATTGTGAATAATTTTTAGTTTCATATCATTGTCAGAAAAGATGCTTGATTTGATTTCAATCTTCGTAAATTTATTGATACCAGTTTTGTATCCTGACATATGGTCTATCCTGAAAAATGTTCCATGTGCACTTGAAAAGAATGTATATTCTGCTGCTTTTGAGGTGATATGCTCTGAAAATATCAACTAAATCCATCTGGTTTAGTGTATCATTTAAGGCTTCTTTTTCCGTGTTGATTTTTTTTCTTCTGGAAGATGTATCCATTAATAGAAACGGGGTGATAACATGCCCTACTATGACTGTATTACAGTTGATATTCTCTTTATGTCCATCAATATTTGCTTTATATTTATAGGCACTCCTATGTTGAGTACATAAATGTTTACAAGGATTATATTCTCTTATTAAATTGATATATTTATTATTATGTAATGTCCCTTGTCTGTTATTATAGACTTTAGTTTAAAGTCTATGTTGTTTCATATAAATATAGCTATCCCAGTTTTTTTAAATTTCCATTTGTATAAAATATCTATTTCCATCTTTTACTTTAGTCTGTGTATGTCTTTTTGTTGTTGTTCTGCAATGTGTCTCTTGAAGACAGTATATATGGCTCTTATTTTCTTATCTATTCAATTGTCTTTTGTCTTTTAATTAGAGGATATAATTTATTTACATTTAAAGTGATTAAACTACCAAAAGAAGGTATCCTTGGAGAAACAGCTAATTCTAATATGGATTAAGTAATGTACAAAATGGGTTTAGAACATCTTGTCATGACTAAAAGCTAGTAAGCTATCAAAAATATTCAGATCATGTCAAAAACACAGAAGTCAACTTGAAGGGACTCACACTGACAAAAGATAGTGCAATTTGTGTATTAAAATAATGATAATAATAGAGAAAATCATCAGCAACCAATAATGAAGAACAATACCTTAAGAAAAATAAAATTAGAAACCCAGTCATTAAAATTTTCTCATCTGTACTTCATCTGAATAATCTACAATAAGGTGATTGCTTCAAATAAATATATAGAACAGCAGTGTATATAAAGTCTACATATATAATAGTCAGATATTCTTCCTGAACCAGTTTGTTGAATGAGGTTTCCCATAGGTATGGGGAATCTATAGCAACAAACACTGGACTAATCTAAACTGTAACTGTGATTAACAATGACTTATGGGACATCTATATAGCCAAATCTTAGACCTGGAAATATGACAAAGTTAAGCAAACAATCAAAATACAATGAGAATCTGGCCCTCGTTCAATGATTTCTAAAATATAGAGAAAATACAAGACACAAGGTCTTGTGAAAGGCTGTCAAAGATAAATTATACATCTTTCCTTTCCTTGGGTAATTTATGATCTAATAGCAAAGACAAGTATAAGACAAGCTAAAGCAAGTCCAGTATCCTAAAAAAGTCTGGTGATTAGAAGCTGTTATATCTAGGGTAGATCAGCCTGAAAGTATTCTGGATCCTTAGTGCCAGGTAGTAAAACAAGCTAGTTATAGATGTGTTTTAAATTGAAAGGCCTAAAGTGTAATTTTGAGGGTCCAAAAAAGCATTGCGAAATGGGCTTAGAAATGTTTCAGAGTCCTGGTTGGTACTTATGGAGTGAAAAATCACAGTAGACATTTCATGTAATTAAGGATGAGATAGATGCCAAAATAAGCCACAATACTTTTCAAATTCTCCTGTTAATAAGTGTATCCTTCTACAATCTGAGCTTTACCTTGTCATGTTAATTGCTTTGGCTAACAGAACATTGTGAAATAAAATACAAGCAGAGTCCTAAAAAGTATTCACACATTGAAGCATGGCCTCCTTTATTAATGGAGACTCTACTGTACCAATTGTGCACAAGCCCAGAAATAAATAGATACATTGGATTTTATCAAAATTAAAATTTTGTGCTGCAACTGATACCATCAATAAAATGAAAATACAATTCACAGCATGGAATAAAATATGAAAGAGGCTATTTGTAAATCATACCCGTTATAACTTAATAATGAGACAAATAATATAATTTTTAAATGGGCAAAGAATTTGAGTAGACATTTCTCAAAAGAAGATATACAAATGGTCAAAAAGGATGTGAAAAGATTCTCATCATAAGTAATCATTAGGATTATGTGAATTAAAACCACAGTGAGATTCCATTTTACAACCAATAGAATTGCTGTCGTCAAAAAGATAAGTATTGACAAGGATGTGAAAAAATTGGGACCCTTATAAACTGTTGGTGGGAATGTAGTCTGACAGTTTGTCAAAACCTTAAACATAGATTTACCATGTGACCCAGAAAATCTACTCCAAGGTATATACCCCAAAGAGATGAAAACCTATGTCCAAATAAAAATTTGTCTATGAGTATTCATAATATTCATAATAACCCAAAAGTGAAAACAACCCAATCATTCATCAACTTATGAACGAATAATCAAAAGGTGGTATGTCTATACAATGGAATATTACTCAGCAATAAAAACAAATGACATACTGATACGTACTACAACTAGGCTGAACCTTGAAAATGTTATATTAAGGGAAAGAACTGCAAAAGTCTACATATAGTATGATTTTATTTATATTGGCTATTCACAATAGGTAAATTTATACATACAGAATTGGTTACTTGCATCTAGGGTAGTTGGGGAGACTACAGTGAGATTCCTGCACTTAATGATGTTGTTTTTAGGTTGATGAAAATATTCTAAAATTGATTGTGGTGATGGTTGCACAACTGTGAATATACTAAACTAACAGTAAATTGTACAGTATATAAATTATATCTCAATAGAACTGTTACCACAAATAAATTGAAGAACATAAAACCATATCAAAAAACTAGAATAGAATGCCATGGATTTAGAAGGGAACTCAATACCAGGAAATTTTAATTCTGACAAAATTAATTTAGCATTTAATGAACTTACATTTAGAATACAAATATTTGGGTCTGGAATTCTTTTTTTTTTTTTTTTTTTTGTTGAAAGTATCTTAGATGTCCTGGGGCTGGAATTCTTAAAATTGGTTTAAAATCATTTAAAAGATTATATAAAATAATTTAATCATATAAAAGAGTAAAACCCTGGGTATACCTAGTAAAATAATAAAAAATACAAATAGTGAGGAACTGCTTTAGCAGCTGTTATACTGTATCATAAAGCCACTGCCATCAATGACAAAAATATATTCACTTGTATGAGGCTAATTTCAACTTTAACAAACACTTCTTGACTCCCGGTCAAGATGGCTGCATAGGTAAACGCGGTATCGCGTCCTCACACAACCACATCAAAGTTACAACTAAACTACAGAACAACCATCATTCAAAACTGCCTGAAATCAAGCTGAATGGCAGTCCTACAGCTACGGGATCACAGCAGCAGCCACAGGAGACTGGTAGGAGGGGCGGAGGGGACGGGCTGGTCCCACACCCATGTGTGATGGATAAAAATCAGGAGGACACCTCGTCTGGGAAGGTCCTTCCTGAGGACTGAGGAGTCCTCGTCCCACAACAGGTGCCCCGCTCAGGGTTCCAGTGCCAGGAAGAGAATCCCCATCACTTCTGGCTGGAGAGACCAACGGGAACTGAGGCTCAGGGAGGCTGATGCGGCTGGAGCCCCAGGCAGCTCCTTAAAGGGCCCACACACGAACTTATCAGACTCTCTCCCTCTAAGCTTGGAGGGGAAGCAGCTTGAGGGGCACCAGAGACACACAGGGAAGAACTGAGCTGTTTGGCACTGGAGCGAGGGCTGGAGAGGGGGCTTTCTCCGGGACAAACATGCTGTCAGAGGCCTTTGTTCCTTTGGTGAGCCCTTCCCTGGGGCAGCAGACAGAAGCCATATCTGGGACTCCAGCAACCTGGCTCACACTGGTAACCCCGCCCTGGTGACTCCCTAAGCCCCCGCCCCACCCCACCCAACTTTCAGGCCCACCCAAGCTGTTGCCACTTGCTTAACCATAGGCTTGGCCTGTCTTAGATCCTGCTTCAGGTTTTTCCTAAATTCTTTCAAACAAGCAGCATCTGGTCTCAGCGAGCCCCATACCTCTCATTAAGTAATACACTGAAACAAACACAGGAAGGCAACCAAAATGAAGAGACAAAGAAACAGGTCCCAAATGAAAGAACAGAACAAAACCCTAGGAAAAGAACTAAGCAGAATGGAGATAAGCAACCTAACAGATGCTGAGTTCAAAATACTGCTTATAAGGATGCTCAATGAACTTAGTGAGAACCTCAGTAAACTTAGTGTGGGCCTCAAGAGCATAACAAAGGACCAGTCAGAAATTATGGATGCAGTTAGATTTGAAGGAGGCATTAACTGAAATAAAGAATAATTTACACAGCTTCAATAATAGAGAACATAAATCCAAGGAAAAAACTATCGATTTGGAATATAAGGAAGCAAAAAACACCCAATCAGAACAGCAAAAAGGAAAAAGAATCCAAAAAAATGAGGATAGTGTAAGGAGCCTCTGGGACAACTTCAAGCGTGCCAACATTCGCATCTTGGGGGTGCCAGAAGGAGAAGAGCGAGAACAAGGAATCGAAAACCTGTTTGAAACAACAATGGCAGAAAACTTTCCTAACTTGGTGAAGGAAACAGACATACAAGTCCAGGAAACACAGAGAGCCCCAAACAAGATGAACCCCAAGAGGCCCACATCAAGACACATCATCATCTTAATGCAAAAGGTTCAAGACAAAGAGAGAATCTTAAAAGCAGCAAGAGAAAGGCAGCTAGTTACCTACAAGGGAGTTCCCATAAGACTGTCAGCTGATTTCTCAAAAGAAACTTTGAAGGCAAGAAGGGAGTGGCAAGAAATATCCAGAGTGATGAAAACCAAGAACCTACAACCGAGATTACTCTATCCTGCAAAGCTGTCATTTAGAATTGATGGCCATATAAAGACTTTCCCAGACAAGAAAAAGTTAAAGGAGTTCATCACCACCAAACCGTTATTATATGAAATCATGAAGTGTCTTTTTGAAGGAAAAGATAAAATATATGAACAAACAAAATGGCAATGAATACATATCTATCAACAATGGAATCTACATGCAAATTAAAACAACAATGAGGTATCACCTCACACCTGTCAGAATGGCCGCCATCAACAAATCATCAAACAACAAGTGTTGGCGAGGGTGTGGAGAAAAGGGGACTCTAATACACTGCTGGTGGGAATGCAGACTGGTGCAGCCGCTATGGAAAACAATATGGTGCTACCTCAAAAAATTAAAAATTGAACTTCCATTTGACCCAGTGATCCCACTGCTGGGAATATACCCTAAGAAGCCTGAAACACCAATCAGGAAGAATATATGTACCCCCATGTTCATAGCAGCACTATTTACAATAGCTAAGATCTGGAAACAGCCCAAGTGTCCACCAGTAGACGAATGGATCAAAAAGCTGTGGTACATATACACAATGGAGTACTATGCAGCGGTAAGAAAGAAAGATCTCTTATCCTTTGAGACGACATGGAGGGACCTGGAAAGTATTATCCTAAGTGAAAGAAGCCAAGCAGAAAAAGACAAATACCACATGATCTCACTTATATACGGAATATAATGAACATAACAGTCTGAGGAATACAGTAGACCCAGACACATGGAAGTAGGGCACAGACTGACATCCCTCAGAAGAGGGGATGGGGAGTGGGGGGGTGGGAAGAGATAAACCACAGAACTTATATGCATGTATGCATGACCAATGGACATGGACAACTAAGCCGGGGACAGGGTGGAGGGGGTGGGGTGGGGGGTGCCAATGGGGTAAAAAGGTAAAATATCTGTAACAAAAAAATAAATAAAAATTCATAAAAAAAAAAAAACAATGGAATCTACAAACAAAATGAACAGGTAGAACAGAAACATTCTCATAGATACAGAGAACATTTTGTTGGTTGCCAGTTGGGAGGGGGGTTGGGGGAATGGGTGAAAAAGGTGAAGAGATTAAGAAGTATAAATTCATTGCTAGACTGACAAACCTCAAAGGGAAAGGGGTTCGGGGGGTGGGAAGAAATAAACCAAAGAACTTATATACATAACCAATGGATACAGACAATAGTGTGGGAAAAGGCGGGAGGGGGACGGGAGTGGGGAGGAGGGGGTCAATGGGGGAAAAATGTGGAACATCTGTAATACATTTTACATTCAACAATAAAGATTAAAAAAAAAAAAACACTTCTCCCAAGAAGATATGAAAATAGCCAACACATATATGAAAAGATGTTCAATGTCACTAGCTATTAGAGAAATTCATGTCAAAATTATATGATATGATATGACCCTCACATTGGTTAGAATGGCTATTGTCAATAAGACAAGTAATAATTGTTGGGGAGGTTGTGGAGAAAAAGGACTCTCATTCACTGCTGGTGGGAATGTAAACTGGTAAAGCCACTATGGAAACAGTATGGAGGTTCCTCAAAAAATAAAGATTAGGGTTACCATATGAACCAGCAACCCCTCTTCTGGGTATCTACCTGAAAAATTTGAAAATATTTATTCACAAAGAAATATGCACCCCTATGTTCATTGCAGTGTTATTCACAGTGGCCAAGATGTATGGTGGTTACCAGAGGGAAGGTAGGCAGTAGGGTAGTAAAGGGTGATGGAAGATCATTTGACTTTGGGTGGTGGATACACAATGCAATATATACATCATGTATCACAGAAGTGTACACTTGAGCCTGGGTGGTGTGGCTCAGTGGATTGAGTGTCCTCCCATGGACTGAGAGGTCCCTGTTCAATTCCTGGTCAGGGCACATGCCTGGAGTTGTGGGCTCGATCCCCTGTAGGGGGCGTGTAGGCAGCCAGTAGTTGTTTCTCTCTCACATTGATGTTTCTATCTCTCTCCCTTCCTCTCCCTCTAAAAGATCAATAAAAACAAACTAAAAAAAAATGTACACTTGAAACCTATGTAATCTTATTAACCAATGTTATCCCAATAAATTTAATGAAAAATAAATTTTTAAATAAAATAATACTTAAATTTATTTTTCTTTGGTTATCAATTTTAGAATGAGATAGTAGCTATATAAAATGGCAACGTTTTTATACATCTTCTTTTTCTCTAGTTTGAGTCGGTATGATCTATCCCTAGATCCCAATTTCTTCCCTGGAAACTATATATTTTTTTTGTGATTCTAGTTCTGTAGCTTTCTTACTGGTTTTATGATCCAGCTGATGCCATCCCAAAAATTACATATTCTGATCAATTTAGTAAAAGACAGTTTCTATTGTTTGCACCCAACGACAGTAACATACAGTTATCACAACTTAAAGTAGACTTTACAAGTTTTGAATAGAGGAAGATTCTTAGAAAAAGAACAAAAATTAACACAGAGAAATCATAGAAAATATCAAGGAAATATAAAAGTAGAGAACAAATTCAAATGACGCTTGTCAGATCACATATGTAATAAAATGATAAATATAAGAGTAATTAGCTTATCTACAAAAATAAAAAGACTTGATCTAGGAAAAAAATAATTAAAGCCCATGCACAAGAGGGACACAGTTTAAAGAGTAAATGAACGAACTTAGATATATACGTAATCAATCACATATCTATAAGATTTCAATATCCTGGAAACGGATTTCAATATTTTGGAAAGAGAAGAAAAAAACATACAAATGCTTATAAAATGCATATACAATTTCATGCCCAGCCAGAGTGGTTCAGTGGTTGAGCGTCGACCCATGCACGGTTCTGAGCTCACGGTTCTGTTCCTGGTCAGGGCACATGCCCAGGTTGTGGGCCTGATCCCCAGTGGGGGCATGCAGGAGGCGGCCAATTGATGTTCTCTCTCATTGATGTTTCTATCCCTATCTCTCTCTCCGTTCTTCTCTCTCTAAAATCAAGAAAGAAAAAAAATATTTTAAAAAGAATGCCTGAGATTCAAGCAAGAGGGGAAAGGGTAGGATGATATGGAGGTAAAGAGACCAAGGATGGTGAGGGATAAGAGGTGGGTTTCTCTCTGTTTAAAAAAAAAGAAAAAGAAATACAATTTCACACAAAATATCTGACAAATATATATAATATGTTCCAGGAAGTGATGAGTGTTACAAGAGAAAATAAACCAGGGTGGGGACTAGAGACTATGGGACGGATAAAGTTATTTTATAGAGGAAGGTCACAAAAAGACACTCTGATATTTGAGCAGGAGCCTAAGGAAAATAAAAGTGAGCCATATAAACATCTTTAAGAAAAAAATATTGTAGGCCAAAGAATCAAAGGGGAAAGATCCTGTTTCATGAACATCATTGACACTGCGGGGACACAGAGGATATTATGCCTGAAATGGAGTGACTGAGAGCCACAGAGAAAGGAAATGAGACCAAAGAAGCAGCTGAGGGCCACATCCTTGCAGAGACTTGCAAGCAACTGTGAGAAATTTAGCTTTTACTCTAAATGAGATCAGGCATCTTTAGAAGGTGACTGATAAATATTTGTAATGGATTATTCCGGCTGCTCTGTGGTGAACAGACTAGCAGGATAAATGTGGATGCAGGGAGAAACTTTGGAGGCAATCAAAGCACAATCCCAGTGAGAGCTAGTGGTGATTTGGAGCAGGTAATATTTGAAGGTGGTAAGAATGGTCAGACTATTATGAATGTAGAGCTGATTATTTCAATGTGATGTGTGTATGTGGGGGGGGGGGGGGGGGGGCGTCAATTATGATCCCAAGGTATTTGGCCTGAGCAACTGGAAGAACATTGTTGCCTTTTACTCAGATGCATCATTCTTATATAGGAAAATGTTTTGAAGTATGTTTTGTGTATCTATACTTTGAATTTTTATTCAACAAGTGTATTGATATTCTATTACAGCCATAAGAAATTACCACAAATTTACTGGCTTAAAACAACACAGATGATCATCTTATCATTCTGTAGGTTAGTAGAATAACAGAGGTCTCACTGAGCTAAAATACAGGTGTCAGCAAGGGTGCATCCCTTTCTGGAGGCTCTAGGTGAGCATTAATTTCCAACATCTGAAGATCACCCACTTTCTTTTGTTTGTGGTTCCCTTTCCCCTTCTTTAAAGCCGGTATTGTCAAATCCCTCTGACGTTGTCACAAGTGTATGACCTCAGCTGGGAAAGGATCTCCCCGTTTAAAGACTCAGGTCGGACCGGCTGCTGTGGCACAGTGGTTGAGCGTCGACCCACGCACCAAGAGTTCGCCAGTTTGATTCCTGGTCAGGGCACATGCCCAGGGTGTGGGCCCGAATCCCAGTAGGGGCATGCAGGCGGCGGCCAATCGATGTTTCTCTCTCCCTTGCTCTCCCTTTCTTTCTCTTTAAAATCAATAAAGAAAAAATTTTTAAAAATTTTTTAAAAACACTCATGTAGCGAGATGAGGCCCACCTGGAAAACCTAGAATAATCTCCTGCTTCAATATCTTAACCTTATTCATATGAGTATAGTCCCTTGTAGTATGTACACAGCATATCCACCAGTTTCAGGAATTAGAATCTGGACAT
This sequence comes from Molossus molossus, assembly GCF_014108415.1. Classification (NCBI taxonomy): domain Eukaryota; kingdom Metazoa; phylum Chordata; class Mammalia; order Chiroptera; family Molossidae; genus Molossus; species Molossus molossus. The sequence goes on from NW_023425355.1 coordinate 19,623,573, forward strand.
ATTTGGGGGACCATTATTCTGCTTACCACAACAAATGGCCATTTGTGAGAGAGAAATATGTATGGGGTAATATTTAAAAAGTATTCTTATGGCCCTGGCCAGTTTGGCTCAGCTCTTGGAGTGTCAGCCCTTGGACCAAAGAATCACGGGTTCGATTCCAGTCAAGGGTTCGGTCCCTGGTCCTGGTCGGGGTCATATGGGAGGCAACCAACCCATGTATCTCTCTCATATTGCTGTTTCTGTCTCTCTCCTACTCTATCTGAAGATAAATAAATATCTTTGGGTGAGGATTTAAAAATATATATTTTTTATGCCCATAACCATAGTCATTGTTAATTTTTGTCAACTTCCTTCTAAACACCATCTCTTCTTTATTTAATTAATATTATAATATATACACATTTATTCATTCAACATTCATTTGACAGATACTGTGTTTGCTACTGAAGATAGAAACTATAACCTACTTTATTTATGTAATGTTATATTATAAACATTTACACATGCATTTCAAAGCATCATATGGATGTACCAAAATTTATCCAAAATTGCACTAATATTAGACCTTAGAGCTACCACATTGTAATTCACACATAACTGTATATACATTTTTGCATATTCTCTGATTATCTTCCAAAAATATTCTCTTAGAGTAAGAACAACCCCCAAAAAGCATATAAGCATTAAAAATATAATTTTAGCCCTGGCCGGTTTGGCTCAACGGTTAGAGCGTCGGCCTGTGGTTCGGAGAGACCCGGGTTCGGTTCCCGCTAAGGGCACGTACCTTGGTTGCAGTTTGTCCCCAGCCCTGGTTGGGTTGTGTGGGTGGCAACCACTCGATGTGTCGCTTTCATGTCGATGTTTCTCTCTCTCTCTCTCCCTCTCACTCTATCTGAACAAAAAATGGAAAAATGTCCTCGGGTGAGGATAAAAAAAAAACAACAAAAAAAAAAACAAAAATATAATTTTAATATTACTAAGTTTTTTGGTATATTTGCATATCAATAAATGTAACCCTAGCCTTGACAGGTTTGGCTCAGTGATTAGAGCAACGGCCCACAGACCAAAGAGTCCCAGGTTTGATTCAGGTCAAGGGCACATACCCTGGTTGTGGTTTATTCACTGGCCCTGGTTGGGGTTGTGCAGGAGGCAACCAATTAGTGTGTCTCTCTTGCACAAGTGTTTCTCTCTCTCTCTCCCTCCCTGCCACTCTGTCTGAAGATCAATAAAAAAATATCCTCGAGTGAGGATTAAAAAAATAATAATAATACAAAACTAAATCTAGCTATAGAAATATAGAGTACTAGGAATTTTATCTGTATATTTTCATGAAAATATAATGTGTATCATTCTTCAACTTTTCACTTGGCAATATATCTTTGAGACCTATCTCAGTACACATAAATATAAATTATTCTTAAGTGACGTACAGCATTCAATAGAATGGATATACCATATTTAATTTGGTGATTGTTATAGTGATGAATATTTAAGTTGTTTTCTATTTGTTTGCTATAAGCTTTTGTTGTAAATTGATCAACTGTTTTCCAAAAGTTGTGCCAATTTAAATTCCCATTGTAGAAGATGGGCTGTGAGGTCAGCAAAATCCGCAAAAATGGGTAGGCAATGATGGAGTACTTGACCTCCTTCTTAGGCACCAATATAGGCAAATGTTTATTTTATATCAGAATTGGAGCATGTTGTCATGGAGACGGATGCGCCCGTTGCACAATAACCCACATTTAGCCTGACTATTGCCCTCTTAAATATTGACCATAACCTTCAAAACTCAGTCTCTGATCGTTTTTTTTGTGTGTGCTGTTAGGGATATCAAAATTCAGGAACATTATGATAACATTTTTTTTCTTTATACATTTTTTAAAATTTTTTTATTAATTTATTTTTGTTACAGATGTTTCTCCTTTTTTCCCCATTGACACCCTTCTCCCCATCCCCCCCACCCCATACCCGGCTTTGTTGTCCATGTCCATCAGTTATGCATACACGCATATAAGTTCTGTGGTTTATCTCTTCCTATTCCCACCACCTCCTCTTCTGAGGGTTGTCAGTCTGTACCCTACTTCCACGTCTCTGGGTCTACTCTATTCCTCAGATTATTGTGTTCATTATATTCCACAAATAAGTGAGATCATGTGATATTTGTCTTTCTCTGGTTGGCTTGTTTCACTTAGGTGATACTTTACAGGTCCTTCCATGTCGTCTCAAAGAATAGAGATTTTTCTTTCTTACAGCCACATAGTATTCAATTTTGTATTTGTACCACAGCTTTTTTATCCATTCATTTGATGACATTTTTGAAGAGGTTTTTACAGAAATGGAGAAGTATGCTTAAATTGAGGAGATGAAAGTCTGTGATAACCTTGGAGCTCACCTCATTGGAAATGTGTAGGCCGTTTCTCCAGGAAAAAGGATGTGGAAAAGGCTGCAATTGACTTGAATAACCATTGGTTTAATAGGGTCTCCCCTGTGACCCACTTCAGAGAAGCCTACTGCCAGCAGTGGGAAATGGGAGAGTTTACAGGGGGAGAGGGGGGGTTGCTTCTGAAAGGCCATGCATTTGAAGGCCATTTCTAGGGAACTGCAGCAGAGTTACACAGGTGCACTTGTAAGAAGCATATATATGGTTCTCATGTATTAGAAATATAACAAGCTTATAAAAGTGTTTTGTGGCCATATATTGTGGAGGGCCATAAATTTCAACTTGAAAGCCCCCCCCCCCCGCCCCGATAAGTAGAAAGAACCCTTTAATACGCTGCGTTAGAACTGTGATATGGGAAAATGAATCTCTTCACTCCCAAACTAGAGTGGAAAAAGGTTCAAGTCAGGTAAAAAATTGAGTCCACTCTAAAAAATAAAGCCCGGCCCGTGTGGCACAGTGGTTGAGCATTGACCCATGCACCAAGAGGTGGCCAGTTGATTCCCGATCAGGGCATATGCCCAGGTTGTCGGCCCGATCCCCCATGGGGGGCATGAAGGAGGCGGCCAATCGATGTTCTCTCTCATCGATGTTTCCATCTCTCTCTCCCCCTCCCTTCCTCTCTCTCTCTAAAATCAATAGGGGAAAAAAAAGTAACATGACAATTTCAACTTGTATGATGGTTGTAAACCAAAACCCTAGGACCAAAGGTATCCAACTGGAAGAATGCTTGTTGGCACTTCTGCCTACTTAGCAGCAAATGTGCTTCCTGTGGAAGCAAGCCTGCGGTCATGCATGTCTCCTGGAAGTTCTTGCTTACAGTGGCCATGAAAGCAGAATAGAGAATTTGCAAGAGCACGTGGAAACAAGCAATGAACTGGGTACCTTAGGGAAAATACAGTGCAGGTACAAACATGAAGCAACAGCTGATGAGCTTTTTTAAAAAGAGCAAAACTTTAAAGATGTTTAAAAACACTATTATTATTTCAAAAAAACTATTTTGAACCAAATGTGTTCATAACATAGCCTGTAATGTTACAATTTCAGAGACCATGCATTTGGACTGGAATTCATAGTCAGGTCATAGTGCAGCTGAAAAGAGAGACTTCTGTGAATCCTGAAACTTGTAACAGGCCTGGTCCAAGTATCTTGGGAAAGCTGTCTAGTTAGAAATCCATTTGCCAAACAATGAATGACCCATTAGGTAATTTCAAGTTTCCAGAAGCCATGCAAACAGGTTTCCCCAATTGTACTTTGGACTGATGAAATAGCTAGCTAGGCACTTTTTGCAGCTTTATTAGTATTTTCCCACCAATATTTGTTTACCAATGCCATTATTTTGTCAGTAGGCCAAAGGTTTATTGCATGTACATTGTTAAGGAACAGGGATTTTAGAATTTCTGGAAGGAATTGTTTATTATTTGGCCCAAACCAGAGTTCCCTCTTATCATTAAACCAACTGTTGGACATTTTCCAATGCCCCCCCCCCCGCCCCCCGGGGTCAATGACTGAGCATTTCTAATAAGTTTTTCTAGATTTCATCTTTGGGAGCATCCCTTTGGACCATGACAGAGATCTAGTCATTGGTTCCTTTGTGGGCAGAATTATTGGTGGAACTATCACTGAGGTAGTTTCCTTTAACCTCTAGGAAGTCAAGTTTCAAACATCCAGGGAGTTTAACAACGTCCAAGGTGGCTGGCAAGAGTATATAGCATTGAATATATATTGAGCTGAAGAATCCAAAATTTAAAGTACTGTTTCAAGAACTTCAAAAGGTTTTACAATGGCATACTCACCACACTATTTACCTTTTTAACCCTTTAAATAAGAATCATTAGTAGTCTGGCTGGTGTGGCTCAGTGGTTGAGTGTCGACCCATGTACCAAGAGGTGGCTGGTTTGATTCCCAGTCAGGACACATGCCCAGGTTATGGGCCTGATCCCCAGTGGGTGGCATGCAGGAGGTGGCCAGTTGATGTTCTCTTTCATCAATGTTTCTATTTCTCTCTCCTTCTCACTTCCTCTCTCTCTAAAATCAGTGAAGTAAAAAAAAAAGTTTTAAAAAAAGAATCATTATAAACTATGAAAAAGATGCATTGATTAGACTTTATTATGGGGAATCAGAAGGTTATCTGTCAGTGTTAAGCATGAGGTGTTTGATCAGTAAAGAAAGGAAGGAGAGTAGCAGGATCGAGCTTATTATAATGAAAAAGAGTTACTTTATATAAGGAACAGTTAGCAAGAAGATTTCATGCGAGGTGAGACTACCAACTGAGAAGTGATGAGTGTGATCAGAATTGATGAGTGGTTCTACTGCATGAGGGGGGAGCATAAAGATGGTTAAAATGGACCCTATGACCTTAACCAAAAGGGCAGTGGCAAAAATGGCTCTGAGGCAAGGGCGTATCCTCATGTCACAGGGTCTGTTTATTGGCTGAAATACCTTATGGGTCAATGATGGTCTCCACATTTTCGGGTGAGTACACTAAGAACATCCCCCCTTTTTTTCACATACAAAAGGCAGGTGGTCTCATTAAGCTTTTCTTCAAGTTCTCAAAGACTATGTCATCTTAATCCTCCAAATAATAAGGTCAGCTTTGTTGATTTGTAGTAAAAAAAAATAGAGACTGAGCCATAAGAGGTATGCGTGGAATACAATTTCCACAGTAGCCAGCTAGCCTGGGAAAGCCTTACATTTAGCACTTAGTGTTCAGTTTTCAGAAGTTCAGAATGCCACAAAACCTACCAGGATCCATGTGTAGTCCTTGTTCTGAGATCGGGTGCCCTCAGTATCAAACCTGAGCTTGAGCAAACTGCAATTTTTCCTTAAGATTTACATTTCTTTGAGGCCAAAAGAAGTTTGAGAATGGGAGCAGAGAAACAAATCACCTACGTATTCCTACAAAGCAGCACCTGCAGAAAACTTTATATCATCCGAATCAGCTTTCAAGATTAGTGAAAAGGAAGAGGGGCTTTCTGTGAGACTCTGTCGCATTACTGTGCAAGTATTTTGCCTTTTCTTCCCATGTGAAAGCAAAAAGGAATGGGCTAACCTTCGCAACCGGAATAGTAAAGAATGCATGGCATAAATCAATTACAGTGAAAATTTTACTTTTAGTGGGAATAGATGTTACTAGTGCGTGGTGGTTAGGGATAACAGCGTGTTGAGGGATAACAATATTATTTATTGCCCAGAAATCCTAGACAGACCTCTATTCCCAGCCATTGGATTTTCTCACAGGCAGAGTAGGCGTATTATAGGGACTAGGGTAGGGAATAAGGGGGCCCTGAGCATTTTAATCCTCTACTATGGGCTTGAGAACTTGAAGGGCTTCTTTACTTATGGGTATTAATTTATTCTTTAAAGGGATTTTGAGGTATCTATTTGGATCTTGACAGGAGGTACTCTGCCAATATCAGTTGAAGATTCGACCTATAAAGAGGATGGCACCTGTTCCAATGGGGACAAATGATCAGGACTCCTGACTCAGCTGTAGTGTTGTCAGAGATGGAGCAAATAAAAGATGCCAAGGGTGTCATTTAATTCACCTGACTATTTTGATATTGTCAAGTTCTAGAGATATTTCCCACTTTCAAGAGAAATTTCAACATGATAATTTTCTAAGAAGTCTCAGGTCAATGAATGAATCGGGTTGTAGGAGAACTAAGCAGAAAAGAATGAATATCTTTCAGAGGGCCTAAACAAAATGGAATAGGTTCAGAGACAGAAACCTTTAGACGTTTATTAGAGAAACCCATTACTTAGACTGTTTCAGTACTTCAAGGCAAGGGTTGAACACCAAAAGTATACTTCCAGTGTCAGTCAGGACAGAGATTCATTAGCAATCTGAAGAGTGGTTTCTCTAAGCCAACTAAAAGAAAAGATTGGAGCCCGGCCAGTGAGGTTCAGGAGGTTGCCAGTTGGATTCCCGGTCAGGCCACATGCCCAGGTTGTGGGCCTGATCCCAGTGGGGGGCATGCAGGAGGCAGCCAATTGATGTTCTCTGTCATCGATGTTTCTATCTCTCTCTCCCTCTCCCTCTAAAATTCAATAAAAGGAAAAAAAAAAAAAGGAAAACAAAAGGATTGGGAAGGGCCCCTGTGGTTCCTCAGAGCCCTGGCATTGGATATTTGGAGAAACTTGGAAAGGCTGGTTACAGAGCAGAACTTAAGTTTGTAACGATCATTTTCCCATTGTTCTGGCTCTTTGCAATAATACCAGAAGTAAAGTTTTTGGTTTTGTTTATGGGCCTTTATTTATCAGACTGGAAAATGAAAATTTTTACTGCTCTTTCTTGGTGATTAAAAAAAAAATTTTCTTTATTGATTTGAGAGAGAGAGGTAGAAACATTGATGAGAGAGAACATCGATTGGCCGCCTCCTGCATGCCCCCCACTGGGGATCAGGCCCACAACTTGGGCATGTGCCCTGACCTGAAATTGAACCAGTGACCTCTTGGTGCATGGGTTGATGCTCAACCACTGAGCCACACCAGCCACACTGCTCTTTCTTTTAGGTAATCTATCTAGGGTGTGATTAACTAAATTAAATAAATCTAGAGTAGTCAATGTTTTCCACTTCATCTTGATCCTTTTACCTAAGATCTTGGTTTAGCCCATTAATAAACATATAGTTAAAGGCTATTCAAGTGGTTTCAATATCGGAAAAAAGATAATAATAATTTTCTTTGTAAACAACCTGAAGTCTATTATAATAGTTATGGACAAGTTCATCAAGTTTTGAGCACAAATCGCAATTTTATTCCAATCAACCGATGTAGGAAAAGCTACTGTGATTGCTCAGTGGAGATCTTCAGCAGTGTTCTTGCACTTTGTCAAAATGTAGTGGCTTGTTTTTTGAATCCTGTTCAGGATGTTCCCGTCAAGCGAGTTTCATCCAGTGTTTGGCTTGACTGTCACCAACAATCATGGACTAACTGATATAAATCTGAGATACCAGGTTGGTAGTTTTTTTTGTTTTTTGTTTTTTGTTTTTCTCTATTGATTTGAGAGAGAGAGGAAGGGAGAGCAAGAGAGAGATAGAAACATCGATGAGAGAGAACATAGACTGGCCGCCTCCTACATGCCCCGCACTGGGGATCAGGCCTACAACCTGGGCATGTGCCTGACCAGGAATAGAACCAGCGACCTCTTGGTGTATGGGTCAATGCTCAACCACTGAGCCACACCAGCTGGGCAGGCTGGTAGGTTTGAATAATTATGTTAAATTATTTACCACAACTATAGGGGTCCTCAGTTATTTAAAGGAAACTCTTTAATTATGGCTCACAATTCAGCCTTAGTCCAGGAAACATAAGGAATGGGTTTATTAAGATCTTCAGAAGTCTCAAGTTTAAAGGGCTAGATTCTGACAGGTTCAAGAGAGCAGGGAGGGAGGAGAAATTCAGGGAAAGAGGGAAGTTTGATGAAGGAATTAAAATGGGGAAACTGAGGATATAGAGGAGGTGGAATTGATGCAGAAGGGAAGAAGGATAATGATACCAGAGGTGGGGCTTGAGCATAAGGGAGATGCAGTATGTCTGGAGACAAAGAAAATGGGGGAGGGGAGAGAGTGGCTTCAGATGGCTTTTTGCCTTTAATTGTTTGCCTCAGTTAATTTGGAAGTTATATTTTGCATAAAGGCAATTTTAGGCTCCTGATTAGTTGGAAGGTTCAAAACACCAAACGAAATAAGCGTCCCATTCAGTTTTGACATGAGAGCCACGGCTGTTCAGTTCAGTTTTAAGAAAAGATACATTTAGGGAGTTCAGACATTTCCCATAACATCCCTTGGTATTCTAAATTGCTTTTGGTTAAATCGGTCCATTTAGTTAGAAATGGACACGTGGAACAACTGTAGGTTTGAAACAAGAATAGCTGGAGTCCCCGAACTGGTGGCACCCTCAAAGTATTTTGATGACTGGGATCACATTTCTCAGACACTTTTTCTCTAGAGCAGAAGAATTCCTAAACAGCACAGTTTCTATAAGAACAGCCCGGTTCCAAAAGGAATGGAATCAACGTCCATTACAGTTCCAATAGAAAGAGCCTGGAATCAGACCAAGTCCAGCACAATTCTAATAGGCATAGGTCCAATAGGAACAGCCTGGTTACAAAAGGAATCAGGCTAAAGGCCAAACCAGCCCTCTCATAAAGGACAAAGCCTTTAAGTAGATCCCAAATAAGGCCTAAAGAACTCAAAAAAACAAAGAGAGGAGAGATTAAAATCCAGGAGAGACTTACCCTGAAACTCCGGGGTCAGAGAGAAAGCAGGAATCCTATGGGCTATGTGGGTACAGAAAACTTTTTGGTCTCCAGCCTCAGAGTTGTTGGGGGTCTTCTCTGAATCCCACTTCAGATCACCAAGTAATTTTGACTTTAAAAAGTAAAACAGGTTGCCCAGCCAGTGTGGCTCAGTGGTTGAACGTTGACCTATGCACCAGGAGGTTGCGAGTTCGATTCCCGGTCAGGGCACATGCCCAGGTTGTGGGCCCAATTCCCAGTGGAGGGTATGTAGGAGGCAGCCAATTGATGTTCTCTCTCATCTATATTTCTATCTCTTTCTCCCTCTCCTTTCTTCTTTCTTTAAAAATTAATAAAGAAAAAGCTTAAAATAAAATAAAACAGGCAGTTATTTTACCAGCAAGAAAGGGTTTATTTGGGAACAGAAAAAAACTGCAGGTTAGGATAATCAAGATATAACAAAGCCATTGGAAAGTCTCACCAAATTAAAAGAGACAGAGAGAGAGAAAGACAGAGTGAGAGAGAGAAATGTTATTTACGGAGAAAAGGAGGAAGGTGGGAGGGGTTATTTTGAAAAAAGTCCATTGGAGAGAAGAGAGACTTTGAGAAGGTAACAGTTTCTCATTGGCTGAGTTACTGGTATAGCTGATTTTATTTTTGTTGTTTATCCTCACCCGAGGACATTTTTGCATTTATCTTCAGATAGAGCAGGAGAGACAGAGGGAAGAAGAAAGAGAGAGAAACACTGACGTGAGAGAGACACATTGACTGGTTGCCACTCACATGACCCCACCTGGGGCCGGGGACAAACTGCAACTGAGGTACGTGCCCTTAGTGGGAACCGAACCCAGGTCTCCCTGATCCACAGGCTGATGCTCTAACCACTTAGCCAAACTGGCCAGGGCTAGCTGATTTCTTGTAGGAGATGCAATGTACGCCTATTCCTGTTAGGGCCTATAAGTGATAATACTGTCATTTTGAAAATTCTTCTGTGGGGGACTGTAACTGACAATCTGTAATTGACAAGGAGTGGAATTGATACAGTTACAATAATCTGGTTATTATTTAACAGAAAAGGAATAAAGGGGAGATTAGATATGGGCATGACATTTATACAGGTGTGCCAGAAAGCTCTAGTTTAATGTTCCAGGTCTATTCCTCACCCAATCTATGGGGAAAAGGACTGGAGAAAGGCAATTTATTTATTTATTCATTTATTCATTTATTTATTTATTTATTTATTTTTCCTTTATTGATTTTAAAGAGAGAAGAATGGAGAGAGAGATAGAAACATCGATGAGAGAGAACATCAATTGGCTGCCTCCTGCATGTCCCCCACTGGAGATCGGTCCCACAACCTGGGCATGTGCCCTGACCAGGAATCGAACTGGCGACCTCTTGGTTCATGGGTCGACGCTCAACCACTGAGCAACACTGGCCAGACTAGACAAAGGCAGTTTACATGCCCAGTGAGGTCTGACTGACATGGGGGATGACTACCTGTCTGTGGCACCGGGGAGCGTGTCAGTGGCCAGAATAGGCGTGGCTACTATAAGTGAGTGAAACCTGAATATTTAATCTCCTAGATATAGGAAGGCTCGCTCTCTCTCTCTCTCTCTCTCTCTCTCTCTCTCTCTTGTCTCTTGTTTGCTGCCTGCGCCAGACTGCTTGCTCAATGCCCTGCATTGCCATGTGGCCCATGGCCATGTGGACTCCACACCAGAGACTGGTGGGATGAATCTAGCTTGATGCCTAATCTGGACCCAGCTATATCATGGAATGGACACTCTGAACTCTGGCTTTATTTCTAGCCTTGCTAAATCCACAACTGCCTCTCTTCCAGGATTGGACTAAGGGAACCCCAGAAATATAATTCCACACCACTAAAAACCATTCATTGTCCCATGAGGGCTCCTGAATAAGCTTATTCAGACTGCACCCCAAGAACTTCCTTTCCACAAGTCTTGGGGGGATCTGGCCCCGTCATCCCTCCAGTAACAGTACTGTGTAGAAAATCCCATTCCACTGCTTGATTTCATTTTTGTGAGGTTTCCCTTTAGTCATTTTCATACTTGCAACTGATCTGATGTGGGAGAAGGGTAGGAAGTTAAAATAAAAAGTCAAAAAAGATTACAAGGGTTAAGTGAGGAGAACAGAGGTAAAATCAATAGAAAATGGGTAAGAGAAACCATACAACAGAGCAAAGCAAAGTAATTAAGGGCAAGGACCCCAGCACTGGCTTTTTTCAAGCTCAAATCTTGGTTCTCCTGTTTACCAGCTATGGGCAGCCACTGAAACTTTTTATGCCTTGGTTTCATTCTTTTTCAAACAAGAATGGTGGTAAAAATCACACCTGCTTCAGAAGGTTGTTGTGAGAATATAGTGCCTTCTTTTCTGTAAAGCACCTAGTATAATACCTGATATGTTATGTATTATTATTTACTGGTTTTAAAAGAAAGATGATATGCTGAGTTTGGAAATGTTTGGTTTATTAATAATCTACCTAAGTAGTGAAAAGCTGGAAGTTGAAAATGGTATTTGGAGCTCAAATGATAAGGACGGCTTAATATGTAGATTTTGAGGTACATTTCATAGGAGTAACTAGAAATTCTGTGGGAATAAACATAGCAAGAAACAAATGGGACAAAGAGGGACAAGGGGGAAATTGGGAGACTATCTAACTTTAGGAACTAGGGAACCAGAAAACTACAGAAAAAGAGCCCACTAAAATACAGAAAAATATCTGTAAGGTCGTTAAGAGAACTAACAGGACAGTGAAGAATCAAAAAAACAAGAGAAAAGTTTGACAAGAAATGGCTGGTCAACAAAATGAATGGCTGCAGAGGCTGGGCATTTTTTGCTAGATTCTTTGGAGTTGTAGAGTTTCTGTCTACATGGAAGTATCTCCTCTGGAGACCTGATTTAATCTATTTTAAACCGGGTTCCCCTTGCAATGAATTCCACTGTCAAGATAGTTTTATCTCTCCTGAGGGTTAGAGCAGCTGGCAGAGGTCTTTTGGGTAGATGTGCCCATGATCTATATCTTCTTAGAAAAATGAGAAATAAATAAACCATCTTTGTATTGTTTGGATTATAAAAAATGTTGTGATATACCTGCACAGAAAATCGCTCTCCAAGTCCAAAAAGACTTTTTTTTTCCTCCTTTTGATCCTGGGGAATAGACTGCCACTAGAATGTACTTAGAAAGTTATCAGAATAGATGACAGATGCAAACATAAAAGTTCAGGAAAAAGGTTGAATTAAAACTTTTTCCAAAAGAATCCAATAAAAAGTCAGTTACTTTAGATCTGACTTTTTGAATATCTCCGTCTGTATTGGGCATGAGGACGAGTGGGTAAATTTAGGCAAGATACTAAGTGTAGGAAATTCTTAGTATAAACAAGTTCATTAAAATTTCAGGGGCCTTTAACACCTCAGTAACAGCCTGCCCGAAGGTTAACATTTATTGCCTTGAACTGCCAACATCTTGCTTTTATGGGACACATTTATATGCTAAATTGCCTATTATGTTAAGCTGTAAGTTCCCATTTAGCGGCATCAGAAATAAGATTTGACTATAAGTGTTTGTATTTTATTAGTGCTATGCCAGACTTCCTAATAGCTCAAAATTCCTAAGGCTGAAATTCATCGCATCTTTTTCAGAAGGTGCTTGCCTAAAATAATTTGTTATAAATACTACATTTGCATAGACTTAAAGTTTTCAGACTTGGGTCATCAGGAAAAGTGGATAAAATGACTTCATTTGGTTGTACCCTTAGGCAAATCATAAGTGACACATTTAAGCAATTATATCAAGAAAATAAAAGTACAATCTAACTAATGACTACCCTTTTCTTAATGATTTCAGAGTAAGTTGGCAGGAAACTCCAGGGAAATGGATGTTGAGTAATGATACGGTATTATAAACATTCTCGCATATTACAGAGTTGCCAGGCATTTGTATGGTGCATCAGAGAGTTCACCTGATTCTATCGAACATAATATAATATTATAAAAAATGTAATACAGAAACTTCAACATGTCAAACTTCAACTTGTAGTACGGAGAGAAAGCACTGATTAAGTGCACAGATTGAAAAGGAAATTGAAAATTCTACTCAGAAAAAGACTCTCCACATTGGTGGCTAGCAGAGACTGAAAATATGTTCTGTTTGGGAAATAGCATGCAACCCACCCTTTTCCCACATGTCTTCTGAATCTTTTTCTCTTACACTTGACATACATTAACATCAGAACCCAAAAGAACAATAGATGTATAAATGAAGTCATAAAATGTTAACCAATAGTTTGCTTTTATGTAGCATTGCATAATTAGAAAGTTTTTTTATTCCCTTTGAAGATCATTTTTTTTTCTCTTTAGTGTTGAAAGCATTTGATATGTATTGGAAATTAAGTAAAAAGTATATAGTTATTGAGCACTCAGTATGTATCAAATACTCTGTCATTTTCTATTAGGCAGATTAGTCATCACCTTAATATGCATTTTATTCCTTTTCATTTGGTCGCAGCTATTTGATTTAGATGGGATTAACCCTATGAAAGGGGCAGGAGAGAATAATGGAGAGCTGACATGGTGAGTTGCTAGCCATAGTTATAAGAAATTGTTGAACATCCTTGCTCTGTTAATCATGATTACTTTGTTCTGATCAAAGAAAGCCCATCTGACCTAGCTGGGAGCTGTACGCCCTGGGAGTTTACCTCAGGAATGCTGTCCATGCTCCTTACCTGAGAGCTCCCTCCCACCCCCCCACCCCCCCCAGCATGGAAAGACTAACACCCTTGGAGCCTTGGAGGCGTGCACTGGAGACAGCCCACATTCCCAGCTCCCATTACTTCCCCATGCCTGCGATCTGTGACTGTTTTACCCATGGATGTTCCCTTTGCTACTTCCCCAACCATTCTATCCATTGACATTCCCTTTGCCTATTTCCCCAACCATTTTACCCATTGATGTTCCCTTTGGCTACACCCCCATGCAATACCCAATATAAGCAACTGGTTATGGAGGGAATGCACAGATTTTTGTAGAATGACCTGGCTGCTCTCCCATACTACCAGCAATTTTGGAATAAACACTCATATATGATTCAACCTTGTCTCTGCTTAATTGGCTCAAGCAGTGACAGGCAGCCCGGATCTATTTGTTGTCCAGTTTCACCTACACCTAGTCCTAACTATGAATGTTGATATATTTTAAGTCATTTACTTTGTTAATGTTATTTGTTCATTGTGAACACAAAACTGAGAAAGTCTAATCACAAGGAAGTCTAGGACTTTTGTTCAATATCTGGAGGAGAGATGCTTTTCCCTTCCCCCCTTGATGAGAATAAGAAGGCATATAGATCTGAGAACTGCTGGCAGCCACCCAGTTAAATGAAGGTAGCCAGCCTGAAAATGCAGCCAACATAGAGAAAGGAAGAAACAAGATAATTACAGGAAAACTTAGCTGCAATCCTGATGGCATCTGAAATCTCCAGTTCAAACCATCTCTGCAACCCACCCTATCTCTAACCCCATATATAACGTTTACTTTTTGAAGTCATTTTGAACTGTTTTCTATTATGTATAAACAAACAAACAAAAAAACCCTACCTAATATATAGGAGTTTTTTTTTTCCCCCCCAAGACTTTCTGTAGGTATTAATCTAACAGTATCCTCTGCAGAGAGGAGTGAGAATTTTCTGTGTGCTAGATTGGACTGAGAAGAGACTGTCTCACGTTATCCTTCAGCACAGTGGTTACAAAAGAACTGGTTCAAAGAACTAATTTTGAGAAAGTTTTAAGAACAAATCTTAATCACTCACTAAAAGGTAAAGGAAATTAAACATTTAAGAACTCATTTCCAGCCCGGTAGGTGTGGTTCAGTGGTTGAGTGTCGACCCCTGCACCAAGACACCGCAAGTCTGATTCCCGACCAGGACACATGCCCAGGTTGTGGCCCCGATCCCCAGTGGGGAGCATGCAGGAGGCGGCCAATCAATGTTCTCTCTCTTATCAATACTTCTTTCTCTCTCTCTCTAAATCCTCCCCCTCTCTCTCTCCCCCCTTCCTCTTTCTCTAAAAATCAATAAAGAAAAAAAAAAATAAGAACTCGATTTCATTTTATTTTAATTTATTTATTTTATTACAGGTTATTTTCTTTTTAAAATTATTAATTTATTTTTGTTACAGATGTTTCTCCTTTCCCCCCAAATATTCACCCCTCCCTCCTCCCCGCCCTATCTCCAGCTTTGTTGTCCATGTCCATTTTTCGTGCACATATGCATATAAGTTCTGTGGTTTATCTCTCCCCCACCACCCCTCTTCTGGGGATTGTCAGTCTGTACCCCACTTCCATGTCTCTGGGACTATCCCATTCATCAGACTGTTATGTTCATTATATTCCACAAATAAGTGAGATCATATGATACCTGTCTTTCTCTGTTTGGCTTGTTTCACTTAGGATAATACTGTTCAGGTCCCTCCATGTCATCTCAAAGGATAAGAGATCTTTCTTTCTTACAGCTGCATAGTACTCCATTGTGTATATGTATCACTGCTTTTTTATCCATTTTTCTACTGATAGACACTTGGGCTATTTCCAGATCTTAGGTATTGTAAATAGTGCTGCTATGAACATGGGGGTACATATATTCTTTCTGATTGGTGTTTCAGGCTTCTTAGGGTATATTCCTAGAAGTGAGATCACTGGGTCAAATGGCAGTTTAATTTTTAATTTTTTGAGGTAACACCATATTGTTTGCCACAGTGGCTGCACCAGTCTGCATTCTCACCAGCAGCTTGATAGAGTCCACTTTTCTCCACACCCTCACTAACACTTGTTGTTTGATGATTTGTTGATGGTGGCCATTCTGACAGGTGTGAGGTGATACCTCATTGTTGTTTTAATTTGCATCTCTCTGATGATTAGTGATGTTGAGCATTTCTTCATATGTCTCTTAGCCATTTGTATGTCCTGTTTGGAGAGGTGTCTATTTAGTTTCACTGCCTATTTTTTAATTGGGTTCTTTGTCTTCCTTTTTTTTTGAGTTGTATGAGCACTCTACATATATTGGAAATTAACCTCTTATCTGATATATCATTGGCAATTATGTTCTCCCATACAGTGGGTTGCCTTTCCATTTTGATGACTGTATCTTTTGCTGTGCAGAAGCTTTTGAGTTTGATATAGTCCCATGTGTTTATTTAGTCTTTTGTTTCTATTGCCTTATGTAATGTATCAGTGAAAATTCTGCTGCGTATGATGTCTGAAATTTTGTTGCCTGCATTTTCTTCTAGGATTTTTATGGATTCATGAGTCACATTAAAGTCTTTTATCCATTTTGAGTTTATTCTTGTATATGGTGTAAGTTGATGGTCTAGTTTCATGTTTTTTGCATGTAGCTGTCCAATTTTCCCAACACCATTTATTAAAGAGGCTGTCTTTACTCCACTGTATGCTCTTACCACCTTTGTTGACTAATTAATTGAGCATATTGCCTGGGGTCCATTTCTGGGTTCTCTGTTCTGTTCTACTGGTCTATGTGCCTGTTCTTGTGCCAGTACCAGGCTGTTTTGATTACAGTGGCTTTGTAGTATAACCTGAAATCTGGTAATGTGATCCCTCCAACTTTGTTCTTCTTTTTCAAGATTGCTATTGCTATTCGAGGTGATTTTTGGTTCCATATGAACTTTTGAAGTATTTGTTCTAGTTCTGTAAAGTATGTAGTTGGTATTTTGATGGAGATTGCATTGAATCTATAGATTGCTTTGGGTAGTATGGATATGTTAATGATGCTAATTATAAGTGAAATGGACAAATTTCTAGAAACACACAGTCTCCCAAAACTGGACAGGGAAGAGATAGGAAACTTAAACAGACCAATAACAACAAAAGAAATTGAAGATGTAATCAAGACTCTTCCAACAAACAAAGGCCCACGTCCGGATGTCTTCATGGGGGAGTTTTACCGAACATTCAAAAAAGAACTAACACCCATTCTCCTCAAACTATTTCAAAAAAATTCAAGAAGAAGGAAGACTTCCAAACTTGTCTTATGAGGCCACCATAATTCTAATTCCAAAACCGGAAAGAGACACTACAAAGAAAGAAAACTACAGGCTAATATCCCTGATAAACATAGATGCCAAAATCCTGAACAAAATACTAGCAAATCGGATCCAGCAATACATCAAAAAAATTATTCACCATTGCTAAGTGGGATTGATCCCAGGGATGCAAGACTGATACAATATTCACAAATAAATAACTGTGATACACCACCTAAATAAAATGAAGAATAAAAAACACATGATCATATCAATAGATGCCGAAAAAGCATTTGACAAAACCCAGCATCTATTTCTGATAAAAACGCACAGCAATGGGGGAATAGAGGGATCATATCTCAACATAATAAAGGCCATATATGAAATACCTACAGCCAACATCATACTCAATGGGTAAAAACTAAAAGCATTCCCCTTAAGAACAGGAACAAGGCAAGGATGCCCACTTTCACCACTCTTATTTAACATAACACTGGAAGTCTTAGCCACAGCAATCAGACAGAAAGAAAAAAATAAAAGGGATCTAAATTGGAAAGGAGGAAGTGAAACTGTCATTATTCGCAGATGACATGATACTATATGTAGAAAACCTCAAAGACTCCATCAAATATTTAGTAGACTTAATAAATGAATTTGGCAAAGTAGCAAGATACAAAATTAACGTCAAGAAATCGATGGCATTCTTATACACCAATGATGAACTCACAGAAAGAGAAACTAAGAAAATGATCCCATTTTCCATTGCAGCAAAAAAAAAATAAGTTACCTAGGAATAAACTTAACCAAAGAAATAAAGGACGTATTTGCAGAAAACTACAGGTCATTGAAAAAAGAAATAGAGGAAGATATTAAAAAGTGGAAGCACATACCTTGTTCATGGATTAGAACTCGATTTCATTTTAAAAGAAAATTTTCTATTCATTTTCAAATAAACTTACTGGAATCATGGAAATAAATTTATGTTGAAAGGAATTCGAGAAACAAAAAACAGATCACTCAAAATCAATCACCTACACGTAGTCACTGATATTTTGGAAAACAAAGTGCCCTTGCAATTTAATATACATTTTTTTCACTTCCCTTTGCACAATAAGCACCATTTCATTTTGCAACTTAATTCACACAACTGCATTTTTTAAAGGCTAAAAATTGTCTGCACAGAAAATGTACAAAAGATTTATTTAGTGATTCCATTGTTATTAAAGACTTAAATTGTTTTCCATTTTATATCATTATAAGTAATACTGTGTTGAACAACCACATCCTTTTATATTTTAGACTATTGGTTAAGGTCAATAATACCAAACATGGTATTACTAGGTTGAAAGTTTTAAACATTTTAAAGTTCTTAATATATATTCTCCCCAAATGTTTCAAATAATTATGACAATGTCAGGGATGTGAGTCACCACCTTCTTTGCCACATTCCAGTAATGCAAACTATCATTTTTAAAAGCATGCTAATGTTATTGATAAAAAAGTGGAGATACTGCCGGGCCGGCATGGCTCAGTGGTTGAGCGTTGACCCATTCACCAAGAGGTCCCCAGTTCAATTCTTTGTCAGGGGACACGCCCAGCTTGTGGGCCTGATCCACAGAGGGGGTCATGTAGGAGGTGGCCAATTGATGTTATCTTTCATTGAAGTTTTTATCTCTCTCTTCCTCTCCCTTCTCTCTCTAAAATCAATAAAGAAAAATTGTTTTTAAAAAAGTGGAGATATTGCATTCTCATTTTAGTTCCCATGTTTTCCTTTCTTATAAGGCTAAACATGTTTTGATATTTTTTCTTTACTGTAATACTTTTATCTTCTTCTTTTCTTTTTTTAAATTAATTAATTTATTTTTATTTAATTAATTAATATATTTTTGTTACAAATGTTTCGCCTTTTTCCCCCACTGATTCCCCGCTCCCTCCCTGCCCTGTTCCCAGCTTTGTAGTTCATGTCCATTGTTCATGCATACATGCATATAAGTTCTGTGGTTTATCTCTCCCCTACCACCCCTCTTCTGGGGATTGTCGGTCTGTACCCCACTTCCACAGCTCTGGGACAACCCCATTCCTCAGACTGTTATGGTCATTGTATTCCACAAATAAGTGAGATCATATGATACCTGCCTTTCTCTGTTAGGCTTGTTTCACTTAGGATAATACTTTTCAGGTCCCTCCATGTCGTCTCAAAGGATAAGAGATCTTTCTTTCTTACAGCTGCATAGTACTCCACTGTATATATGTACCACCACTTTTTTATCGATTCGTCTACTAATGGACACTTGGGCTATTTCCAGATCTTAGCTATTATAAACAGTGCTGTTATGAATATGGGGGTACATATATTCTTTCTGATTGGGGTTTCAGGCTTCTTAGGGTATATTCCTAGAAGTGGGATCAATGGGTCAAATGGAAGTTCAATTTTTAATTTTTTGAGGTAACATCATATTGTTTTCCATAGTGGCTGCACCAGTCTGCATTCCCACCAGCAGTGCACTAGAGTCCCCTTTTCTCCACACCCTCGCCAACACTTGTTCTTTGATGATTTGTTGATGGTGGCCATTC
The DNA here is from genome assembly GCF_014108415.1 of Molossus molossus. Taxonomy (NCBI): domain Eukaryota; kingdom Metazoa; phylum Chordata; class Mammalia; order Chiroptera; family Molossidae; genus Molossus; species Molossus molossus. The sequence continues at coordinate 19,642,873 of NW_023425355.1, forward strand.
TGACAGGTGTGAGGTGATACCTCATTGTTGTTTTAATTTGCATCTCTCTGATGGTTAGTGATGTTGAGCATTTCTTCATATGTCTCTTAGCCATTTGCATGTCCATTTTGGAGAGGTGTCTACTTAGTTCCTCTGCCTATTTTTTAATTGGGTTCTTTGTCTTCCTTTTGTTGAGTTATATGAGCACTCTACATATATTGGAAATTAACCCCTTATCTGATATATCACTGGCAATGATGTTCTCCCATACAGTGGGTAGCCTTTCTGTTTTGATGACTGTATCTTTTGCTGTGCAGAAGCTTTTGAGTTTGATGTAGTCCCATGTGTTCATTTTGTCCTTTGTTTCTGTTGCCTTAGGGGATGTATCAGTGAAAATTCTGCTGCGTATGATGTCTATCTTCTGTAGCAGACTTTGTTGATGGTATGACAATGCCTTTTACCAGTTGCAACCTGTGCTAACATCTCTGACCTAAAACCTTAATTGGAAGATTGTCCTTGAAAGATTGAAGCCAGCTCCAGCATAGGGGCTTCCACCCAGGTGAGCACTTAGTTGATGGCACAGGCCTATGAAATCTTTACTCCCTTGCCTTAAGATTCTGGAGATGATGCAGAGGTGATATTTTAATTCAGATCTCCCCATGGGATCAAATTTCGTGTAGATTTAATTGCAAAACTCTTTACCCAGCTCCCCATCCTTTCCTTTCCTGTTTTCCTCGTTTCCTTAAATGCTCTCCTTTAAAAAAGAAGAATCATCTCAGGGTCTGGTTTTAGGGAACTCAACCTAAGACAAATATATTTTGCATATTTATATACTTTGGCCTTAATGTATATTTTTGGTTTTTGTTTGTTTGCTTGCTTGCTTTTACTGGCTATTCCAGATTTGGTAAATACAAGTTTTGTTTTCATATCATATTTCAGTAGGAAAACAAATCAATATGATTCTCTTTACACTGTTAGAGTAAAGAGAGTCAAATCTTTTGTAGTTTAACAATTAGTTGATTTAAATCCCATTTGCCCATAAATGTGATTCACTCAGTCTAAAGGGGCTTTTCATGATTTCAAACTCCAGGTTGAAAGAGAACAACAAAGTCTAACAAAGATGCACTAACTGGGTTAGATTTTCTTTTTTAATCAACTGCCAGAAACATTCTTCACTAATGCAAAATATAGGTATGAATCATAAAGCAAAAATATTTGATATTGGAGATTAAATTTTTTTAATTTAAAGACATATGCCTTTGAGAATGAGAATATTTATTAACTTTGATTTAAGTCAAAACTAAAAACCTGAAAATTTAAATTTCACATCATAATGTATAGTACAAAATTTAAAAAATTATTTATCTGAGGACAGTATTTTGTTTTATTCTTGTTACACAACAGAAACCACTGTTTATAAACATAGATGTTTACAACCCTGGACAAAAATATTTGCACTTTAGTTTTTGTATTTAAGTCAACACAATATTACCATTAAAGCTTCAATAACTTCCAAATTATAGTTCAATAACTCCCATTTGCCATTTTACATTCACACTATCAATATCAATTGATTTGAGTGAACTGAAACAATGTTAGATTATTTAAACATTTTTAAATTAATGAAACTTTTGGACCTTAGTAATTGACTCAAATTTGAGAAGTTTAGAACATCTATTTCAGACCTGGAAACTGATATTAGTGGACAGAAATTGGCCCAATTATTCCTTGTCAAATTAACTGTCTAAAGATGTGATTCCTCTAGAAGTGTGTCAATCAAATTACATGTTTGTGTAATTATTTATGAAAACTCTTAGACAAGGCCATGCATAGTAATGACGCTGTTGCAATAATCTGGTTATTATATAATAGGAAAAAAGTAAAGGGGAAACTAACAGTTTAACACATTCCAGGTCTATTCCCCTTGGAAGCCAGTTGGTGGCCAGAAGAGGCATGGCAACTGCAAGCAGGAGAAACCTGAATTTTCAATCTCCTAGACAAAGAAAAACTCTCTCTCCCTCTCTCTCTTTCTCTCTCTCTCTCTCTCTCTCTCTCTCTCTCTCTCTGCCCGCGCCATACTTCTGGCTTGCAAGTCTCCCATGCCCTACATTCCCCATGTGGCCCATAGCTATGTGGACTCCACACAATGGATTCATGGACTGAATCTGGACTGATGCCACATCAGACCCAGCTGCGCCATAGAAAGGAAACTCTGGTTGCTGGCTTTGCTTTTGGTCTTATTAAAACCTCAGCTACGCCTCTTTCAAGACTGGATTGAGGAAAATGGGACATTGAAAGCCAAGGAGTATAATTTCACACAAATAAAGTCTTCTACCACATGTCATCCTCCCATGGGGGCTTCTGAATATGCTTATTCTGACTTCCCTGCAACAACCCCACTCGCACTAGCAAGGGAAGAATTTGATTCTCAGGTAACAGATTCATCTTCTTTTTAAAATATCTATTTATATATTTACATACATTTTTGCTTTATTAACATTATTTCTATTAGTTCTATATTTCTCATAATTAGTATTGCCAGGGGTTTAGCTCTTTTGCCTTTTGGAAGTACCAACATATAGCTTTTTTAATGCAATCTACTATATTTTTATTTGTTTTGTTAATTTATTTCCTTGTATCATTCTCTTTCTTCTAGTTTCCTTAGATTTACCCAACTGTCCTACTTCTAACTTCTTGAGTTGAACAATTAAATCACTAATTTTCAAATTATCTTTTTTATAATGTAAAATGTAAAGCTATAAATCCTCCTATTTGTGGTATTAGCTGCATTCCACCAGGAGTGAAATATTTTTGACAGTATTTCTACATATTTTTATAATGTACATTGTGATTTTTATGACTTGTAAGATGCATAAAATCTGTTTTCTTACTTTCAGATGTATAAGAGGGATTTTAAAAATCATTTTGTAATATGTTTCTAAGTTAATTTCATTATAGTTAGAGAATAAAGTTTTAATAATAGCATCTTTAGACTTTGTGATCTGGTTCAATGTCAATTATTTTATTAATGTATATTTGTTTGAAAGCATTGTGTATTTTCTAATTACTGTTATTGCAGTCTTGGGAAGGCCAAATATATAACATTCATTCTTCTCTTAAAAGACAAAGATAAAATTAGAGTGCAAATAAAATATAACTTTTGTTATCAGTAAAGATGATACGGAAAATATGATAAACAACTTGGGCAAAGTCAGCTTCCTGATGGCAGAACCTCAAAATAAGACTTACCAATTCAGTATCAAACAATAGTAGAAGATTTCAGTCTTACCCTGTATAGACAGAAGAGTAGAAAATGTATGTGCTCTGGGAGCAGGTTGGATCCCAAAAGGAAAAGAAAATAAACATTTGGAATATGTTTACCCAGTTCTTCATTCCAAATCAATAATCAAATGTCAAGTGACCTCACCTTGGGAAGAGTGAGGAAAAGGTAAAGAGAGGCCGTGACTATTTGATGAAGGCCCTTTACATTGATTCAATCATCCTTAGTGGGTTCAAGAATTAAATCAAGCATGATCATAATGTTAAAATCTTTTAAAGTCATAGTTATTTTTCATCTGCTTGATTTATCAATTTCAGAAAGAAATGTAATAAAAATCTCTATACTTGCGGGTTTGTCAAATTAACTTGGTAATATTGTAGTTTGCTTCATATATTTCTTAGTCTATTTTTAATCAACTGCAAATAAGATTAAAATTGAACTCTGGTGAATTTTTCCTCTCATCATTTTTCCTAATATAATATTCTGTCTCGATTCACTTTAATACAATATTAATATAACTCATCAACGTTTTTCAGTTAATATTTGTTCAGTCTCTCTTCTCCATTTTTTCTTTCAAATAGTCTGTGTCCTTTTGAAGTACATAGCTCAATTCTTATAACACAATGATCACCCCTTTTAACAGGTAAATTTGGGGTTATATTACCTATTTCACTCAAAAGATTTTTACACACACATTCATACATTTTCAGCATGAAGGGCCATTTTGTTTTTGTCATAAATTTTGAATTTTGTTGCAATGTGATCAGATAATATTATTTATATTGCTTTTCCTTTGAGGAATTTCAGATTTTCTTTCTGACCTAATATGTTGTTCATTTTGTAAATATTCAATGTGCCTTATAGACATATCTGCTATACTGGCACATACTGTTTGCTATGTATCTATAAAATCATATTTTATTGGTTGTATTGTTGAAGTCTTCTAAATTCTTATTATTGTCAAGTTGACTTGGCTTTCACTTTGAGAGATGCACTAAAATCAACTGTTATCGTTTATATTTTTCCTTGTACATATTATAATTTTTGCTTTGTGAAGGTTGTTGCTGAATTATATTGCTATTTAATACCATATATCTTATTTGTAAGTGTTTGCATCTAGGCTCAAAAGTATGACTGACCTGTAATTTTCCTGTCGAGTAAATTTCTTAAAGAATGTTGATATCAACATGGCTTGATAAAACAGGTGTGTTGAGAAGTGTTTTTGGTCTTTTTGTTCTTAGAATTATTTTTATGATTGGTGTTATTTCTTCTACAGATATTTTATAATTTATGCTTCAGACCATTTAGGGTGGGTTTTTTGTTGTTGTTGTTGAAATGATTTTAATTACAGTTTTAATATATTAAATACTTCATGGGTGTTTTTAAAGTCTCTCTTTCCTCTTGTATCTAGTATGGAAAGTAGTACTATCTAGGAATTTCCCACTTTTAGCATAATTTTCTAATTGATTGATATAAAGTGGTTCACAATTTATGATCTTTTCAATATATGTCTATTTTGCAGTGATATACTTTTTGCATTTCATATGAATTGCTTTCTTTTTTTTCCCCTTGACCATGCTCAGTGGAACTTATAATGAGTTATTTCAAACATCAAAAATTTAGCATTGTGTTTTATTTGTTTTCTGTTTCATAAATGTCTACTTTTTAACTTTTCTTTCTTTTACTTGCTTTTGGTTTAAGTTTGTTATTTGTAAAACTCTTTATGATAGATGCTTAAATAAATGATGTTAAGTTTTATTCACTTCTAAAATGTATATTTAAGGCTTTCAGTTTCTCTCTAATCGAACATTTAGCTCCATCCCGCAAGGTTTTAAAAATCTCATGTCCATCATTATTCAGGCTAAGATATCTTACCATCCACATTATGATTGAGTCCTTGATCCACGACTTGTTTAAAAGTATACTGTTTATGTTCCAATAATATGGGAATTTTATATTTAGCTTCCTTTTGATGGATTTATAATTTAAATTTACTGTGGTCAAAAAGAACATATTCCTATGACATTTGAGACATTTAAGAATTGTTGAAACCTGCTTTATGATCCAGAATAGGGTCAATTCTTATAAATGTTGTGTATCACCAGAAAATACGTGGTTTTTTTAAAAATATGTTTTTATTGATTTTTTTAGAGACAGAGGAAGGGAAAGAGAGATAGAAACATTGACGAGAGAGAAACATCGATTGGCTGCCTCCTGCATGCCCCCTACTGGGGATTGAGCCTGCAGCCCGGACATGTGCCTTGACCAGGAATCAAACCAGGACCTTTTAGTCCATGGGCCAATGCTCAATTCACTGAGCCACACTGGCCGGACCAGAAAATATATGTTTAATGATTGACACATTGATTCACTAAAAAACTTTCTTTCATTATTATATTTTAAATTATATAATTATTATTATATAAACCATATTAATATGCTTTTGGTTTATTATGTCATCACAGTATATTTTTATCAGAGTGGAGAAATTAAGAAAAAAAAAGACTAGGTTTAAATTTTAAATCTACTATTAACCCAATATATGGCTATGGCAAAGCTGTTTAACTACCTCTTTTGTGCTTCCTTTTTCATTTCTGTAAAATGAGAAGAATAGCAATTAACTTATAAGGTTTGTGAAGATAAATATATTTAGTGCTTCCAGAAATGATTGTTACATATATATAAAAAGTCTATAATATCTGCATGTTATAAATGAACACAGAAAGAAGAAAGGGGTTGGGAAGACGGTTCAAGGTTGTGATCTATGTAGACTGAAGTATACAGACAATATTCCTTGTGATAGACTGGTCACATTTTTTACTGAACTATAGTTGGTAATACTAATTTCAGTTGTACAACATAATGATTATATATTTTGCGATGTGATCACCACACCAAGTCTAATATCCGTATGTCACTTTGCAAAATTGTTCACACTATTATTAGATAGATTCCCCTTTAAAGTACTTTCAGCTATTTAATGCAAAAGTTATATGCAGTGTTAAAAAACCATTACAGCATGCACTTTTTATAGATGTAAATATGAAATGCAAAGCTATGAAACTTCTGGATAAAAACATTAGAGAAAAATCTGCACGATCTTAGCTTTAGTGATGAGTGTTTATATATGATACCAAAAGCATGATCCATAAAAGAAAAAATCTGTAAGTTGGATTTTATTAAAATTAAAAACTTCTACTCTGTGAAAGATTCTGATAAGATAATGAAAAGGCAGACCTCAGAGTGCATTTGTAAAATATATGACTGATAAAGGACTTGTATCCAAAATATATGAAAAACTCTTAAGACTCAACAATAAGAAAATAAATAGCCTATTTAGAAATGGAGAAATATTTGAACAGTTCACAAAAGAAGATATACAGATGGCAAATGAACACATAAAAAGATGTTCAACATCATTTTCCATTAGGGAAATGCAAATTAAAGCAAGGAGATACCATTACACACCTATTAAAATGACTTAAATACCTAATATCTGAAAATACCAATTGTTGGAAAGAATATGAAGCAAAAAACCTCTCACTCATTTCTGGTAAGAATGACAAATGGCACAGCTACTTTGGAAGACATTTTGGGAGTTATTTACATAGTTAAGCATACTTTTACCATGCAATCCAGTAATATAACTCCTGGATACTTACCCAACTGATTTGAAAATTCATGTCTATATAAAAACCTGCATGTAAATATTAAAAGTGTTTATTTATGATCAACAAAAACTGGGAGCAAAAAAGATATTCTTTTAAAGAAGAATGGATAAACAAACTAGTACATTCATACTATGTAACACTAATTACTGATGAAAATAAACAAGGTATTAATTCACTCTCCAGTATGGATGACTTGTAAATACCTATTGCTCAGTAAAAGAATTCAGGATGAGAAGACTACACACTGTGCGATTCCATCTACATAACATTCTGGAAAACAAAAAACTGTAGAGACGGCAAACAGATCAATGGTTGTCCAGGATTTGAGATGGGGTAGAAGGACGAGATGAATCATAGGTGATTTTTTTTGTTTTTTTAAATCCTGACCTGAGGACATTCCTCCAGTTTTTGTTCAGATAGAGTGGGAAGGAGAGAGAGGAAGAGAGAGAGAAAAACATCGACGTGAAAAGGACACATAGAATGGCTGCCACCCGCACGACCAACCAGGGCCGGGGACAAACTGCAACCAAGGCACGTGCCCTCAGCGGGAACCGAACCCGGGTTTCTCTGGACTGCAGGCCAATGCTCTAACCACTGAGCAAAACCGGCCAGGGCTCATAGGTGATTTTTTTAGGCTAATAATACTGCCATGTATCTACTGGCAGATACATGACATTATCCATTTGTCAAATTCAAAGAACTTTACAGCACAAAGAATAAACCCTAAAGTATGTTAATTTTAAAAATCAACTAGGGCTTTGGAAGGACCTAGGATGAAATGCAGACTGTGACAGTAAGACTGAACTGCATTACACATTTATTACATAACCTCATTGAAGAGTAGCAGGGGGAGAGGGGAGGGGATGTTGACCCAAATAACATTGGAAATGAATAGAACCTGTAAGACTAAAGACAAAGAAATGGCACACAAGCACTGTATCTTGATTGAAAATGTAATCTCCAGCCAGGCCGGTGTGGCTCAGTGCTTGAGAGTTAACCCATGCACCAAGAGGTTGCCGGTTTGATTCCCAGTCAGGGCACATGCCCAGGTTATGAGCCTGATCCCCAGTGCAGCGCATGCAGGAGGCGGCCGATTGATGTTCTCTCTCATTGATGTTTCTATATCTCTCTCCCTCTCCCTTCCTCTCTCTCTAAAAATCAGCAAAGAAAAAAATGAATAAAAAAAGAAAAAGGCATCTCCCATGTGCATAAGAGTTTTCAATTACAACAGCATTACACATGTATACTGGAATTGAACAAATAACCTAATGATTGGTGGATAGTGGGAACCAAATATTATACTGTGGGAGTGAGTGAGAAGTTATATATAAGCAAGGAGAAAAAGCTAGAATGAACCTTTTAGTACTGAATTAGAGTTGAAGACATCAGTATAAATTCATGATTAGTTCAATATAGATACAAGCTAAATATAGATATAATTGAATATGTATATATATTATTTATAGATATATGTGTATACATAAGTCAGTATATACACATATATTTCCTGGTTCTATCTGCTAAAAGGGCTTAGAAGCAATGACACCCAGTAGCAACAAACACATCCAGTGTCGAGATAGTGGTTTCTAATTCCATTCTCCAGTAAGAGGACCCAAAGGTCCTTGGAGAAACATCTTGATTCTAGGTTTGGGGCAGGGAATATATGAGAGGAGTCTGGGATATCTTGTAGTGCCAGGGAGTAAGGAAGTGCTCATAAAAGTACCTAAAGGAGCCCGACGTGTGGCTCAGTGGTTGAGCGTTGACCCATACACCAAGAGGTTGCCAGTTTGATTCCTGGTCAGGGCACATGCCCAGGTTGTGGTCCCGATCCCCAGTGGGGGGCATGCAGGAGGCAGCCAACTGATGTTCTGTCTCATTGATCTTTCTAGCTCTCTCCCTCTCTCTCTAAAATCAATCAAGAAAAAAAAAGTAACTAAAATAATGGGGATATGTCACAGGGACACCAGAAGCCACTGAAAAAGCTCCCAAGGGCCACATTTGGAAAAATTTCAACAATAAAATAAATATTGTAGAATATCTATATGTCCATACTGATGTAGACTAATAAATGAGGTAACACACACACACATACACACACACACACACACACACACACACATTTCCCAACCAGAAGAATTTCAAATAATGTGTATAGTAACCTCTCAATAAGGTGGAGCATACCTCCCTCCCAATCGTAAATTATGGGCTTGACTTTCTCACTGGAAAAGGAAAGAAGTACTTCAGAGTAAAAAAATATGGCAAAATCTACTTCAGTCAATTAATCAAGGTTAACGTTACTAGCAATAAGTCATTTTGATCGCACGTTCTTCTTATGTGATGTGTTGAAAATGATACTTTATCTCCCAAAACCCATAACCCCAGACTAATCATAAGAAAAGAGCAGATACAGCTACATGGAGGAATAGTCTACAATATACTTGATCAGTACTCCTCAACGCTGTCAAGCTTACAAAAAAACAAAATCTAAGAAACTGTCACAGAGCAGCGGAGCCTAAGAAGACATGACAACTAAATAAAGGTGGTATACAGGATGAGACCTTGAAACATAAAATGATCATTTTTTAAAAAATAAACAAATTGATAAAGTACAGAGTTTAGTCAACCACAATAATAAAAGTTACTTGCAATACTGAAATGCCCCCACAAGAAACACTTTTTCATAAAACGATTATTCTTAAAAGATTGCTTCTTTATCATATAAGGCAATACAAAATAAGTGTAGAGGGACTAGCACTTTAAGGGGTAATTTACACACTAAAGTATTTTAGCAGAAGTAGACTCACTTGGGAGCCTGTACTACTCTTCAGAGAAAACCTCATTATGTAAATAATAAACATTTTCACAAATTTTCTTGCTGTTTCAGTGTTTGAACCAAATTCTTGGGGCAAAAGGTTGACTCTACACTCTATAAAAGACCACAAGATATCTATATTACTGAACTGAACTTTCACAGAGGGTGTCTATTTGTCATTTGTGAGACACAAATATTTCTATTTGACTGTACTTTATTTCTTTCTTTCAAGGTTTAGAAACAGCCCAAGTGTCCATCAGTAGCTGAGTGGGTACAAAAGCTGTGGTACATATACACAATGGAATACTATTCTGCTATAAAAAGGAAAGAAACTTTATCCTTTGCTACAGCATGGATGGACCTGGAGAACATTATGCTAAGTGAAATAAGCCAGTCAAAGAAAGATGAGTACCATATGGTTTCGCTCATATGTGGAATTTAATGAATAAACTCAACTACCAAGCAAAATAGAAACAGACTGATAGAGAGCAGGCATACAGTTCTGATGGGTGGGGGGTATTGGAGGGATAAAGGGATTGAGCAAAAGGGAAGAGAAAACTCATGGACATGAACAACAGTGCAACAGTGTAGTGATTGAGGTGGAGAAGTTGGTGGGTGGAGGTAGAAGAGGGCATAGAGGTGATAAATGGTGATGGAAAATATTAAATTAAATTAAATTTAACATGTATGTTAATTATATTCCACTTAACTGATTTAACGGTCCTCTAAAGTGCTGTTCCCCAAAATTCATCAGTTTCTAAAGCTAATTCACCTCAGATCACATAGGTATAGAATGATGAGAAAGCTTGAACTAAAACCACGTCTCCTCATTCCCGGTCCAACGCATTTCCATTTATACCATGAGTATTTTGTGTGGCAGTAGAAAATCTCTTCTGCAAAAAAGCAGGCCATCTGTTCATATGATATAATGTCTACAGGAAAAGAACATCATGCTGATGCTCATATTTCATCTTTCTGTGCTGCATCAATATTCTTTTCATGCTTTGGCATCAGTGAGTCTTCAGTAGTTTAAATACTTTATAGTTAAACTAACTAGGACATTATTATAGGTTGAAAAAGGACACTAACTAGCCTAGGTTTCAACTCACCTTTTTTAAGACTAGCCATTTTGTACGCAGTAGAATCAACTATTAACATTGGTCTGCATACTGATTTTTCCTTTTTTTTTTTTTTTATAAATGCACATGCTGTTCTAGAATTGTTAAGCTGCTCATCAAAGATGGGCGGCTGACATTTAAAATATCAAAGTGTAAATTGTATTGAAGAAGGTTTTGTATGTAAAGTTGGCATTTACAATTATAAGAGTTTTGAGAAAAGGTGTTCAATAATAGTTTTTATAAGTGGTATTGTATGCTTAAATATAGCCTACTCTAAAATATATAAACAGCAGTGCACAAAGAAAGTTATGCGGATAATTCTAACTTCTTAAATTTTTAAAAATACTTTTCAATTATAGTTTGTATTCAGTATTATTTTGTATGAGTTTCCCATTCTCAGCATAGGGGTTAGATAGTCATATACTTTACAATGTGCTCCCCTGATATTTCCAGTACTCACACATCGTTATTACAATATTATTGACCATATGCCTATTCTGTAGTTTGCTTCCCCATGGCTATTTTGTAACCACAATGAGATACCACCTCACACATGTCAGAATGGCTATCATTCGTAAATCCACAAACAACAAGTGCTGGCGAGGGTGTGGAGAAAAGGGAACCCTAGTACACTGTTGGTGGGCATGAGACTGGTGCAGCCACTATGCAAAACAGTATGGTGTTTCCTCAAAAAATTAAAAATGGAGCTGCCTTATGACCCAGCAATTCCACTTCTGGAAATATATCCGAAGAAACCTGAAACAGTAATTTGAAAGAATGTGTGCACTCCTAGGTTTATTGTTGCATTATTTAGAATAGACAAAATTTGGAAGCAAGCCAAGTGCTCATCAGTAGATGAGTGAACTAAAAAGAAGTGGTATGATTTTGTTAACCTGTGCCACCCCAATAAATTTCATAAAAATGAAAAGAAAAAAAAAGAAGTAGTACATATAAACAATGGAATATTATTCAGCCATAAAAAAGAATGAATTTTACCATTTGCGACAGCATGCATAGACCTAGAGGGTATTATTCTAAGTGAAATAAGTCAGTCAGAGAAAGACAAATACCACATGATCTCACTTATACAGTGATACCTCGGTTCTCGAACGCCTCAGATTTCGACCAAATCGGTATTCGACCAGGAGATTCGAGAAATTTTGTCTTGGAATCCGAACAAATATTTGGAACTCGAACTTCCGAGATGAGCCGAGTTGAGGCGAATGGCATTCATTCGGCCCAGCGCGCCTTGCTTGCGTCCTCAGTGTGAGTGCAGAGAGAGAGTCACGCTTTGTGGAGAGAGTCACGCTTTGTGGAGAGAGTCACGCTTTACACTGAATTTAACCCTTAGACATACTGTACACTTTTATTTCTTGTTGAGACTTATGTTTTTCTACATATTATATACAAATTAGGCCAGTAAATAGGCATTTTCTGGGGCTTGGAACGAATTAATCCAGTTTCCATTACTAGAGAACAATATGAATGAACAAACAAAACAGAAATAGACTCATAGATACAGAGAACAGAATGATGGATGCCAGAGGGGCAGAGATTTGAGGGTCTGGGTAAAAAGGGCCAAGGGATTGAAAAGTACAGATTGGTAGTTACAAAGTAGTCACGGGGATGCAAAGATAATTATAACTTTTTAAGAACTTTGCCGTACTCTAAGAAATATTGGATACTCTAAGAAATATTTTCTTTTTTTTTTTCTTAAAGAACTGTTTGAATTCAATGTGTGAATTAAATCCAAGTGATACAAAGATATGACATCTTTAATTAAATTAATGAACTAAAATTTATGACTATTATATGATTTTAATGTTTTTATTGATTTTTTAGAGAGACAGGAAGGGAGAGAGATAGAAACATTGATGTGAGAGAGAAACATCAATCGGCTACCTCCTGCACATCACCTACTGGGGATCGAGCCTAAAACCTGGGCATGTGCCCTGACTGGGAATTGAACCAGGACCTCTCAGTCCATGGGACCATGCTCAATCCACGGAGTCACACTGGCCAGGCATATTATCTGATTTTTATCCCAATCACTTCAGTTTTCTGGTTTACACTTTACTCATAGTTAATGAAGTATTTTGCTCGGTCAAAAGAGATCAACACATGCACACAGAGACATGCACAAGAATGTACATTCAAAGATGAGAAGATGTGCTGGTCAATTTTGAGAACTCAGTGGGGCATGGAGCTAAGATTTGTTTCAATTTCCTCTTTAGACTTAGTGTACATGAATAGACTTATACCCTGCTTTAGATGTTTTCCATGGGTAAAGCCCTCATGTGAAACCTAATACCTTAACCTCTGGTATAATTTGCTACCCAAGGAACTCCTAAGTCTTGAAAGAGAATTAAGTTAAATATTAGCTTCATAACTACTGACTGAATTCTTGGAACCTCAGTTGTTTTTTTTAAAAGTGAGTAATGGAAATTGTAATTTCAGTTAAGATTAAGTAAAATGTGTCCAGTACAGGGCCTGATATTTTATAAATATTAATACTATTACTCTTAGTGTGTTACTGTTTTTCAGGCTGTTTGAAAAAAAATGTCCCATCATTTTTGGTAAACTCTGTTCCCTGAAAATAATTTAAATTGTGCATCAAGAGTCTTCATTCAGTCCTCCCATGACCTTGGTACTAGCTATCCTAAGTAACAAAAACCAAGTAAATTATCAGCATGTCTACCACTTGAAAGGGCATGTATTGTGGGCACTGATGATTTCAGTTGGAAATTACCAACATTAATTTAGTTTAAGATACAATCATTCTACAAATTAAAACCTATTAATTTCCTAGAGTGAGAAGATAGCTTATATATTTTTCACAAATGGTTAAGCACAAGATATCAGAACCAAATCTCTCTATTTAGATCCTATAAGAAGTTTTGTGTATTTGCTGATCTGTTCTTAATTTTTCTTCTTCTTTTATGTGGGGCTTTAATTGGATCTTGGCTGAACACTGATAGTCAATAAATAAAGAACAAGTACAGCAATTTATCAGTTTGATTATCTTATGCTTGGTATTCTTCCTGTGGTATAGAAGTTACTGCTCTCCATTAGACAAAGGATGAAGTCAATATTCAGGCTGAAGAGAAAGCTTAGTATTTGACTTTATAAACAAAGTTCTCTTTTAACCTCTGGAAAAGAAATTCTAATAGAAACCATCTGAATGGCTAATCTTAATTATTGGAAAACAAAGCAATATTGGCTTGCTAACTGCTAATACTTTGTACCAAATGTTTTCATTTGATTTAGTAGAAAACTATTTCTACAAGGGAAATAAAGACTAATAATATTTGTATATTAAAAGTTAAACCAATTTATATATTTTATGAAGAAAAAATTATATTTTCTTTACCACCAATTTTTGTCAACTGTGATTTGTTGACCTACTGGAAAACTTTAAAAGAAAAATGAATTTCCCAGAGTATAAGTGTTTTAAAGAAAGGTCTCATTTTCTGTAACTTAGTAGTAAAATAATTGCATCAGTTTTTCAATCTCGGCTTCTGTTCTCTGAATTCAAAGTATTCAAATGTGCATTCCAAAGATGAAGAATTTGTAACTCTGTCACAGAGCAGTGATAAATTTGAAATCCTATGGTTTTTTCCTTAAATATTAGAAACTGGTTATAAAAAACGTATTTTCTAAAGTTGCTTCAAAAATAAGACACAAAACTTAAAAAATAATTTTTGCTAGAGAATATATTCTGAAGAACTGAACAAAGTAACTACATTTGTCTAGCATATTAATTTACTGATAGCATTTCTTAGATAGCTGTACTTTTATCTTGATCATGTCAAGACTCTTTACTTTGATTACTACATTAATTGTCAAGTGTGTGTGTTACAAGCCATTGAGTCAGCTGTGAACTCCTGTTGACCCCATGAGTGAGTGATGTCCACAATTTCCTGTCCTCAACAGCTCCACTCAGCTCCTGTAGACTCATGCCTGTGGCTTGTTGGATGGAGTCTATATATCTTATCTTTAGTCTTCCTTTTTTCCTGTTCCCTTCTGTTTTTCCCAGCATTATTGTCTTTTTCAAAGAATCCGGTGTTCTCATGATGTGCTGAAGAAAGACAGCTTCAATTTCTTCATCATTGCCTTTAGCAATCATTCAGGCTTAATTTGCTCTGGGACCCACTTGTTCATCTTTCTGGTGGTCCAAAGTATCCATGGAGATCTCCTCCAATATCATATTTCAAATGTATCATTTTTGCCCTATCTTTTCCTTGTCCAGCTTCACATCCATATACAGCAATTGGGAATACGAGGGTGTGGATGATCTTAGCCTTGATCTCTAATGACAAAGTTTTGCTCTTGGTGACTTTTACTAATTCTTCCATCACTGTCCTTCCTAGTCTCAGCATTTTCATGATTTCTTGGTTTCAATCTCCTTTTGATTAGATGACTGAACCAAAGTAATAAAAATCCTTAACAATTTCAATGTCTATATATTTCTTCTGTAGTCATGATGGACAAGTTGTTGACTTCACAGAAATCCACGAGCCAATCTCCATCATTTCTGACCTGTAGTCCAAACTTTCTGATGACATTTGATTCTATTTTATTTCCTACTTTTGTGTTCTAGTCACTTATAATTACTAGCATGTCTTGTTTTGGTTTGTGAACAATTTCTTCTTGGAAACATCTTTAAGAAATTTAATTTTTTTTTTCTTCAGCCTCTAGTTGGAACATAGACTTGAATGATGGTTACGCTCATAGGTTTTCCTAGAAGTCTGATTGATATTATTTGGTCAGGCCTTCCATTGTAGGTCTTAACTGCCTGTGCTACCTCTTGTCTCAGTATTTTTTTTTTTTTTTATCCTCACCCAAGGACATTTTTCCATTTTTTGTTCAGGTAGAGTGGGAGAGAGAGAGAGAGGAACAGAGAGAGAGAGAAACATCGATGTGAAGGGACACATCAAGTGGTTGCCACCCGCACAACCGACCAGGGCCGGGGACAAACTGCATCCGAGGTACGTGCCCTTAGCGGGAACCGAACCCGGGTCTCTCTGGACCGCAGGCCGACGCTCCAACCGCTGAGCCAAACCGGCCAGGGCATCTTGTCTCAGTATTAAAGCCATCCATTTTTTCTGATTTCATCATTTTCTGAGTAAAACACTTTGTAGTTGCCTGACTGGAAAGTCCATTCTATTCCATTTTAGTTTGCTAACAACAAGCACCACAATGCTTAGATATTTCATTTCGTTTGGATGGAAAGAGACTAAGTGAGGAAAGAGGGCCAGTAAAATCAGCCACTTTAGTTATCTCAACTATGGCTCCAGACTTAATATTGAGCCCAACCAACACCTCATAGAGCAGAGGTAAACTATCCTGGTCGAGCCTGATCCAAATTGCTGATCTACAGAATTGTGAACAAATGAATGATAATTTTAAGTCACTAAGTTTTGAGGTGGTTAGTCTTACAGTCCTAGTTAACTGATACAGGGATCATAAAAATATATATTCTGATACAATAGAATGTGCATATTGATATGGATCTCTTTAAAGGATTTTTACATAATAGAAATACAGTAGTCTTGAGTTTGAGTCTTGGCTCTTCACGTACTGCCAGTGTGATCTTAAGCAAATTACATAATCATTAAGTCTTTCTTCATCAGGAATATGAGTTATAAAACTACTTTTCAGGGTAGTTGTAAAGCTTAAAAAGATTAGTTGATTTAAACTGTGTAGCAAACTTCTTGAAACCTAACCAATGCTGAATAAATGCAGAATGTTATTATTAAGATGTGCATTACAAATAAAATTTCTCAGACTGTTAACAAGATGGTTTCCTTGATTAATTTTTTTTTTTTTTTTTTTTTTTTGTGGTACATGCCACTAGCAGGAAATGAACCCTAATTCTCTGGTCTGCAGGCCAATGCTTAACCACTGAGCCAAATTGGCCAGGGCTTCTTGAATAATTTTTAATTGATTTGGTACCTAAAGAGTTCATCTTCATAGTAAAAACCAAGTTGGGTCTCAATATTCTACAATAATTGCTAGATTTTCATTGATTTTGAGTCAATAACTATGAGTCAGGCAGACATATACTTCAATGTATTAAATATCATTATATTAACTTTAGAGAAAGAAACATCAATAAGAGACTCACATTTAAAAAGAAACATCAATAAGAGAGGACATAGATTGGCCGCCTCCTGCATGCCCCACAGTGGGGATCGGGCCCACAACCTGGGCTTGTGCCCTGATGGGAAATCGGACCAGTGACCTCTTGGTTCATGGGTCGCCACTCAACCACTGAGCCGCACCGGCAGGGCTGTACTAACTTTTTATGTAAATTGTTCTTCCACTACATTCCTGGTAAGCAAAGCTGGCCTGCAGGTTTATTATAACTATATTTTTACTAGATTGAATATCCATTTGTAATGGTGTCTTATTAGTCCGTCTGTACTATTCATGAGTTTTACATTATACATAATTAATTAGGGAAGAATTATTTACTGATGTAAAAAGATTAGGATTACTGCTGTACTACCAATGTCCTTCAGAGAGAAAAAAACCTCTTTAAAAGCTTGACAAGTTTATAAGGGTAAATTTATGTGACAACATGGGTGGACCTTAAAGGTTAGTACCTAGCCCGGCCGGTGTGGCTCAGTGGTTGAGCATCGACCCATGCACCAAGAGGTCACCGGTTTGATTCCTAGTCAGGGCACATGCCCAGGTTGTGGGCCCAATCCTCGGTGTGGGGCATGCAGGATGAGGCCAATTGATGTTCTCTCTCATCAATGTTTCTATCTCTCTCCCTCTCCCTTCCTCTCTCTCTAAAAAAAAAAAAAAAAATCAATAAAAATAAATAAATAAATAAAGGTCATTACCCAAATGAAATAAGCCAGGCAAAGAAAGATAAATATTGTATAATCTCACTTATATGTGGAATCTAAAAGCAAAAATTAAACAAAATACTGAACTCACACAGAGAACAGATTGGTGGTTGCCAGAGGTGGAGGGTGTGTGGTGAATACAATGGGTGGAAGTTGTCAAAATACACAAACTTCTAGTTATGAAATAAATAAGTCCTGGAGATGTGATGCACAGCCTGGTACTATAGTGAATAACATTGTACTGTATATTTGAAAATTGCTAAGAGATTACATCTTAAAAATGCTTGTGACAATAAAAAATAATGTAACTATGTGTGGTGATGGATATTAACTAGAATTATTGTGCAGATCATTTCACAATATATACATCAAATCATTATGTTGTACACCTCAAACAAATACAATGTTATATGTCAATTATATCTCAGTAAAACAAATTAAATATCTCCTTAGAGTTTGATCTAAAAAAGTACTAATTTCCCAGTAATGAGACTTTTCCAAGCATGGTTTACACAATCTTCCCCCTAGTGTTACTAACCAAAGAACATCACTGCCTTTTCCTACCTCTTGACGTTCTCTTCCTTATTCTTGCCTGGCTTTCCATTCTTTTCCTTAGGTAATTTTTCATGTTGCTCCTGTGCTTAAACAAAAACAAGAAAAAAAAAAAAAAAGGAATCAATAGATACGAAACAATTTTTATTGTTCAATTTTTCTTAGCAATAAGTGCTTAAATAATTACATATTTGCCTGGCTAGTGGCTCAGTGTTGACCCATGCACCAAGAGGTCACCAGTTCGATTCCTGGTCAGGGCACAGGCCCAGGTTGTGGGCCCGATCCCCAGTGGGGGGCATGCAGGAGGCAGCCAGTCAATGTTCTCTCTCATCGATGTCTCTATCTCTCTTTCCCTTCCTCTTTCTCCAAAATCAATAAAAATTTGTTTTTAAATAATAATAATTACTTATTTTGCTTTCTCAATTCCTGTAATTAAAACTTTGGACAGATGTTCTTCTTAGGGTAAGTTTCACAGATGAGTTTTAGGATGTCTTAGACAAAATATTATACGCAACAATTTATATATAGGTGCTAAAGTGCATTTATTTGATGGGAATGGGGTGAGGGAGCATACAAGTTCTTTGTCATATTTACAGAGATGTCCATGACCTTATAACATTTAACTAATACTGTGTTAGAATTTCAGGCCTAAAAATGCTAAAAGTGGTGAAAATAAGGTATAGATGACAAAAGAACAATTTGGAGATTCTTGAAATAGTCCAAGTGGGAAAAAGAAAGCTGAGAACATGTCAGTGGCAGTTGAGATGGAGAGGCTAGATTTAAATATATGTGTGTGTGTATCTTAGCAATGAAATATGAGACAGATTTGCATTCAAGAGGTTTGTTGGCAAGTATTCTTAGAAACAACCTTGTAACATACTAAAAGAAGCAGGACTGGGTAGAGGCGGGAGTCTAGCTGTAATACAATTACAAGAGGTCTCATCTAATCTTAGAAAGATCGCCCTGGCTAGTTTGGCTCAGCAATAGAGTGTCGGACCTCGAACCAATGAGTTCTGGGTTTGGTTCCAGCCAAGGGCATGTACCTCGGTTGCAGTTTGTCCTCGGCCCTGGTCAGGTCATGCAGGAGGCAACCAGCCAATATGTCCCTCTCACGCCAATGTTTCTCTCTCTCTCTCTCCCTGTCTCTCCCTCACTCTCAACCTGCAGATAAATGGAAAAATATCTTTGGGTGAGGATTAAAAAAAAAAAAAAAAAAAGATTAATCTTAGAAAGATCTCTGAACTTGGTATGGCCACTCAGAAATGTGGTGCAGTGAGGTAATAAGGCTGGGTACTTTTATTCTTGCATTGACATGATAGGACAAAGGCTACATCTGGGGAGGGGACATGACCTGGGTGAAGCATCTTTCCTCAGCAGACAGGAATTCCAGAAATGGAATTTAATGTAAGCCTTCAGCAGTAAAAATTTCCAGTGAAAGAATGAGTGACTTTGTCTTGAAGGGAAATCTAAGTAGCTCACCATGTATCAACTAAAAATATATTAATTAGATTTTAAAATATAGTTGTTGATGATAATGATTACGATGTGCCAGATTTGTGATAAATACTATAAAGGCAGCAGTCAACAGAAAAAAGTATCACTATTTTCATGGACTTATGTTTCAGGGGTAGAAAAACAAAAATAAATAAGACTGTGATGAGTGCTTTGGAGAAAATAAAACTAGATAAAATCCTGGAAAGCTCCTGGTAAACTAGTTTTATCTGTGGAATCCAGGATGGTCTTTGACGAGGTCTTAGTTGAGCCGAGTTATAAGAGGAAAGAGGGAGTAACCCCTGCAAATATTTAGCAAATATCCTACACAGAGGGAAAAGGAAGTTAAATTGTCCTAAAGCCATTAGAAACTTTGCTATCTGAGGAACAATGTAGACAAAGTATAGCCTAGGAGAAGAATAATGATAAAGAGAGGGTCAAGGAGCCTGGCTGTTGTGGCTCAGTGGTTGGGCATTGACCCATGCACTAAGAGGTTGCTGGTTTGATTCCCGGTCAGGGCATATGCCCAGGTTTTGGGCCCTGTTCTCAGTGGGGGGCATGCAAGAGGTGGTCAATCGATGTTCTCTCTTATTGATGTCTCTCTCTCCCTCTCCATTCCTCTCTCTCAAATCAATAAAGAAAAAAAAATTTAAAGAGAGCGGGTCAAAGAAAAGGCACACAGTTGGTCATGTAAAACCTTATAACCTATGTGTTAGAGGCTCAGTTTAAGGATTATCGAGGATCCATGAATTTACCTTGCTTTCTGACTGGCACAGCCCTAGTAATGGCTTGTACTTTTTCTGTAGTCATGAAGCCAAGTTGTTACAGATCAACCATCTCTATGCATGACATTAACTGGCAAAGCAGGACTATTTTGCTTAATCGATGGCGAATGTACCCATAGAAATATTGACTTCTGCTGCAGGTTTCTAGTGACCTTAGATGATGCAAACTAGAAGTTGGGTTTGCCACTGGGCAAAGTTTAAAGAATGGGAAATATGTTCTTTTTCCCCTAAGATAAACTTTTCTGAGATACAGTAGTTCATGCAGCTTCTCTGAAGACATTTTAAGAGATTGAGCAAGACTTAATGCGAGAGTAGTCAACTTATACAAAATTGTAGCCAGTTTGGGCATACACCTTTTATATCCACTCTTCTTACTTTTATCTCTCCCCCTTTTTCCTCATTTGTGTTTCCCTGGATTGCACTTCCAAGTAGCTTTAAATAAGATTTTGTCCTAGGCTCTGTTTTCTAGGGAACTTAAGCTGATACACCTGGCAAAGAAATAGAATTTTAAGTGCAAAGGGAAATGTTTTAAGCAGATAAGTGACATAAACAGATTTACATTTTTTAAAAGATCTCATTGGATGCTAATTACTGTGGGGGCACAGTGGTGTCAGAAGGAAGGTTAGTTGAAATTTTATTTCAATAGTTCATGTAAAAGATGGTAGTATTTTAACAAATGGAAACATTTGGTAGTATTTTAACAAATGGTAGTATTTTAACAAGTGGAAATGAAAAGAAGTGGACTGTTTTCTAATACATTTTGAAAGAAGAGTGGACAAGACTTAATAAAGGAACTTGTGGGAGATGTAAATAAAAAAGTAAAATGAAGGATAGTAACTAAGTTTTGGGTTTGAGCTAGTAGGTAGAGGAATCATGTTAGTTTGTGAGTTGAGGTATCTTTAGGATGAATGGATCAGTGGATGTAGGAGAGAAATCAAGACCTTTGTTTAAGATATTTTTATTTTTTTCTTTATTGATTTGAGAGAGAGAGGAAGGGAGAGAGAGAGAGAGAGAGAGAGAGAGAGAGAGAGAGAGAGAGAGACATTGATAAGAGAGAATATTGACTGGCTGCCTCCTGCATGTCCCCCACTGGGGATTTGGCCCACAACCTGGGAATGTGCCCTGACCGGAAATCAAACTGATGACCTCTTGGTGCATGGGTCGACATTCAACCACTGAGCCACACAGGTTGGGCTAGGATATGCTAATTTTGAGATCAGAATTTCAGGTTGGAAGTCAAGTAGGAAACTAGGTAAATGAATATGGAGCTCAGTGATAGGTTGTGTTAGGACTTATAAGATTGGGAGTTACTCATATATATAGATAAGACAGTATATTTAAAGTTACAAAAGTAGATGCTAACTCCCAGGGTTATAGCATTGTAAAATAAATTCAGTTGGTTGTGACAAGTAATTTTTAAAAAAACAAAATGTAATAGCCCGGCTAGTGTGGCTCAGTGGTTGAGCATTGACCCATGCACCAAAGAGGTTGCCAGTTCGATTTCTGGTCTGGGCCCATGCTCAGTTTGTGGACCCAATCCCCAGTGAGGGGTATGCAGGAGGTGGCCTATCACTGTTCTCTCTCATCAATGTTTCTATCTCTCTCTCCCTCTCCTTTCCACTCTCTCTAAAATCAATAAAGGAAAAAATTGTGTTAATATAATAAGATAAAGAAAATGGAATAGAAAAGATCAAATTGCATCATTCTTGGTATAGGTATTATTTACTGAAAAATTATACTTTAGGAGTATGTGTATGTGTATATTTGGTCAGAATATGAAATGTACTATTTGGTGTGGGTTGCAATTAGAAATGTTTTAAAGCCATTGACCTAGGTAGAGTGAATAAGAAAAAGCAAAAGTAAGATAAATAATGTCAAATTAATGGATAAATTATATGCTTAATGATAAACCACATCCTAAAGGTTATGAGACTTGAACTTTCTCTTGGAGAGTTTAATTTGGATTGACGCTAGAAAAAACTAGAGGAATTCCATGTTAATAGAATGCTATTGGCAAAGGTTTGGTAGTAACAAGTCACCCTGTTCAGTAAAAAGGAGACAAATAAAATAGAGGGGCATTTAGCAGAAAATAGTAAATAAAATATAAAGTAAGATATGTATTTGGAGATCAAATTTAACAGTTATATCACTATCTGATTCAGAAGATAATTCATGAAGTTTAAACTTATGATATTGAGACACTATGATACTTTTTAAATAATAGGGCAAAAGGTAAGATTTTAACCTTCTAATAAAGTATGCTAAAGTTTAAAATGGGGAATACTTAAAAAATATTGACTATGTAATTTGTATCCAGCTTGGAGTTTTACACAGGCTATCTTTTAATAATGTCCAATTACAAAGAGGCATGTACCTGGTAAGTAAAATAAATAATAAATGGTTGCGTAAGAGGTGAGATTCCAAAATGGCTGCAGAGTGAATGGAAGCTACAGAGACCGTCTCCTAGGACCAAACTGGAATTACAACTAAAACACAAACAAATTGACGGAAAAAAGCAACAGAAAAGCAGCTTGCACTGATCATATAACCAGGGACACTGACTCGATCCTGGTAGGATGGGGAGGCGCGAGGGGGAGTCCTGAAAGCCCACGGTCAGCAGTCGCCTTAGCTGAGACCAGCACCCTCAGGTTAAACTCCCATTGGCTCCAGAGTGCAGCACCGGGACAGATGCTAAAACAGCCACAGCCACTCACCTTGGGCTCCGGCAGAGGGAAGGCAGACTGGACTGAAACTGTGGGGACACTCGGGATTTGGAGGGTGCTCAGAGCTTTTGCTGAGTTGCGGCCATGCAGTATGGTGGCCATCTTGCTGCTTCCCAGGGCTCTGGGGAGAGGCAGCAGCCCCTTCCTAGGAGATTCAACCCAAACCTGTGGGCCATTGAAATGCAAAATAAGGCTCACTAACACCCAGCATCTGCCCCACCCTTGGAAAATCCCCTTACCCTGAGCACCTGAGGGAGTTTTTCAATCAAGTGACAACCCAAAACTCTTCAAGAAACATCGACTGAGAGCCTCCAGGCAAAAAACAGTAGGATTCCTGGGCTAGCAACTGTAACCAGGAAACTAAGACTTGACAGTGGGGCTTAACGTGGTTCCTCCCTCACTCATCCAAACCCAGTAGAGGGAGACACAAACAGCAGAGCACCAGCACCCATAGGAAAAACTTCGCAGTCTCCAAAGCCCATTGTGATAGACAAATTGGTGAAACACAGATATAAAAGCCAAATGAAAGAACAAGAGTCCTCCACCAAAAATGAGATCAATGTGGAGCAGTTAGGCAAGTTAACAGAGCTAGAATTCAGAGCCATGAACGTGAGAAAGAAAACAGCATGAGTAAGGACATAGAGTTGTTGAAAATCAACCAATTGAAAATTAAATACCACCAAGAAGAAATCAAGAATGACATATCAGAAATAAAGAACACATTAAAAGGTCTAAATAGCGAGTAGAGGAAGCTAAGGACCGGATCAGTGAATTAGAAGACAGGACAGAAAAAAATCAACCAATCAGAAAACCAAAATGAAAAAGCAATTAAAAAACAGGAAGACAGCTTAAGAGAACTGTGAGACAACTGGAAACGTAATAATATTTGCATCATAGGAATCCCCGAAAAAAAAAAAAAAAATGAGTAAGGGTTAGAGAATATATTTGAAGAAACAGTGACAGAAAACTTCCTTAACTTGGTGAAGGAAGAAGGCATTGAAGTTCAAGAAGCACAGAGATCCCCAAGTAAGAAGAACCCAAACATGCCCACACCAAGACACATAGTAATTAAAATGCCAAAAATTAAAGACAAAGAGAGAATCCTAAAAGCAGCAAGAGATAAGCAACAAGTTGCCTACAAAGAAAACCCCATAAGGCTCTCAGCTGACTTCTCACAAGAAACACTCTAAGCCAGAAGGGAATGGCATGAAGTAAACAAGGTCATGAAAAACAAGGATCTGAATCCAAGACTACCATACCCACCAAGGCTGTCATTCAAAATAGAAGGTAAAATAAAGAGCTTCCCAGACAAAATAAGGCTAAGGGAATACATTAGCACCAAACCAGCACTGCAAGAAATGTTAAAAGGACTGGTGTACTTAGTAGGAGAAATAGGAAGAAAAATATAACCAAACTAAACAAAAAAGGCAATAAATAAGTACATATCAATAATCACCTTAAATGTAAATGGACTGAATGCTCTGATAAAAAAACATAGAGTAGCTGATTGGATAAGAAAGCATGACTCATCCATATGTTGTTTCCAGGATACCCACCTCACAACAAAAAACTCACATAGGTTGAAAGTGAAGGGATGAAAAAAATTTTTCAAAGAAAACGGAAAGCAAAAAAAAAGCTGGGGTAGCAATACTCATATCTGATAAAATAGATTTCAAAATGAAGACCATAACTGGAGAAAAAGAAGGCCACTACATAATATTGAAAGGATCTATCCAACAGGAAGATATAACCTTGATAAACATATATGTGGCCAATATAGGAGCACCAAAATATATTAAAAATCTTCTGGAGGACTTCAAAGGAGAAATCAACAGCAATACAATCATAGCAGGGGACTTCAACACCCCGTTGAAACCACTGAATAGATCCTCTAGACAAAAAATTAGCAAGGACTCCAAATGAAGCACTAGCCCAAATGGATTTAATAGCTATCTACAGAGAATTACACCTCAAAAGTACAGAATTCACATTCTTCTCAAGGTCACATGGGACATTCTCAAAGATAGACAACCTGATAGGATACAAGCTAAATCTATACAACTTCAAAAAGACTGAAATCATATCAAGCATCTTCACAGATCACAATGGCATGCCACTAGAAATCAATTTCAACAAAAACATGCAAAGACATTTGATCACATGGAGGCTAAAAAGCATGTTATTAAACAATGAATGGGTTACAGAGGACATCATGGGAGAAATTAAAAATTTCCTGGAAACCAATGAAAATGAACACATAACCACACACAATCTATGGGATGCAGCTGAAGCAGTTCTGAGAAGGAAGTTCATATCCCTACAGGCCTACCTCAAGAAACAAGAAACATCGTTAATAGACTATTTTACCTCACAACTTAAAGAACTAGAGAACAAACAAAAAGAAAACCCCAGAGCAAGTAGAAGGAAGGAAATAGTAAAGATCAGAGCAGAAATAAATGACATAGAGTTCAAAAAAAACAATTCAAGGGATCAATGAAACAAAGAGCTGGTTTTTCGAAAAGATAAACAAGATTGATGGACCCTTACCTAGACTCATCAAGAAACAAAGAGAGAGAACCCAAATACACAAAATCAGAAATGAAAGAGGAGAAGTAACAACTGACACCACAGAAATACAAAAGATTGTTAACAGCTACTATGAACAATTATATGGCAACAAATTTAACAATATAAGGAAAATGGATAAATTTCTAGAAACACACAGTCTCCCAAAACTGGACCGGGAAGAGATAGAAAACTTGAAAAAACCAATGACAACTAAGGAAATTGAAGAGGCAATCAAGACTCGCCCAGCAAACAAAAGCCCAGGCCTGGATGGCTTCATAGGGGAGTTTTACTTAACATGCAAAAAAGAACTAACACCCATTCTCCTCAAACTATTTCAAAAAATTCAAGAAGAAGGAAGACTTCCAAACTTGTTTTATGAGACCAGCATAATTCTAATTGCAAAACCAAAAAAAAGACACTACAAAGAAAGAAAACTACAGGCCAATATCCCTGATGAACATTGATGCTAAAATCCTGAACAGAATACTAGCAAATCGGATCCAGCAATACACCAAAAAAAATTATTCACCATGACCAAGTGGGATTCATTCCAGGGATGCAAGGCTGGTACAATATTCGCAAATCAATAAATGTGATACACCACATAAACAAAATGAAGAATAAAAACCACATGATCATATCAATAGGTGCTGAAAATGCATTCAACAAAATCCAGCATCCATTTCTGATAAAAACAGTAAGCAATGTAGTAATAGAGGGATCATATCTTGACATAATAAAGGCCATATATGAAAGACCTACAGCCTACGTCATACTCAATGGGCAGAAACTAAAAACATTTCCCTTAAGAACAGGAACAAGACAGGGATGCCCTCTTTTGCCACTATTATTTAACATTGTACTGGAAGTCTTAGCCACAGCAATCAGACAGGAAGAAAAAATAAAAGGGATCCAAATTGGAAAGGAGGAAGTTAAACTGTCATTATTTGCAGATGACATGATACTATACATAGAAAACCCCAAAGACTCCATCAAAAATCTACTAGTCTTAATAAATGAATTTGGCAAAGTAGCAGGATGCAAAATTAACGTCAAGAAATCGATGACATTCTTATACACCAATGATGAACTCAAAGAAAGAGAAACTAAGAAAACAATCCCATTTACCATTGCTGCAAAAAAAAAAAAAAAAGATACCTAGGAATAAACTTAACCAAAGACATAAAGGACCTATTTGCAGAAAACTACAGAACATTGAAAATAGAAATAGAGGAAGATATGAAAAAGTGGAAGCACATACCTTGTTCATGGATTGGAAGAATTAACATCATTGAAATGTCCATATTACCCAAAGCAATCTATAGATTCAATGCAATTCCCATCAAAATACCAATGACATATTTCACAGAACTAAACAAATACTTTAAAAGTTCATATGGAACAAAAAGAGACCCTGAATAGCCACAGCAATTTTGAAAAAGAAGGACAAAGTAGGTGGGATCACAATACCAGAAAGCAGGTTATACTACAAAGCGACTGTAATCAAAACAGCCTGGTATTGGCACAAGAACAGGCATATAGCCCAGTGGAACAGAACAGAGAACCCAGAAATGGACACAAGGCAATATGCTCAATTAATATTTGACAAAGGTGGCAAGAGCATACAGTGGAGTAAAGACAGCATCTTCAATAAATGGTGTGGGGAAAATTCGACAACTACATGCAAAAAAAAAAAAAAAAAAGAAAGAAACTAGACCATCAACTTACACCATACACAAAAATAAACTCAAAATGTATAAAAGACTTAAATGTGACCCATGAATCCATAAAAATTCTCAAGAAAATGTAGGCAACAAAATTTCAGACATCATATGCAGCAAAATTTTCATTGATATATCACCTAAGGCAACAGAAAAAAAAGGTAAAAATGAACACATGGGACTACTTCAAACTAAAAAGCTTCTGCAAAGCGGAAGAAACAACCATAAAAATGGAAAGGCAACCCACTGTATGGGAGAACATGATTGCCAATGATACATCAGATAAGGGGTTAATTTCCAAAATGTATAGAGTGCTCACACAACTCCACAAAAGGAAGACAAATAACCCAATTAAAAAATGGGTAGAAGAGCTGAATAGACACCTCTCCAAACAAGACATACAAATGGCCAAGAGACATACAAAGAAATGCTCAACATCACTAATCATAAGAGAGATGCAAATTAAAACAACAATGAGGTACCATCTCACACCTGTTACAATGGCCACCATCAACAAATCATCAAACAACAAGTGTTGGCGAGGGTGTGGAGAAAAGGGGACTCTAGTACACTGCTGGTGGGAATGCAGACCAGTGCAGCCACTATGGAAAAACAATATGGTGTTACCTCAGAAAATTAAAAATTGAATTTCCATTTGACCCAGTGATACCACTTCTAGGAATATACCCTAGGAATCCTGAAACACCAATCAGAAAGAATATATGTACCCCCATGTTTGTAGTAGCATTATTTACAATAGCTAAGATCTGGAAATAGCCCAAGTGTCCAACAGTAGATGAATGGATAAAAAAGCAGTGGTACATATACACAATGGAGTACTATGCAGCTGTAAGAAAGAAAGATCTCTTATCCTTTGAGACAACATGGAGGGACCTGGAAAGTATTATCCTAAGTTAAACAAGCCAAGCAGAAAAAGACAAATACCACATGATCTCTCTTATTTATGGAATATAATGGACATAACTCTGAGGAATAGGGTAGACCCAGAAACATGGAAGTAGGGTACAGACTGACAACCCTCAGAAGATAGGGTCGTGGGGGAGGGAAGAGATAAACCACAGAACTTATATGCATGTATGCATAACCAATGTACAAGGACAACACAGCCAGGGACAGGGCAGGGGTGATGTGGAGGAGGGTGTCAATGGGGTAAAAAAGGAGAAATATCTGTAACAAAAAATAAAATTAAAAATAAATAAATAAATAAAAAATAGTTGCATAAGAGAAAATAAAATAATTATTCTCTACTTGGTCTAAAATTTTGTAAAAATTGGATGCATAAGCATATTAATGATTCTTAGAAATCCTTTAATAAAAATACTATTTAATAATTGACATGTAGAACAGTCCACACAATAAGAGGGAAATGTACATTTTTTTTCATGAATCTATAGAATATTCACCAAGAAAGACCATGCCCTTGGCCATAAAACAAATCTCACTAAATTTAACATAATTGAAATATAATGATTTGTTATAGAGATATAGTGGAATTAAAGTAAAAATAAATAACATGTAACATGAGAATCTCTAGAAATTTTGAAATTATGGAACACACTTTTAAATTACCCCTGATTCAGAGGAAATTTCAAAAAAAAATGTAAATACATTGAACCTTAATGAAAATAAAAACACAACAAATAAATATTTTTTTAATACAGTTAAGTCAGTGCTGTGAGAAAAAATTATAATGATAAATGTTTTCAGTTAGGAAAGTAGGAAGGTCTCAAAGCAACAATATGTTAGTACATCAAGAAACTAGAAATAGAAGAGCAAAATAAACTCAAAGCTACAAGAAGAAACTATGAAAGACAAAAGTAAAAATCAATGAAATTGAAAATAGGAAACCAACAGATAAAATTATTAATATGAAAAGCTAAATCTTTAATAAAATCATTAAACTGAATGAGCCTCTAGGAAGAGCAACAAAGATAAAAAGAGAAGACGCAAATCACCAATATTATGAATGTGATGGAATATCTTCATAGATTCTGCAGTCATTAAAAAATGAGAATATTTTGAATAATGTTAACAATTTTGACAACTTAGAAGAAATAGATACATTTCTCAAAAACAATTTGCCAAAATTCAAGTGCAATGAAATAGATAACGTAAATAGTCCTATAATCATTAAAGAAATTAAATTTGTAATTAAAGGCACCCACAAAAAAATATCTCTAGCTCCAGGTGATTTCTCTGTGTAATTCTACCAAACATTTAAAGAAATTACTGCCAATCATACACAATATCTTCCAGAAAAAGAGGAGGAAACATTTCCTTATTCACTTTAGGAGGAGAGAATTACCCTATTTCCAAAACAAGCAAAGACAAAACAATAAATAAATAAATAAATAAATAAATAAATAAATAAATAAATAAAAATAAAGAAAAGAATGACCAAACAGAATTTGTTTGAGGTAATCAAGAATGAGGAGAAACTGGACTAATTATGTATAACTGGTAGGAATGTAATATGGTGCAGTCACTCTGATAAAGAGCATGACAATGTCTAAAAAAAAAAAACTATGGTCGTCTAGTGTGGCTTAGTTGACTGAGCATCATCCTGTGGATTCAGAAGTCCCAGTTTGATTTCTGGCAGGGTACATGCCCGAGTTGTGGGCTTGATCCCCAGTAGGGGGCATGCAGGAGGCAGCTGATGGATGTTTCTGATCAATGTTTCTATCTCTCTCTAAAAATATCATTAAAAACATATTTTTTTTTTTATTTTTTTATTTTTTATCCTCATCTGAGGACATTTTTCCATTCTTTGTACAGATAGAGTGGGAGGGAGAGAGAGTAAGAGAGAGAGAGAGAGAAACATCGACGTGAAGGGACACATCGAGTGGCTGCCACCCGCACGACCAACCAGGGCCGGGGACAAACTGCAACCGAAGTACGTGCCCTTAGCAGGAACCGAACCCGGGTCTCTCCGGACCACAGGCCGACGCTCTAACCGCTGAGCCAAACCGGCCAGGGCAAAAAAACATATTTTTTTAAAAAAGCTAAAAATGCAAGTACCATATCACTCAGCAACTGTGCTCCAGAACATTTATCCCAGGGAAATAAAGATATGTTCACACAAAAACCTATATATAAATGTTTATGACCATTTTATTTATAATAACTGCAAACTGGAAGCAATCCAATCTTTCAATGGGTAAATGGTTAAACAAATTATAGTACATCTTATAATAGAATACTACTCAGCAATAAAAAAGAACAAACTATTGATACACACATGAATGAATGAATGTTCTGAGAATTATATTGAGTGAAATAAAAGGCAATGCCACAAGGTCATGTGCTATATGATCCCATGTATATAACTATGTGAAATGATAAAATTATATAAATGGAGAACAGGTTAGTGGTTGTCGAGGATCAGGGTTGGCAATGGGGAGGCATGAAGGAGGGAGTGAGGTGTGGCTATATCAGGTCAATAAGAGGAAGTATCATAGTTAATGGACTATTCTCTATCTTGATTGTGTTCATGTCAGTACTATAGTTGATATTGTACTGCAGTTTTGTAACAAGTCAACATCGGGGAAAAATGGGTAAAGAATACACTACATATCTTTGCATTATATCTTACAATCGCATGGAACTTACAATTATCTCAATAAAACATGAATTAAAAATTACAAGACCTTTCTTTAACCCCAAATTTCCTAAATTTATTTAGCTGAACATCGTTTTCTAGTAAAGACATACATATATGCCATTTAACTAATTTCCTGTAGTTTATACTATTGGAAAAAGCTACATGTCATATTTACTCTTCCAAAGTGGATAATAAGAATGCAATGTATCCTATGAAACAAGGACCATTGCCAAAATAACTAAACAAAGTATACAAGCTTGCATGTACATACGTTAATTCTTGACTCACTAGATAGACAGCTATAATTTATAAGAGAGGAAGAAAGGAGTTGTGATTTTTGAGAAAAGCTTATAGCACTGAAACTGCGAGTTCTAATACAGTGGTTCTCAATCTGTGGGTCGCGACCACTTTGGGGGTCAAACGACCCTTTCACAGGGGTCGCCTAAGACATAACAGTAGCAAAATTACAGTTATGAAGTAGCAACAAAAATAATTTTGTGGTTGGGTGTCACTACAACATAAGGAACTGTATTAAAGGGTCATGACATTAGGAAGGTTGAAAACCACTGTTCTAATATCACTAATAGTTGAATATAAATAGATAATTACACTGGAATTGATCCCCCACTGATGTTTTATTTAATGCAATATGCACATGTCCTGTTACTGATGTTGTTTGAATATTTTTTATTCAGTGATTTTTTTTTTTTATGAAGACATTTGTGCTTAAGATGGTATGATTTGTATAACACTAAAGAAAATTTGCAAACCGCTTCCACATGGACTTCAAAATTATTGCTTAATTGCTGTCTCTAGGAAGGAAATTTGCAGGGTTAACAGAGAGAATTTTGGTAATAGCCTACTTCAGAGTCTAACACTGTTTGGAAACTTATTCTAGTTGGAAATAAAATGTCAAGTGAATTTTTTAAATGTGAGAAAGCCTTTGCATTTAATAATGTAAATTCCTCAAGTATCATAGTCCAAAATATGGTAAATAATTGACTAATTTTTCCAAAATGCCTTTCCCCTCTTTTATGTCTTTTGAAAGTCTGTCACGCTTGAGGTCCATTTTAAGTGTCATTTTCAAAATGTATCTCCCTAGGGAAAAGTAAATTCAGCCAACAGTGATAATCTTTTTAAACCATACATAGCACCTCTATTGTATTATGTACATGGAAGGGATTCTTTAATATATTTTATTTTTTAGCAATCCAGTTTTGTATTATTTTTTTATTTCATATACCTATATCTTTTCTCCTAAATAGTTTATAAGAGTTCCTCAAGGGCAGGGATTATGTCCAACACTTTCTCATTTCGATAACTAAATAGAAAGTGACCTTCCAAAAGTCACAGTTACCAAGTGGCATAGTGCCTCTTTGTTTCATACCCTCCTTTGCTGATATGATCTATCTAACTTATCTAACTGTTGACAAATAGGGGTGTAAGACTTGTTAAAGTATGATAAATATACAGAATATGGTTCTAATTTGCTGTAGAAGGAAAATGAGACCCATTCACTAACAAGAAATGTTCAATTTAAAAACCATGTGTATTTGTGTAAAATAAAGAAGAAGCTATATACTATGTTTGTATGGGCATAGAATATCTAAAAAAAATACAGAAGAAACCAAGAGATCAAAGATAAGGGTATGGGACAAATTTTATTTTTACTCTATAACGTCTGCGCTGCTTACATTTTGTACACATATGTATTAAGAAAAAATACACCATGGCATGACAAAATGATTCTCTCCTAAAGATAAGAATTTCTTATCCCAGAAATAAAACTGGAGCCCAGAATTTTTTTTTTAATTCCAAACTACCAAGTTGGGGAAAATAGTTCATCAAGGAAAAACGTTTTGTACACATTCATGTATCATAATATTTTATACCATTACTTGAAGGATAATTTAAATCTGGGAGTATAAATCACAAAGTACTTTCTAACCAGTGGCTCATAAAAAATCAAGTTGAATGTTCAATGGAGACGTGATGTCATATCTTTGTTTATGAATATACCGGGGCTCAGTTTCATCTGTTAGCTCAATCCCTGTGGAGTTATACATATTTATGAAATCACAAGTAGAAGTTATGAATGTTCAATACTAAAAATTGAAAAATAAAAAAAATGTGCTGCTCTATATTCACACATCAAATTCGTCGTTTAGTTATAATTGCGAAATAAAAGAGTACATCATTTAATTCATGAAATGTAAGACTATGGGAAAAACATAGTTGCTACAGTTACAAATCAGAAGAC
Organism: Molossus molossus; assembly: GCF_014108415.1. Classification (NCBI taxonomy): domain Eukaryota; kingdom Metazoa; phylum Chordata; class Mammalia; order Chiroptera; family Molossidae; genus Molossus; species Molossus molossus. The sequence continues at coordinate 19,676,312 of NW_023425355.1, forward strand.
AGAACCTTATATTTCAAAAAAACCTCTTAGGTGAGTCCTGAAAAGCTTCTCTGATTGCTTGGATGATATAACAGGTTGGTAATATATTCTCTCCTGTCATTCTGTTTTTCATCTCCTGGATTCAGGTAGATTTATTAACATTTGGTGGCATCTGGAGATTAACTTCTTTTCTCTTAGAGCAAGAGTTATTGACTTTGTCTACACTGAGTATAGTGATTAATTTGATCAGTGTAGATGGCCAAATCACATTTTGGATGACTGCCTAAATGTATCAACTTAATCAGGTATCATGCAAATAATTGCTTTTCCGGAGACCCAGCCTTTCCATATTTGGCAACATTTTTTGTCCCAGTTAATGTACTATTTGATGTAAGATCTTAAAATGCAATGTTTGATTAAAACATTTAATTATTGAAGTAGTGTTAATATGTCAGATTATGTGTTCTATCTTGAATGATAAATGTTACAGTTTCACAATACGTTGACATCAGTCTGATTAGTGTCAAATACACTGCAGAAATAACTATTTTAATATATTATATACCTGCATATGGGGATTCAGGGTCTGTATGCAGTAAAGGCATCTATACTTGTTGTTGGTTGATCCTAAATTTATTTTGTTTTTCCTCCAGTACAATTTCCCTAGAGAAACATCTACAGACAATGCAGAGTAAGAATATCTCCCATGAAAAAGCAGTGTAGCACCCAACAACTATGAATCTGATGGTAAATGAATGACAAAACAATCATAAAACTTCTCCTTGGGGCAGAATATATGAATAGGAAAAAAAGCTAAAAAATGATCAAATTGATGTATAGTGTTTTAATCCCTTCCCAAATATCAATTTCTTGTCAAGAAGATACCATGAAAAGGATACATGAGAGTATAGTAGAGGCATATATTTCCATTTCACTCAAAAGACTAGTATTTCTTTGGGTCCGGAGCCCAATGCAACATACGATCAAGGGTAGGGCAAGTGCTTGATAATTTTTTAACAGTCCTAAAATATACATAATATGTAATTTACTGTTTAACCATTTTAAGTGTAGCCATTCAGCAGCATTAAATACATTCACATTATAGTGCAAACATTACCACTATTTGGAGAGTTTTATTCATCATCCCAAACTGAAACAATATACCCATTACAATGTAACACCCCATTCTTTTTTTTTTAATCCTCATCCGAGGACATTTTTCCATTTTTTTTTTTTTTTGTACAGACAGAGTAGGAGGGAGAGAGAAAGAGAGAGAGAGGGAAACATCGATGTGAAAGGGACACATCGAGTGGCTGCCACCCGCAAGACTAACCAGGGCCGGGGACAAACTGCAACCGAAGTACGTGCCCTTAGCGGGAACCGAACCCGGGTCTCTCCGGACCGCAGGCGGGCGCTCTAACCGCTGAGCCAAACCGGCCAGGGCAACACCCCATTCTTTCTCCCCTCGGCCCCCGTAACCACTATTCTGCTCTCTGTATATATGAATTTGACTCTTCCTGGTACTTTATGTAAGTGGTATTATATAATATTTGTTGTTTTGTGAATGACTTATTTCACTTAGCATAATGTTTTTAATTTCTATTTGTATTTTAGCATGCACCAGAATTTCACTCCTTTTTAAAGCAGAATAATATTCTATTAAATGTATACACCAAATTCTCATTGTTCATACATCAAAAAATGTGCATTTGAGTTGTTTTCTCATGTGGCTATTGTGAATAATGCTGCTATGAATATTGGCATACAAAATTTTCCACGTGTCCCACCCCAGTCATTTCTCACCCTACACTGTCAATAAATATCAGTTTCCTGTTTTTGAAATTCTAATAAATAAAATTATATCTTCAGTAGCCTTTTGTGTCTGGCTTCTTTTGCTCAGTATATGGTTTTTGAGATTTACCTGTTCTGTTGGGTGAACAATTAATTCATTCCTTTTTGTTCCTTAGTAATATTCCACTGTGTATATATACGCACCAGATATTGATTATCCATTCACTTGCAGATTGACTGGGGTTGTTTTCATCCTTGGATATTGGAAATTATGCTGCTAATTGGGAATATTGCTGCTATGAACATTGGTGTACAGAGATCTGTTTTAATCTCTGCTTTCAATTCTTTTGAATATATACCAAGAAGTGGAATTGATATATTATATGAACATTTTATGTGTAAGATTTTGAGGAACCATCATACTGTTTTACAAAGATGTTGAATCATTTTACATTTATATCCATGGTGAACAGGGTTTCAATTTCTCCACTTCCCTTTCAACAATTGTTATTTTCTATAACTATTTTTTTAATAACAACCATTGAAATGAATGTGAAGAGATATCTCATTGATCATTCCCTAATTGTCGTGACCAGGGATGTTGATCATCTTTGTATGTGCTTATGGGCCATTTGTATATCTTCTTTGGAGAATGTTTGAGTCTGTTGTCCATTTTTGAATTAAGTTGTTTTGTTGTTGAGCAGTAGAAGTTATTTATATACTCTGGTTAATAATCCCTTATCAGATATATGATTTACAAATATTTTTCCCATTCTGTTGCTTTGCCACTTTCTTGATATTGTTCTTCAATGTACAAAATATTTAATTTTGATGAAGTACATTTTATTTATTTTTCTTTTGTTGCTTATGTTTTTTGTGTCATATCCAAGAAATTTTACCAAACCCAATGTCATAAAATATTTCTCCTATATTTCCATGAAAAGTTTTATATTTTAGCTCATACATTTTGGTTTTGGTGCATATTGAGTTGAATATTATACATGGTATAAGGGTCAACCTAATTTTTTTTTTTTTTTTGCATGTGGATATCCAGTTTCTCAAGCACCAGTTACTAAAAAGACTATTCTTCCCCCACAAAACTGTTTTAGCATCTTATCAAAACAATTCAAATATTTATGTGAAGGTTTATTTCTGTGCTTTCTATTCTATTCCACTGGTTGATGTGTCTGTCTTAAAGCCAGTACCGCACTGTTTTTATTACTAGAGCTTTGAAACAAGGATTAAATCAGGAAGTGTGACCCTTGCAAATTTGTCTTTATTGAGATTCGTTTGGCAAATCAATCCACAGTATTTTGTGAAATCTTTGTTGTTGTCCACATACAAGATTATGTCATCTGAGAACAAAAATAATTTTGTTTCTGATTCCTTTGAGATTCCTTATGAATTTTTGGATAGACAGTTTTATATTTTTGCAAAAAGCAACATTTGGATTTTGATAGAGTTTGTATCACATTGAGTCTGTTGACCACTTTGGAGATTATTGACATCTCAATGAAATCAGGTTTTCCAATTCACGAACATGGGATATCTCTCTATGTATCTGTCTTTAAAATTTTTTCACAATGTTTTGCAGTTTTTTTTTTAATTTTTTTATTTATTAATTTGTTTTTGTTACAGATGTTTCTCATTTTCCCCTACTGACACCCTCCTCCCCTTCCCCCACGCCCCATCCCCAGCTTTGTTGTCTATGTTCATTGGTTATGCATACATGCATGTAAGTTCTGTGGTTTATCTCCCCCCCTCAACACTGCCTCTCCTGAGGCTTGTCAGTCTGTACCCCACCTCTATGTCTCTGGGTTAATTTTGTTCAAAAGTTTGTTTAGTTCATTATATTGCACAAATACGTGAGATCATGTGATATTTGTCTTTCTCTGCTTGGCTTGTTTCACTTAGCATAATATTCTCCAGGTCCTTCCATGCCATCTCAAAGGATAAGCGATCTTTCTTTCTTACAGTTGCATAGTACTCCATTGTGTACATGTACCACAGCTTTTTTTATTCACTCATCTACTGATGGACACTCAGGTTGTTTCCAGATCTTAGCAATTGTAAATAGTGCTGCTATGAACATAGGGGTACATATATTCTTTCTGATTGGTGTTTCAGGTTTCTTAGGGTATTGAACTGCCATTTACCCAATGTTTTGTAGCTTTAAGTGTATATGTATTTTGATTCCTTGTTTGAGTTTATATTTATTTTATTATTTTGATGCTATTATAAATAGAATTGTTTTATTAATTTTCTTTTCACATTGTCCATTGTATAGAAACACAACTTATTTTTGTGTTGATTTTGTACCTTGCAGCATTGCTCAATTTATTGTTGAATCTAACAGTATTTTGTGGAATTTTTATTGTTTTCTACACATAAGTTCATGTCATCTGAGTACAGAAATAATTTAACTTTTACTTTTACATGGAAAATTGCTCTGGCTAAACTTCCAATATTGTGCTGAATAGATGAGGTAAATTCAGGCATTCTTGTCTTGTTTCTGATTTAGAGGAAAAGCTTCTAGTTTTTTACCATTGAGTATGATTCTAGCTATGGGTTTTTTATAAATAGCCTATATTTATAAAGGTAGTTTCCTTCTTTTCCTGTGTGTTGTTTTCATCAAGGAAGAGTATTGAATATTTTAAAGACTTTTACTGTATCAATTGAGATTATACAGGGTATATTTTTCTGTTACTGTGTTTTATTATATTGTTTTGCATGTTGTGCTTGGCCGGTGTGGCTCAGTGGTTGAGTGTTAACCCATACACCAAGAGTTTGATTCCTGATCAGGGCACATGTGCAGGTTATGGGCCCAATCCCCAATGGTGGGCATACAGGAGGTGGCCAATCAATGTTCTCTCTCACTGATGTTTCTATCTCTCTCTCCCTCTCCTTCCTCTCTCTCTAAAATCAATAAAGGGAAATTTTTTTTTAAAGTTTTGCATGTTATAACATCCTAGCATTCCAGGTAAGAACAATGCTCATTTATTATGTATATTCCTTATATATACCGAAAAATGTGACTTACTTGTACTTTGTTAAAAAATTTTTAATGTACATTTGTATGTAGTTTTTTATTGAATTTATTGGGGTTACATTAAAACTCAATAAAACATCATCTTCACACTGCTTTGTGTGCCCATCAATCTAAGCAAAGTCTCTCTGTGTCCCCATTCCCCCCCCCTCCGCTTTGCTCACCTCCACCTACCTCACAACTCCTTTCCTTCTGCCTATCACCACACTGTTGTCTGAGTCTATGTGTTATGTATATAGGTTTTTTGGTTAATCCCTTGACCTTCTTTCATCCATTTCTTTTTTTTATAATTTAAGTTTTTGTGTTTTTTTTTGGTACATGCCCCTAGTGGGAACCAAAACTGGGACTCTCTCGTCCGCAGGCCAACGCTCCAACCAATTAGCCAAACTGGCCAGGGCCTTTCATCCATTTCTTCAACCCCCTACCCCTTAGACAGCTGTCAGTCTTTTCCAGGTATCTATATCTCTGTTTCTATTTTTTTCATCAGTTTATTTGTAAATTAGATTCCACACATAAGTGAGATCATGTGGTATTTGTCCTTCCCTGACTGGTTTATCTAGGTTAGCATAATAATCTCCAAGTTCATCCATGCTGTTGCAAACGGTAAGATTTTCTTTTTTATGGCCACATAGTATTCCACTGTGTAGATGTACCACAGCTTTCTTATCTACTCATCTACTGATGGGCATTTGGGCTGTTTCCAGATCTTGGTTATTATAAATAATGCTGCAATAAACATAAGGGTGTATATATTTTTTTGAATTAGTGAAAAAAAATTATTGATTTTTAATATAAATTTTTGGCATATGTACATGAATCCATACTCCCTTTTATTTGATATATAATATAATACACAATTTCCTTACCTTGCTTTTTCAGTTACTATGTCCATTAAATTATTGAATAGCAGTATATAGAGATGGTTTCAATTTATTTTCATGGAGGTTTAATTGACATATTATATTAATTTCATACATAAAGCAAATGATTTTATATTTGTATAAATTGTGAAACAATCATAAAAATAAGTGTAGTTTATATTCGTCACCATGTAAAGTTACAAAAAAATTTTTCTTATAACTAGAACTTTTATGATTTTATGCAACTTTCAATTTGCAACACAGTATTATTAACTATAGTTGTCATGCTATACATTACATCCCCATGACATTCATTTTACAAATGCAAGTTTGTACCTTTTGACCTTCTACATATATTTTACCCAACCACCACCCCATGCCTCTGATAACCACCAATCTATTTTCCTTATCCATGAGCTTGTTTTTGTTATTGTTGTTGTTTCTTTAAATACTTTTTTAAATTGCTTTTAGAGAGAGGCTATGGGGCTGGGAGTTCCTACTTGTGGCCTAGGGCTCTGGGTCTGTGCCATCCCCTGCAGCCTCCTAACAAGGAGGACCCTATATATACTGCTATTCCATGACTTAGTGGACATAGTAAGTGATCATTGATGCTAGGTGACATTGATGAAGGGATTAAACAAAGAAAAAAAAGGAAGACTCATGGACACAGACAACAATATTGTGATTGCCAGAGAGAATTGAGGCAGAGTGAGATAGGAGAAGGTAAAAGGAGGATAAATGGTGATAGAAGGAGACTTGATTTGGGGTGATAAACACACAATACAATGTACAGATGATGTACTGTAGAATTGTACACCTAAAACCTATATATGTTTTTATGCAATGTCACCCCAATAAATTCAATAAAAAATCAATAATATTTTTAAATGTAAGGTTAAACCCCAAACCTTACACATACACGGAGGGAAGGAGAAGTGATAGGGTGGAGGAAACAAGGATTGGTTTTAGAATTCTCTGAATAGCCCTGGCTGGTTTGGCTCAGCGGTTAGAGTGTCGGCCTGCGGTCCAGAGAGACCCGGGTTCGGTTCCCGCTAAGGGCACGTACTTTGGTTGCAGTTTGTCCCCGGCCCTGGTTGGGTGGTGTGGGTGGCAACCACTCGATGTGTCGCTTTCACGTCGATGTTTCTCTCTCTCTCTCTCCCTGTCATTCTATCTGAACAAAATATCAAAAAATGTCCTCGGGTGAGGATAAAAAAAAAAAAAAAAAAAAAAGAATTCTCTGAATATACCTAGCGTTGTAAATTTTTTATAATAATAATGCAAAATGTAATCCGAATTTTGAAAACACACAGGTAGACATTTATTTAATTGAAAGAAAAATTAACTGAACTATGTATAGTACCTAAAACTGTAGGGCTCCTGTCCCTGCCATAAACGTTTCTATGTTTAAGCTCCTCATGCTGGCATGTGTAAGAGACTCAGGTGCCCTGTTTTAAGTTGTCACATCTTTGAATAAAAATAAATCTTCATTTTTAAAGCAATCATGTTGCTAGTCATGATGTTGATATTGTTATTTTGAAACCATTAGGTAGCGTTTGAAGTTTAAACAAATAAGTAGTGATTTAATGTGACAGTTTTCAGCTTCAGGATAAAGAGATATAAAAGTAGAATTGAAGAAGTGAAGGGGAAAAAACCTGTAATTCTAGATTTGCTTTAGAGTTATCAGTATGTCTATATACGTGTGTCATAACATATTTTATTTAAATGATGCACATTTCTTAACTTTATTCTTTGGGTGGGTGGGGGGAGCAAAAACCTTAACCAATGCAGCATTAATAATCTCATAGATTGTGGTCTCTAAATATAATTTTCCACATAAAGGAACCGTAACACTTGGAAAAATGGCTAATTCAAAGTCTGCTGTAAGAAATGTATAAAATGAGTTTAAAACACCTCTCAAAATAAGGAGTAAAGAAACTATTAAACACTACTTGGGTGATGTAAAAATGACTCACGAGCCCTATTCAGTTTAAAGGGGCTCTAACTGGATAATTATGGTAAAATTTCAGCATTAAAAAAAAGACTGCAATGATCGCAGCACACAAAATATGGGAAAATGTGTAAGTTCATGATAGTATACCAATCTCATTGATCACCTTTCGAGGATGCAAAGAACCGATCTGTTATTCTGAGACCTGACAAAGAAGGGAACATCAAGCATTTATTTCACATCAATAATACAAACAGTACCATCAATATTTAGTGGATTAGAGAAACTTCTTCAAAGAAGTTTTTTAGCTAATAAGTGAAGAAATCATCAAATTAGAATATTGCCATTTTAACATGTAATAAAATGTCTAGGCAATTATGATTATGGTTGTTGAAAACAGTGAATGAAAAGCCCACTGGGACTTCACACTGGATGGTTCAGAGCAGCAACATCTCAACCCATCAATCAGACTTAACATCCCAAATGGCAACTAGGCATTCTTTGCATACTGATGAAGTCTACATCATCTATAACCTCTTCTTACCATACTTTGGAACCAAATCTGACTGATGCTGTCCTATTAACCATCTGTTTACAGGAAATGCAAAGGACAGAAGGATCAGTAAAATAACATCATGGGAATGCAATCAGCAAAATCTAGAATGGAATTAAATGCTGTAGGACAAATTACTTAGTTGCTTCAACAAATAAATTGCAAGAGAAAAAAAAAAAAAGAGGGATGGGGAACATAGAGACATGTAAACCAAATGACATTGTTTGGATCCTGTTTTAAACAAATACTAAAAAAAAAAAAAAAAATGGATAGTATTTTTTTTTTTTTCAATAATAAGGAGATATATTTTTTAGGTGTGATAAAGTTTCAAAACTTATATTGTTAATGTGGCCTTATCTTTTATGTATACACACTGGAATATTTATGAATAAAAATATATGGTGTCTGAATTTGCTTTAAAATAATCTCTTCTGTGTGTGGTAGGGGTCATAGTAGGGACTGGAGGATGATAGATAGCTAAAACAAGATTGCTTATGAGTTGCAAATTGTTGAAGCTGAATTACGTGTACACAGTGACTCATTATACTAGTCTCTCTACTTTTGTATATATTTAAGTTTTTCATATTCAAACATTTTTTAACCAACTAAAAATGTATTTTTCTTTATCAATTTTATAGAGGGAGGAAGGGAGAGAAAGAGAGATATAAACATCGATGAAAAAGAACATTGACTGTCTGCCTCCTGCATGCCCCCCACTGGGGATCAGACCCACAACCTGGGCATGTATCCTGACCAGGAATCAAACTGGCAACCTCTTGGTGCGTGGGTAGACATTCAACCACTGAGCCACACTGGCCAGGCATACTCAAACATTTTTAAAAGAAAAACGCTTACTAGCATGAATTATTTTTAATTCTTCCATTTTTACAAATTTTAAAATTTCATTGATTTATTTTTCAATTTTAATACATCTGGAATTTATTTCAGTGTAAGATTTGAGGTAGGTATACCATATAGCTTTTTTTCCAGATGACAGCCCATTTGTGAAAACATCATTTATTGTATGATCCACATTTTCCCCACTGATTTCAATTGCCAAGTTAATATCGAGGTTAAAACATTTATTTTGATGAATGATTCAAACTTCTGCTTCTGGCTGTGAAAGCTTATCTACTTCTGAGATATTCTTTCCCCCATAAACAACTATAGAAATGTAGAAACAGAAAGAAATCTATGAAATAACTGTTTTTCAGATGTTGGACAACAGGGGGCAAAGGACAACGATCCACACAAAAAATGGGAAACAAACAAGGTGAAGTCCACGATGCCTCCAGCATTCTGTTTTGCAGAAATAGAAAGCCCCCCAAGAGCACTGTTATCTCAGCGATAGGAGGAGACAGAAATCAGAGCTTTAGGCCACCAAAGTAACTAGACTTTCTAGGGCAGGTTATCAGAGAGAGGACAGGTATGTACAGGAAGTGTCTTAAAAAGCTGCACAGGAGACCCCTTGAGTCTTTGGCTTATTTATTTATTTATTTTATTTTTATTCTGCTCAAAAACTAAGATGTGCATTTGCAGGGGCACAGTGAGAATCCTCCAGGCTGAGCAAGAATGATCTGAGAATACAGAACTACCAGGGAGTCATGTGTGATTACAGGAGCTTCCAAAGGACTGGCATATGTGTGATTGTTGACCATTAACAAAGGAGAGACATTTTGAACACCCTGGGAGCTCAGTGGATACCTCACAAGGCCTCGCTCTATGAATAGAACTGATATAGTTCTAGAGTAAGGGCTACCCTGGGCTCACCATAATAAGCTTTTTTTTTTTTTTCTTTATTGATTTTTTTTAGAGAGAGGGGAAGGGAGAGGGAGAGAGAGAGATAAACATCGATGAGAGAGAACATTGACTGGCCGCCTCCCGCATGCCCCCCACTGGGGATTGGACCCATAACCTGGGCATGTGCCCTGACCAGGAATCAAACTGGAGATCTCTTGATGCACGGGTCGACGCTCAACCACTGAGCCACACTGGTCAGGCTCACCATAATACGCTTTAAAAACAAGCCTCAAAAGGGTAGAGGTGATCTGCAAATAAGTTAACTTTCTGCCAAAACACATTTATCATTCTATTAATGGATAAAGATAATGAAGAAAAAAAAGCCCAGGCACTCAACTATGTAGCAGCTATAATGTTCAACATGCAAAAAAATATTTCATAAAAAAGGGGCAGTAAAAATATGTGACCTATAACAAGAAATAATTAATCAAAAGAAAAGCAGCCTGTGCCCGGTCGGGTGGCTCAGTGGTTGAGCATCATCCATGCACCAAGAGGTCACTGGTTCGATTCCCAGTCAGGGTACATACCCAGGTTGTGGGCCTGATCCCCAATGTGGGGCATGCAGGAGGCGGCCAATTGATGTTCTCTCTTATTGATGTTTCTATCTCTCTCTCCTTCTCCCTTCCTTCCTCTCTAAAAAAAAAAAAAAAAAAATCAAAAATGAAAAGCAACCCAGATATGACAGATATAATGGAATTGAGATCTTTCTCTTTTTTATTTTTATATTTTGCTCAATTTCTTCACTGCCCCCAACACCCTCCCACCAGAACTGTCTGCCTGCTCTCTATTTATGAGTCTGTTTCTATTTTACTTGGTAGTTCAGTATGTTCATTAAATTTCACATATGAGTAAGATCATATGGTACTTGTCTTTCTCTGACTGGCTTATTTCACTTAGCATAATGTTCTCCAGGTCCATCCATGCTGTTGCAAAGGGTAAAATTTTATTTCTTTTTATGGCAGAGTAGTACTCCATTGTGTATATGTACCACAGCTTTTTATCCACTCATCTACTGATGGACACTTGGGCTGTTTCCAAATTTTGGCTATTGTAAATAATGCTCCAATTAACATAGGGGTAAATATATTCTTTTAAATTAGTGTGTGTGGTTTCTCTGGATAAATTCCCAGAAGTGGAATTTCTGGATCATAAGGCAGTTTCATTTCCAATTGTTTTAGGAAACTCCATACTGCTTTCCACAGTGGCTGCACCGGTCTGCATTCCTACCAGCAGTGCATGAGGGTTCCCTTTTCGCCATATCCTCCCAACACTTGTTGTTCGTTGATTTATTGATGACAGTCATTCTGACAGGTGTGAGGTGATATCACACTGTGTTTTTGTTTTTTTTAATCCTCACCTGAGGACATTTTTCCATTTTTTGTTCAGATAGAGTGGGAGGAAGAGAGAGGAAGAGAAAGAGAGAGAGAAACATCGACGTGAAACGGACACTTCGAGTGGCTGCCACCCGCAAAACCCAATCAGGGCTGGGGACAAACTGCAATCGAGGTACGTGCCCTTAGCTGGAACCGAACCCAGGTCTCTCCGAACCGCAGGCCAGCGCTCTAACTGCTGAGCCAAACTGGCCAGGGCTCACTGTGGTTTTAATTTGCATTTCTCATAGACAACAGTGTAGTGATTGCAGGGGATTAGGTTGAAGAAGGCACAGAGGGGATAAATGGTGATGGAAAAAATAAAATAGAATAGAATAATAAAATAACGGAAAAACAAAAAGTAGGTCCAGAGGCACGGATGCATGGAACAGACTGACAAATCTCAGCAGAGGGGTGGAAAGGAGAGATTAGTCAAAGAACTTACATGCACCTATGCATAGCCCATGGACACAGTGTGGTGGAGGCCTGGGGTAGGGCAGGGGCTGGGTTAGGCGGTAATGGGGGGGCATCTCTAGTACTACCAATATAAAAAAGGAAAAGAAAGTAGCTATTATGAATTTGTTTAAGGGTTAGAGGAAAACTTAAATATAATGAGAATCAAACAAGGAATCTCATTAGAGCAATTAAAAGTATAAAAAGTACACATGTTCCAGGGCTAAAATATTCAGTATCTGCCTGGACAAAATAACTGAGTAATCTTAATAACAGATTCTATGTAACAGAAGAAACACGAATAAAAGACAGTATAATCTATTTAAACTAAGACATAACAAAAACTTATTTGGAAAGTCCCTAAGTATTGGGATATTAAGCCACAAACAACTATGTAGTACATAGTTTCAAGAAGATATTAAAAGACAAATTGAGAACTAATTCAGGAAAGTGTAGAAAAACCCCACCAAACCTCCCTAAAACCCAACAATGCTTTCTCAATCTTTCTAGCCAAACTCATTTATAATACCCAGTATCTCCTAGTTACATTTATTAATTTATTCAACAATAACCCTTCAAGAGGAACTCAATCTATGAGCCAGCGCCTCCCTATTTACAATAGTGCTAGAGCAGTTTTCTAAAACAGAATTTAAGTATACTTAAGGAACAGACCATTATCCTCAGAAGCCTAGAAAAGAGTAATAGCTCCTTATTTTCTGTTGTTACAATGTCAACTTAAAGTTCCTAGAGTGGGATTTAGTCTACAAAGAGCTGTATTTTCCCAGCACAGAGCTATCCAATATATTTGTCCTATATTCTTTCTGCCAGCTCTCGTTTTTCCTCCACTGGTTGCAGCATAGTGCTAAGAAGACCAAGGATGCAATTCAGAACTCTTAAACTCCAATTGGTTTCCACTGGGAAACATTTCTTCATGAAAACCTCTCATAGTCTTAAGCCAAGCTGAGTATTTTATATTGATCCCAAGGGCAACTTGGGAAAGCACATGAGAAAAGCTGCTCATAAACCCATCATCTTTTAAAAACCAAACGTTCAGTTTCATTTTATTTGTTTTCTATTTAGATAAAGCCCCTTTCCTGTTTGTGCTTCTGATTGGTTAGAATTACGTCTTGGATTTCATCTATTCATACCTCTGGCCCAGGAAAGTCAAACTGTAGAGAATTGTCTCAGCAGCAACAGCTAAAACAGGAAAGTGTAGAAAAAGCATGGGAGAAAAATAGGTGGACTGTTAATTTAACTTTGAAGTTCGAGTAATTAGGCGCTTGTTGTTTACATACATTTGCTCATATGATCTTGTGAAGAAGCTATTGTTATCCGGTTTCTTCACAGTTGAGCAGACAGAGGCTTGGAAATGCTCAATAACTTCCCTTAATGCTACAGATAGCAAGTGCCAAGCCTGGTCTTCAACCAAAATCTGCTAACATCAAATCTGTCATTCTTTTTTTCTGCCTTTCACAGTTTATTTTTATTTTATTTTTTTCCCTTTATTGATTTTACAGAGAGAGGAAGTGAGAGGGATAGAGTGATAGAAACATCGATGAGAGAGATTATCGATTGGCCACCTCCTGCATGCCCCCCACTGGGGATCAGGCCCACAACCTGGGCATATGCCCTGACCGGAAATTGAACCAGTGACCTCTTGGTGCATAGGTCGAAGCTCAACCACTGAGCCACACTGGCTGGACTCACAAAGTTATTTTTTATCTCAATAAGGTTCATAAATCTAGTATCTATTTTGAAATCTTTTATATTCTAGAAAAATGTGGGTCATAAAAATTAAACTTTATGTGCCTTTTGTTCAACATTAAACAATGTATTAACCAGTTATTTCAAGTTTACCTTTCAATTCCAAAACTCTTTTATCTAACCTCTCCACCTATTTACACCTCACTTCTCTTTTAAGATGCGTTGAAATAGCATCTTCATTAATTATCCTTTCTTAACAACTTAGGTCCACAATGAGCTCTTCCTTTTAAGTCCTAGATTATATGCAATTTTTTTTTTCAGTTGGCATTTACTTATAAATTATCTTGTAATGCTTTGTAAAATTTCACACCCATGTTCTATACCCCAAGACTGTAAGCTCCTTGAGGGTAGTGGGAACAGTCCATCTCCAACAAAGGCAAAAAGAGAGTGTATTCTCCATAAAAATTTTATTTTATTATTATTTTTTTGACAGTGTTACAGATGCCTGCTTTCCCCCCCATTCACCCCCCCCTCCCACTCACACCCCCCTCCTGCCTTCCCCAGCCTAGTGTCTATGTCAGTTGGTTGTGTATATATGCATATAAGTTCTTTGGTTTATCTCTTTTAACCCCTCCCAACCCCATCTTTCTAAGGTTTGTCAGTCTGTTCCCTACTTCCGTGACTCTGGATCTCATTTGGTCAACAGCTTATTTTGTTCATTATGTTCCACAAATAAGTGAGATCATATGGTACTTGTATTTCTCTGACTTATTTTGCTTAGCATAATACTCCCCAGGTCCCTCCATGTCATCTCAAAGGGTAATAGATCTCCTGAAACACCAATCAGAAAGATTATATCCACCCTTATGTTCATAGCAGAGCTATTTACAATAGCTAAGATCTGGAAACAGCCCAAGTGCCCATCAGTAGATGAGTGGATAAAAAAAGCTGTTGTATATTTATACAATGGAATACTATGCAACTGTAAAAAAAATTTTAAATGTCATGACAATAAAGTCAATTACTTCTTTGTAATGGTCTCAAAAACAGAATTTCTCTGTACAAATTATGTCATACCAATTATACCAATATTCTGAGGCATATATCATTTATAACAGATTGTTGTTCAGGAAGAAGGTAGGGTTTGATCTAGCCTAAATTAATGAAATTTTTGAAAACATAGCAGTTAAGTTACAATGTAATTTTTTACTTTCTAGTCATATTATTGATTATATGTATTTCCTTAAATTTAATTTTTAATAATACTGGGAAGATACACTTTCTCACACACTTAGGGTTGCTCAAGCTAACTTGATAGTGAATTCATGTTATTATGGTTATTATCATCATTATAATTATTATAGCTAGCATTTATTGAATACTTTCTCTGCATCATGCATATTATCTGATATAATCTTTCCAATAATCCAATGAAGACCTAATATCATTATCCCTATATTAAAAATGAGAATATTGCCCTGGCTAGTTTGGCTCAGCAGTTAGAGCGTCAGTCCTCAGACCAAAGAATTGAGGGTTTGATTCCAGTCAAAGGCACATAACCTCAGTTGTGGTTTTGTCTCTAGCCCTGGTCAGGTTCATGCAGGAGGCAATCAATCAATCTCTCTCTCTCTCTCTCTCTTTCTCTCTCTCTCTCTCTCTGTCTCCTTCTCTCTCACTCTATCTGAAGATAAATGGGAAAATATCCTCTGGTGAGATTTTTTGTTTAAATGAGAAAATTAAGGCTCAAGAGTGGTGAAACAATGTTTCCAAGATAACAGCCAGTAAAGGTTGGAGCCAGAATTTGAGCCCAAGAAATCTGATGCGAGAACCTATGTTAGTCCCTACACGACACAGATCCTCTTTCTTTAAAAAACTTTTTTTTCTTTATTGATGTTAGAGAGAGAGATGAAATATGAGAGAGAGAGAGAAACACTGATGAGAGAGAACACTGATTGGCCGCCTCCTGCATGCCCCCCACTGGGAATCGGGCCCACAACCTGGGCATGTGTCCTGACCGGGAATCAAACTAGCGACCTCTTAGTGCATGGGTCGACGCTCAACCACTGAGCCACATAGACTGGGCTACACTGCTTCTCTTTCATTGTGTCTGCACTTTCCCCATCGAGCCCATCTACTATTTTTACTTCAAACATTTTTAGGCTCTTGCCATACTAAGTAGAGAGTTATTGTGTCTTTTTTTCATTCTTGTATTTATCATTGTCTCAGACTCTCATATTTTTCAGCTTAAGAAATCCTGTGCAACATCTACTTATAATTATGATGATCTTAAGATTAAAGCCACATTACATTAATTAGGGTTCGATCAGAGAAACTAAACCACGACCAGTAGTGACTATATAGATATATTTTATATCTATAGATATTTCTGTATGTATGTTTGACCCTTTGCAGGACATTTAGTCCTATCTAAAACATTCATGGAGATATTTAGTCCACACCAAAAGGTCCTTGAAATGTAGTGCTTTCAAAGAATATATGTCCCCCCTTGTTCATAGCAGCACTATTTACAATAGCTAAGATCTGGAAACAGCTCACATGTCCATCAGTAGACGAATGGATAAAAAAGCTGTGGTACTTATACACAACGGAGTACTATGTATCTGTAAGAAGGAAAGATCTCTTATCCTTTGAGATGACATGGAGGGACCTGGAAAGTATTATCTTAAGCGAAAAAAAGTCAAGCAGAGAAAGACAAATATCACATGATCTCATTTATATGTGGAATATAATGAACTAAACAAACTGATGAACAAAATAGACCCAGAGACATAGAGGTAGGGTACAGACTGTCAAACCTAGAAGAGGGGGTGGGGGGGGGGAGACATAAACTACAGAACTTATATGCATGTATGTATAACCAATGGACATAGACAACAATCCTGGGAACCAGGCAGGGAGGGGGATGGAGAGGAGGACGTCAATGGGGGAAAAAGGAGAAACATCTGTAACAAAAAGAAATTAAAAAAAAAAATTTGGTCCTGTCTAAAATGTCCATGGACACATTTGATCCACACTTAGCCATCAAGCTAACACTACGTGTCAGCATTACCAGGTAGGCTACCAAGGCAAGAAAGGTTACTACTGGCAATACAGCCACAACACAATTATTGAATCAAAAATATGATAGCATTTTTAGTATATTAACCCTATAAACCAAAAGTAGAAATACACAATATGGGCTGTTTGAATCCAAGAACATTTCCTAAGAGCAGACATTTAGGACAACACCAAGTATCAACGACCATTTGGCATGGACCAAATATCGACATAGATGTCGTTGACAGGACCAAATATCAAGTACCTTTTGGCATGGACCAAATATCTTAGCGGACATTTCAGACAGAATCTAATGTTTGCTAATTGTTGACTTCATACATATACAATTGTGGAACCGTATTAAACAGTCTCTTTATGTCTTTTGGTGTTGGACTTTGAAATCTGCAGCAAAGTCATCTGGGAAGGGGATGAATATGAAGTGGGAGACAGCAAGGTCATGCCGGAATCTATGAAGATGAACTAGATTTCATGTTGGTCTCTCATTGCTTCCAATGTCTATGATGTGGGTATTACACAGAAGAAGCTGGTGCCCCTCATCAAGGAGCTAAACACTCATCTGGTCCAACAGTCAGAGAACCTTGAGGACCCAGGGTGAGGAGAAACAACTGAAGACCCATCCCTGGCCCCTGCCAAAATGATTCATCGATAGATAAATGACAACATGTGTAAAATGCAATAGCCCTGGTGCCCTGGCATCAATCTCCCAAGTATAAAAGTAATTTGGCTGCTACTTTATTTCTGCCTTTCAAATCTCACACAAAAATGACTTGTGACCCTTGCTAACTCAGACCTATGCAGGGAAGGAAATTCTGGGAAGCACACTGCCAGCCTAACTAACTTGACACAGTACAACACCCCTACAAATGCTTTCCATAACATCACAAAGACTGAACTAGATTACTTAAGTAACTCCATTCTGATCAGCAGCTGATGCATGTACACACCCTGACTCATCTAAACACCATAGCCTTAGGGAACTGGAACCATATAGATAAAGGGATTGGTAATAGCCTTGGGAAACCCAGAAAAAACATAAAAATACTGTGAGTAATGATTGCCCTGACCTTAGTAACAGCTCCTCATGCCCCCTATCTGTATCAGTTTTTCCCTAATGATGCCAAGGCAGAGTCAAGAGGATGTGGTATTGGTCTTTGTAAGCAGACTGTAAGAATGCTCATTGCTGTTGATTTGGGAGACTATTCCCCTGCAGCCTGCCGGTGAATAAAGTGCTCCTCTCATTTACAATTCAGCTGTACCTCTCTGACTGTCTCACTGGCACGTTATAACAAGACAAGAAAGAGAACCCAGGTCTTTGATGACAACATTGAGCACACCCTGAAACACTTCCTAACTGAAATTCTGGTTATGAGAGACTGAAAGTTGTCCTGTTATTTAAGTTGGATGACCCTTTCTTGTTATTAAATGCATCCTGATATATTAAACATCATGTCAGCAGAGTAACACCCACTGTCAGATAGTAGAATGTAAGAGAAACTAACAGAGAGAAAGGAGTTTCTTTCTTTTTTTTTTTTATCCTCATCTGAGGACATTTTTTATTTTATTTTTCAGATAGAGTGGGAGGGAGAGAGAGGAACAGAGAGAGAGAGAGAAACATCGACGTGAAAGGGACACATCGAGTGGCTGCCACCCACACGACCAACCAGGGCCAGGGACAAACTGCAACCAAGGTACGTGCCCTTAGCAGGAACCGAACCCGGGTCTCTCTAGACTGCAGGCCAACGCTCTAACCGCTGAGCCAAACTGGCCAGGGCAGGAGTTTCTTTTTTTTTTTTTTAATTTTTTTCTTTATTGATTTCAGAGAGAGAGAGGAAGTGGGAGGGAGATATAGAAACATGGATGAGAGAGAACATCGATTGGCTGCCTCCTGCATGCCCCCCACTGGGGATCGGACCCACAACCTGGGCCTGTGCCCTGACTGGGAATCAAACCAGCGACCTCTTGGTGCATGGGTTGGTGCTCAACCACTGAGCCACATTGGTTGGGCAAACAGGAGTTTCTTATACAAGACAATGGAATGCAGAAGAGAAATGGGGCAAAGGCCAGAACACGGAGACTTTTTTGAAAGCTCTAACATATCAGTAGGTGCCCTCAGATGGGAAGGCATTCAGGATAAGGCGCCTATTTCCTACTTTGGCAGGCAGTCAGCCCAGATGGCAGAGAAGAAATGTTTTTGTTTCCCTCTCATGCATTTGTTTCAGAGCAAATATTCCTTGCAATATAAGGTTTTTGGTGTTGCAAATGCACTTCACAAACTCACACTGCAGAACTAGGAAAGAAACACACACACACAAACACACAAATGCGTTTTATAGATGGCTCCCTAGGGAAGAGTATACACAACATTGAAATCCACTTTAGTGTGGCCACGTGACACACACAGACATATTTTCCTGAATTAAAAGAAAAATAAGGGTCTTTGTTTTTCCCTAAATGTACCAGAGTACAAAAAAGACAATCTTCTTTACTACATAAACTTGTCTCTAATATCCGGTCTCCCTTCGGGCTTCCAGTGACCTAATTATTCAAATCTGTACAATAGCATATTCTGTGAGATGAGTTTGGAAAATAGCAAAGAAAATATATGCACCAAATTATATTTGGGGGATTGTAAGCCTAGAGGAACTGTTTGGATAACTTAATTGTGTCTTTTGAAACCATATTCATGGTATTATCTTATTTTCCTATTATCTAAATGTATAATTACAACATGTTCATTCTAGATATATGGGTGGATTTTGAAAAGAATACTCAGATGAATACTAATCCTACAAATACATAGTTGATAAGATTTTAAACTGGCAAAAGAGCTCATTTAAGCTCTTTTTCACAAACTAATGTCACTGGTTCTGTATAAATGGCTTTTACTGCTTTTAAAGTGCCTATAAGTGTGGTACTTCTCTTCTAAGGCATATGTAATAATCTTCAAGGCAAAGAAAGAATTGTACATTCTTTTTACCCCATAAATTGTCTTAAAATCACTTACTCAAAAGAAAACTTGGATATCAAACTTTTTTATAAAAAAAATGATCAGAGTTTGTATTATGAATTCACTTCTGCCTCTTTATAGCCAGCAATTTGCAAGTGCCATGGGTTGGCTGTAAAGTGACAAGCAACACTGTACAGGAGCGTAGTTGGCATGGGGCAATCATGAGTAATGACTGACTGCCTCTAACTGCTATGTTACTTAACTACTTTAGGCACCTTTAAGCATTATATTCTTCTTAGAGTTTTATAAGGTTAGAAGTAGGTGGAAATTGGGTGGGGATGAAAGATGGTTTGATTTGAACCAACAGTCCCCATATGGTCACTATATATATCCCTGCAATATGCTTCCAGATACGTTTGTCCTTTTAGAGGGAAGTAAGAATATAAAAGCCACTCCAGTCCTGAAGGGCTTGCCTGGATGTGCAATAAGCCGTAGGTACTTCCTGTTCCTTAAATTATTCACTTAAAACATTGAACCACACTTAGTGAATTGTCACTTTGGAATATGAATCTCCTTCTTTTCTGTCACTGCTAAAGCGAAGTTCCAGTTTGACACCCAACTGGCTGTGCCCAAGAGCAAATCAATACTTTAAACAAAACAACATAATCCGGCTACACTTTGAGGGAAAAACAGAACGGTGTTACCCTCTGTAAAAGCTTCACTGGAAAATCAGGCACACTGAAGTAACAAATTTCACTCTGGAGTATTCCTTTGCCTATTTAGTTTCACAACTAGTCAGACAATTTTAATGGCTCTGTTTTGTTTAAAGGATAAATTCCATACCGCCAGTGTGGCTCAGTGGTTGAGCATCTATACCCATGGACTGAGAGGTCACAGGTTTGATTCCTGGTCAGGGCACATGCCCAGGTTGTGGGCCCGATCCCCAGTGGGAGGCTTGCAGGAGGCGGCCAATCAATGTTCTCTCTCATCCATGTTTCTATCTCTCTCCCTCTCCACAAAAAAAATCAATAAAGAAAAAAAAAAAAAGAATAAATTACAATTACAAATTCCCTAACAAGACTTTGAAACTTGACCCAGATTTCCTTTTTTTTTTTTTTTTTTTTTTTATTGTTGACATTATTACAGATGTTTCCCATTTTCCTCCAGGCTCCCTTTTTCCCACCATCCCATTCCCCTTGGACCCTGGAACATGGTCTTTCACAGAGGATATATCCCTTCTCCACCTAGGAATGACCAGCATAGATACTGCCTTCTCTATGAAGAGATTTTGTCTTCTCACCAACCCCCATAAAGAAATCAATCCTAATTATTCAAATCTGTACAATTGCATATTCTGTGAGATGAGCTTGGAAAAATAGCAAAGAAAATATATATAGATGAGGGGAAGAGTAGGATTTGTACCCACCTTGGTTTTAGCACTTAAAAATTTTTAATTGGTTGTTTATGTATTTCTCTTGTTCAACTATGATCTAATCTATCTGAGATTGGATTTTCTTCTTGACAAGTATTTACTAAACTCTCAATATTCAAAAATAAATATAATACTGTATGTGTAAGCATAAGGTCTTATGGAGACGCTACAGATTGAAACATTATTATTGGTTTTCCCCTGGGAGAATGAGAGAAGTCTAACAGGTACACATACTTAATTTTTTTTATTGATATTACAGAGAGAGAGGAAGGGAGAGGGAGAGAGAGATAGAAACATCGATGAAAGAGAATACCGACTGGCCGCCTCCTACACGCCCCCCACTGGGGATCTGTCCCACAACCTGGGCATGTGTCCTGACCGGAAATCGAACCGGCGACCTCTTGGTGCATGGGTCTATGCTCAACCACTGAGCCACACGTCAGGCTGTACACAGATTTTAAAAATAAGTAGGTGTTCTCTGCTCAAACAGAGGAGAAAGGCAAACAAGCAGACTACATGAGGCAGAAGAAACAGCACTGGAAACCCATAATGTTCATCCTTGTTTACCTAACATCTTACACAATAACTGCCACAAATTAGCATCTCAATAGATTTCCTTTAGATCACTGAATAAAACCATTTATTAATTTTAATTAATTAAATAAATAAAATCTCAGTAAATCCCCAAAAGTAAAATATCTTCCAGAACACATTCCCTGACCAAAACCCAATAAATCTAGAAGTTACACAAAATTACATCATCTGAATGATTAACAAAAGACATTTCACACACACACACATACAGAGGAAATTAAAAATAATGATTTTATTTTAAATCGCTTTTGGTTAACGAAGCAGCCAAAAAGGATATTGAAGACATGAAGAAGAAAGAAATGGGTTGGCATGATACAATGTTAACATACAGAAAATAGCAATTAACCAATTAAAAATTCACTGCGACAAAAGATACTGTTTGCACTAGAAATAAAACTTATTCTGATATTTGCAGCTGGACTTACTCCAACATTCCACCAGAGAACACTTAACAGAAATTGCCTTTTTAATTATTTATTTTTTAAATTCTCACCCGAGGATATTTTTTTCATTTATTTTCAGGCAGAATGAGGGTGGAAGAGAGGGAGAGAAATATCGATGTGAGAGAGACACATTGACTGGTTGCCTCCCGCATGACCCTGATAAGGGCCGGGGACTGAACTGCAACTGATGTATGTGCCCTTGATGGGAATTGAACCTGAGACTCTTTGGTCTGTGGGCCGACATTCTAACCACTGAGCCAAACTGGTCAGGGCAGAAGATGCTTTTTTACATGGTTAGTGTCTCAACTACATCTCCTGCTAAGGCTGCTCTATAGCAACCACTATTTTAAAACTCTTTCAGCTTGTGGTATAGACACAGTTGGCTTTTTCAACTGTGCAAAATTTCAAATCACAAGCCTGTGTCAACTTCCACTGTACACTTCAGCAAGAGTTCCTCCTTTAGCAGAGCATCTTTCTTAACAGAAACACTGGATTGGCTAGCTCTAGTCTAAGTTTATGATGCCAGAACTTATAAGTTCAGGACATTGCTGAAAGTAGGAAGAAAGAGCCTGAAATATTCAAACCACAATTTAATTTTTTTTTTACTATCCCTTCTAAACCTACAATCTCAATTGGCACACAGTCTACTTCCCAAGGAAAAACAGGCAACTGATGAACCAAATGCTTTGCCATTGCCGTACAGGGCTTTCCTGTTTATCTAAAAATTGTTTTTCTCCTTTTTAACTATTTTATTTATTTATTTATTTATTTATTTATTTATTTATTTATTTATTATTTATTTATTTTTTATTTTTAAACTTATCTTTATTGTTGAATGTATTACAGATGTCCCTCCTCTTTCCCCCTATTGACTCCCTCCTCCCCAATTCCGCCGCCCTCTTGCCTTCCTCACACTATTTTTTGTGTCCGTTGGTTATGCATGTGTGCATATAAGGTCTTTGGTTTATCTTCCCACCCTCCCTCCCCCTTCCCTTTGAGGTTCCTCAGTCTAACAACCAATTTCTACTTCTTCATTCCTTCAATTTTTTTACCCATCCCCCTAGCCCCCACCCATCTGGCAAGCAACAAAAGGTTCTCTGTATCTATGAGTTTGTTTCTGTTCTGCTCGCTCATTTTGTTTGTCAATTCAATTGTTGATAGATATGTATTAATTGCCATTTTATTGTTCATATTTTGTTCTTCTTCTCCTTCAAGAAGGCCCTTCAACATTTCATATAATACGGGTTTGGTGGTGATGGGTGATGAACTCCTTTAGCTTTTTCTTGTCTGGGACGCTCTTTATATGTCCATAGATTCTAAATGATAGCTTTGCAGGATAGAGTAATCTTGGTTGCCACATTTCTTCCATTGAGTCAATTCCATATTCAGGCTTTGTTATTTGCAGACTTCCACTTATAAATGCCTAGATCTATATCAGACAGATTTTATTCAGGTATATAAAACAAAAATATCAAGTAATGGAGGCTGAAATAAAATAATTCTCTCTCAATTAAGACCTCATATATAGGCTATCTCTGGCTCATATAGATAGAGGCTTTAAAATTAATTATCTGGGATTCATATTCCTGCTATAATTCTCTTCTACTAGCCATAACCCTAGCATTGATCCTCAAGAATGCCTCATATTCCCAGATGGCTCTGGGAGATACAATGTTCCTAGAAGTAACCATTCCCTTTGAGGGACAATGTTAAAGTGGGAGCCAAGTGTTTGGGAGCTTGACTTCTCTCCCTCTTTGACAACAAAGCATAATTTTTTATGTGTTTAGTCGATTTATTTTCACTTAACTTTTCACTAGAATAAAGATTTGTTCTACTTAAAAATCATTTGGAAACCACTACCTTGGGCAATGGATTTTATCCCTATTCAGGAACAGCATGCTATTTCTACACAGTATGAGCCTGTGCGTATCTATAATACAATAAATTCCTATCCATGCAGAATAATATAAGAAGCATAATAAGGTCTCTCTAACTCCAAGTGTCTTTCTTAGTCACTAAATAGTACATAGTAATATATGTATATAGTACATACTGATATATTTATATAAAATATGAAAGGTATACAGAAAAGTTTTAGGAATCATCTTCTGAAATTTGACCCATAACAAGGAATCCCTGTACCAAACACCTGAAAGAGCCTATTAATGCTTTTGAAGCAGGGACTGGATGAAGAAGAGAGTACGTACTGACAGTAATATTTCATAAACACACAATTCAATAGTGAGCCAGGTTGCCAAAGAGAGTTTGGAACTGGAGCAGGACAAACAAAGTTGAGTGTGGCAAATAAATGTTGTGAGGAAAATAACAAATAGAAGCCTCACTTAAATTGAAGTTGGGAAGGCCTGTAAGGGGAGCTCTCACACCCTAATACTCATGTCAGTTACCCCAAACGAGAAGAGATGAACTTTCCATCTCCAATAGGAAGGTGTTTTTCTACTCCCCTGCTCCAACAGGAAGGAACCACTCATCTAGCAACCACTCAGCCAATGAATGACTGTTACAATTCAGCCAATGAAAACCACTAGACTTCAAACTCGCAGTTCTCTTCAATGAACTCTTTGTTCAAAACAGCCCCTCTGATCCTCCTCTTTCCTCTATAAAAGCACATTCCTCCTTTGTTCTCTGGTTTGTCATTAGATCACACACCTTGGTTCTACTTCCAGTTTTAATAATCAATCAACTTTTGCCCTGGCTGATGTGGCTTAGTGGTTGAGCATCGACCCATGCACCAAGATGTTGCTGGTTTGATTCTTGGTCAGGGCACATGCTCAGGTTGTGGACCAGATCCCCAGTGGGAGGTATGCAGGAGGCAGCCAATCGATGTTTTCTCTGATCGACGTTTCTCTCTCTCTTTCCCTCTCCCTTCCTCTCTCTCTAAAATAAGTAAAGGGGAAAAATATTTAACAAAAAGAGTATAAAAATAATAATCATTCAACTTTTGATGATCATTTTCAGTGACATGGAAAGGGAAACTATGAGAATTTAGCACCTACTACTTTCAAGAAACAGTAGCAGGAGAGAGCTGAGTAAATATTTTTATTCAGTTCTTACCAACAATTTGATATGATGACTAAGTACCATTATTAATTATATTTTACAGAGAGGGAACTCAAAGAAGTAAAGAACCCAAGTTCATATAACTAGTTTGCATTGGAATCAGATATGGAATTTAGAGTTTTATTATCCTCCTTGACCTCTTTTATGCATTTTATAGATTTTTCAACCTCCTCTTAGTATATAGCGCTAAAACTTGTGTTCTGATTAGTTTAAAATGTAACAGTTTTTTGGTTAGTTTTCTATATCTAAGTTATTGATTTCAGGAGATCTCTTTTAAAATGTGTGTTACCTAGGACAATGTTAATTAATCCATTCAACGTGCTACTTTTTGTCATATAAAGCATGTGAGAATAGAATCCTTAAAAAGCAGAACTGCCCAGCCAGTGTGGCACAGTGGTTGAGTAATGACCCATACACCAAGAGGTCACCGGTTCGATTCCTGGTGAGGGTACATGCCCAGATTGTGGGCCTGATCCCTAGTGGGGGACATGCAAGTGGCAGCCAATCAACGTTTTCTCTCATCGATGTTTCTCTCTCTCTCCCTCTCCCTTCTCTCTTTAAAATCAATAAAGAGAAAAAAAAAGAATCAGAACTAAGGCAGGTACAGATTGAGGACAACAAAGGGGATAGTGAGAGGAATTAGGAAAGAATGGGGGTAAAATAGAAACATTGAGATCAATGTTTAGAAATGACAAGATAAGGCATATAAGACCAATTTCTAATATATGTGATCTTTATTATACTGTATAAGTTTTCTTTTCTTTACTGGTCACGAGACATTTTCAGCTAAAATACTGTACCAGTGCCAGTCTTGATCAGGCCACAATAGGCTGTGAGTTCTTGTTGTATTTAAAAGAAAAAATGCCTCATGGTTATTACAAGGTGATTGTGAGAGACTTCTCTGAAGGATAGCTCTCAACTGACAATGAGCCCAGGTCAATGAGCAATAAAGCTATAATTCAGCCTTTGATCACAATCAGCAAACACCTTGGGTTGGCCCAGGAGCCATAACTGATTGTTTCATTGACATCCTCACTGGAGGCTCACAATTTCTTTTTCTTTTATGTTATTTTACAGTAAAAGAATCATTCTTCAATTTACCCAGTATAATTTAAAGTGCTGTGTTGAGTCTATAACTAACCAAATTTGACTGCAGAGTTAATCTTAAGCAATAATTTATCTAGCTACCAGTGGGATTCTGCACTTGAAGTTGTCATTAAAGACTTCTTTTGTTCAAATCCTGAGAAGTGCTAGAGTTATAGTCATTGTAAAGATTTTTAAGGAGGTAGGAAAAGATCTGATAAAGTTGTTTTGCATAATACAAGAGTTGCCTTGGTTGAAAGGCTCTGCAGTTCCTCAGGTTTTTTTTCTTCTTCATTTTTATAAGCCATTTTATTCAGGTATGATTAACATATAAATGGCTGTGCATATTTAATATATGTAATTTGACAAGTTTAAAGATAAGTTGCATCTGTAAAACTATCACCACAATCAATGCCATAAACGCATTCAGTACCTTTGGGTAGTTGAAAATCAATGACATTAGTCCTGGCCAGGTGGCTCAGTTGGTTGGAGCATCATCCGATACACCAAGAGGTTTCAGATTTATTTCCCAGTCAGGTCACATACTTAGGTTGCAGGTTCGATCCCCAGTCAAGGCTTGTATAATTGATGTTTCTCTTTCACATTGGTGTTTCTCTTTCTCTCTCTCTCCCTTTTCCTCTCTCTAAAAAACAATAAAAGGTGAGGATTTTAAAAAGTACATCAATGACATTATAATTATTAAATAAATTTTGTCTTAGATGTGTTTTAACATACCTCACAGCAAAACATTTGAGAATTGTGTCATAATCGTGTCTAGATTTTTTTTAAGGTGAAGGGATTTATTTATTTATTTATTTTCTCATTGATATTAGAGAGAGAGAGAGAAAGGGAGAGGGAGAGACAGAAACATTGATGAAAGAGAACGTTGATTGGCCGCCTCCTGCATGCCCCCCACCGGGGATGTGGCCCACAACTTGTGTATGTGCCCTGATTGGGAGTCAAATTGGTAACCTCTTGAGGCATGAATGGATGCTCAACAACTGAGCCACACTGGCTGGGCTCATGTCTAGATTTTATGATTTATATAAATGAAAACTACTTGACAGACACTCAATATATTTTTATTTTTAATTTTTTTATAAAGGTTGACTCTAGATAAGGGAGGTTGAAATTTCCTCTCCCTCTATCCGCCTCAATTCTGTCTCAACGAATAGAGTTGCCCAAATTCCCTGACATTTTATTGAGTCACAGTAGCACAGAATGCTGATTTGACTGAACCAAGTTGAAGATTGTGTGTTAAAAATGAAAATTCTCATTAAAATAATATTTCATTAAAAAAAGCTAAAGGAATAACGAGGTCATTAAAAATACAGGGCATTTGGATTTTAGAGTGTAAGGCTACAGCTTAGGTTTTGAATCAGAATAAAAATTTATTTTCACAGTGAAAACAGAATGTGTTTATCATGAAAATATTTTAGAAGCACAATGGGAAGAAATGTATATCCAAAAAATAATCCTGCATACTCCAGGGCTACTGCAATTATAATTCTGAAGTGTGTCCTACTATTTTAACTTTATTATAGTAGAATTTTAATTATTTCTAAATGATTCCTGGTTGCCCGGCCGGTGTGGCTCAGTGATGGAACATCAACTAATGCACTAAGAGGTCACTGGTTCGATTCCTGGTCAGGGCACATGCCCAGGTTGTGGGCCCAATCCTCAGTGGGGGGCGTGCAGAGGCGGCCAATTGATGTTCTCTCTCATCAATGTTTCTCTCTCTCTCTCTCTCTTTTCCTCTCTCTAAAATCAGTGAAGGGAAAAATTTTAAATAAATAAATAAATAAATGGTTCCTGGCATTTGGGCCTACATGCACATTTTAGCATTATAATCATATCAAAAACATGAACTGCTACATTGAGTCCACATACTCCCTACCTCCTTAATTCCTCTCTCATTTAAGCTGTGATCCTCTGCCCCTCAAACTTACAATGAGGTAAAAATAATTGTAAGAATGCAGCATTTCTCTGTTTTTTGTTTTGTTTTGTTTTTGTCATCATGGCTGCCTTTTGATTTCTCTAAAAGACTTTAGGGAGTTTGCAGGGCTTGTCTCACAGGGGCTTCTATGAATGTTAGGTTCTTCCGTTTTCTCCTGTCTTAGTTTCAGCATTAGCAGCTCACCGATTTCTCAACTCTGGGTTTCTGTAGCTGATAGCATTGTGATTCACTTAGTTATTCATAACAAGAAAGGAGCAAAAAGAAGGCCAATATTCTAGGCATGTGATTCTGGCACCGTCACCAGGAAGCTAAAGCTTTATACTCCCCAGGGAGCCACCCATCCATTCCCTGCTGATCGCTGGGGGAAGGAACTGGACAGGGAGATGTAGATGCATACCGAGTAAAGTTGGGGGGACTAGCAAAGTTTCTGCTGTCAGTCACACCTGGGAACAGGTCATTGCATGACATTTGAGATATTTAATTCCCTAAACAAAGGAGTTCACTGTCTCAGTTGACTCCTGGCTTGCAGGGCTTTTGCTCCTGCTTCCTGGCATTTTCCCACATGGCCCACAGCCATGCCGACCCCCATGCACAACGGACTGACTAATGGACTGCAACTAGCCTGATGCTGAACTGGACCCAGCTGCAATGTGGAAAAGAAATTCTAGACACTGGTTTTGATTTTAGCTCTACTGAATCCCAGCTACACTTCTTCCAGGACTGGATTAAGGAAAATGGGACTTTGGAAATGCAGAAGTAGAATTCCGCGCAAATAAAAATCACTCACTCTCCCATGAGAGTCTCAGAAAATTGTTTTTCTCGAGATATCATTAAGGACTACACCCCCAGCACTCAGTGGGGAAGATGATAGCCCAATCTACCCATAACATAGTGACATACTCTACTACTTCTTTGTGCTGATAAATCATATTTCCAACTGAGAAACAATAACTTACGGGAAAGGGCTTTTTACATATATGTGGGAATGGTAATTGAGACTGCAGTCTCTGCGCATCAGGTTGCTAAAACTGATTTTCTACAGGAAACAAAAAACCTGGAAAAAGCTCTCACATGTAAGACCCTACATATGGATAGAAAAGACTCTGTTTTCTGGCCCCCAAACAATGTGTTAAAAGTGAAAATCTTTATTGAAACCTGGATGTCAGTAAGTCATCTGTAAGGATCATTAGCCCTAGCTTCATCATTTGTGGCTGAGTGTTAAAACTACCCACCGATATGGAAAACCTGGGCTAAGAAACTAAGGGAATCAGTACCTTGTCTGGACGGTGTGGCTCAGTGGTTGAGCATCAACCCATGCACCAGGGATGAAACTGGTCAGGACACATGCCCAGGTTGTGGGTCAAATCCTAAGTAGGGGGCATGGTGGAGGCGACCAATCGATGTTCTCTCTCATCGATGTTTCTATTTTTCTCTCCCTCTCACTTGTTCTCACTCTAAAATCAATAAATGGAAAAAAATTTAAAAAAGAAAAAAAAAAAGGAAAATGAGTACCCTGAGGATGAGTTTATGACCAAAACATATGAAATACCTTAATATCCCACCACCACAACAGAATGTTATCACTTGTAACAAATAGAAGAACTCATACTGGAGAAAAGAAAAATAATAATCCAAACATGTGTTATTTCCTACTCCCAAGAGAATCTACAGACAAGAAAATTCCTGCAGTTTGAAGCCTTCTATAATCTGATTCCAAGTCTAAAATAAAGGTTTTCTTATTGTCAGGACTCTGAGGCCAGTTCAGACAGAGAACCTCAAGAATGTTCTTAATTTCTGCTTGAGAGGTGGGATCTTATGGCTTTGACTGGCAACTTTTTATCGTAATCTGACTTCTAAATAAATGTTCTGAGTTTCAGACTTCTTTGGGAAACTCTATTATGAGCCATTTTTCTAGAAAAATACTCAAGTATATAACAACTTTTGCACACAATATCAGGGTAGTTCACAGATTAGACACCATCCATTATTATACCCCTAAACATGCATGGAACCCAGGTTAAGAATATTCAATATTTGATGAAGAAGAAGAATTTGGAATTGCATGAGAAGATTCATATATCAGCCCTTCCTTGTTTCCCCTGTGTTGGATTTCCATTTGGTACAGATATAATAGATTCTGTATAGATTGTCTAACCACAAAAAGAGAAGATTCATTTGAGCACACTCATACCTTTTCATAGGTCATAAAATTTTGCAATACTATTAATCCATAATCTGTCAGGCACTGAGACGTAGAGGCTCAAACTAATTAACTAAAATTATCATACCTTAAATAAATATGGCGAGATGATATTTGAAATTGGAATAGTGTTGAAAAAATGATAAAGAAATAAGAAATCAGAAATGTGATTTTTATATAAATACATGCTAAAATTATGTGCTATATTTTTTAGAAACAGGCTGCAAATGTGGCTTAAACTTTCTACCAGCAATTGTAAAGCATATTTTGTAATATAGCTGAATACAGGAATATACCTTAATGTGTATCAAACAAGGATCAGCTAACTATTTCTGTAAAGTGCCGACAGATAACAAATACTTTAAACTCTTAAAAGCCATATGGCCTCCAGCCTATATTCTCCTTGCTATTTGTCTTGTTTTCCTATTGCTTTTGTTTTACAACCTTGAATATTGTAAAAATCTTTATTTCCGTGGCATACAAAAACAGGTGAGATTTTACCTATACCATATGTTTGTCAACCTCTTATATAAAATAATCAAACAATTAAACATTTTTCCAACAAGCTTGCCTAAATTAAATACCATTTCATTGTAAATCTTGTCAAAAAACTGGAAATAAAAAAAATTACTGCAACATAATAAAGTTCAAGTATGATGAACCCACGGCTAATATCATCAAATAAATAATTGGTATATATTAATGGAATACAATTGTAATTATATAAATAAACCAATATATCTATGCTCAATTGATATTCCATAAGAGTGTCAAAAAATTTCAAGGGAGAAAGAATAGTCTTTTTTTTTTTTATCCTCAGCCAAGGACATTTTTGCATTCACCTTCAGACAGAGCAAGAGGAAGAGAGGGAGGAGGAGAGAAAGAAATATCAATGTGAAAGAGACACATCAACTGATTGCCACCCACACGACCCCAACAGGGGCCAGGGACAAACTGCAACAGAGGTATGTGCCCTTAGCAGGAACCAAAACAGAGCATCCTGTTATGCAGGCCAATGCTCAAAACGCTGAGCCAAACTGGCCAAGGCAACAATATTCTTTTAATATAACCACACTAAACAAAAATGGCAATAAATAAGTACATATCAATAATCACCTTAAATGTAAATGGTTTGAATGCTCCCATAAAAAGACACAGAGTAGCTGATTGGATAAGAAACATGACTCATCTATATGTTGTTTACAAGAGATCCACCTCACAACAAAAGACTCACATAGGTTGAAAGTGAAGGGATGGAAAAAATTCTTACAAGCAAACAGAAAGGAAAAAAAAGCTGGGTTAGCAATACCCATATCTGATAAAATAGATTTCACAATGAAGGCCATAACTAGAGACAAAGAAGACAACTACATAATATTGAAAGGATCTATCCAACAGGAAGATATAACCTTCATAAACATATATGCACCCAATACAGGAGCACCAAAATATATCAAAAATCTTCTGGAGGACTTCAAAGGAGAAATCAATAGCAATATAATCATAGCAGGGGACTTCAACACCCTGCTGACGTCACTGGATAGATCCTCTAGACAAAAATTTAGCAAGGAAACAGAGACGCTAAATGAAGCATGAGACCAAATGGATTTAGTGGCTATCTACAGAAAATTACAGCCCAAAACTACAGAATTCACATTCTTCTCAAGTGCATATGGGATTTTTTCAAAGATAGACCACATGTTAGGACACAAACTAAGTCTCTACAAGTTCAAGAAGACTGAAATCATATCAAGCATCTTCTCAGATCACAATAGCGTGAAACTAGAAATCAATTGCAAGAAGAACATACAAAGACATTTGAACACATAGAAGCTAAATAGCATGTTATTGAACAATGAATGGGTTACTGAGGACATTAAGGAAGAAACTGAAAACTTCCTGGAAACCAATGAAAATGAAGACACAACAAGACAAAATCTATGGGATGCAGTGAAAGCAGTTCTGAGAGGGAAGTTCATAGCACTACAGGCCTACCTCAAAAAACAAGAAAAATCTCTAATAGACAATCTAACCTCACAACTTAAAGAACTAGAGAGCAAAAAAATGAAAACCCCAGAGCAAGTAGAAGGAAGGAAATAATAAATATCACAGCAGAAATAAACGACATAGAGTCCAAAAAAAAAAAAAAAAAAAAAAACAATTCAAAAGATCAATGAAACAAAGAGCTGGTTTTTCAAAAAGATTAGCAAGATGGATGAAAACTTAGCTAGACTCACCAAGAAACAGAGAGAGAACCCAAATACACAAAATCAGAAATGAAAGAGGAGAAGTAACAACTGACACCACAGAAATACAAAAGATCATTAACAACTACTATGAACAATTACATGGCAACATATTCAACAATCTAAGCAAAATGGACAAATTTCTAGAAACACATAGTCTCCAAAAACTGGACCAGGAAGAGATAGAAAACATGAACAAACCAATAACAACGGAAGAAATTGAAGAATCAAGACTCTCCCAACAAACAAAAGCCCAGGCCCCGATGACTTCACGGGGGAGTTTTACCGAACATTCAAAGAAGAACTAACACCCATTCTCCTCAAACTATTTCAAAAAATTCAAGAAGAAGGAAGACTTCCAAACTCATTTTATGAAGCCAGCATAATTCTAATTCCAAAACCAGAAAAAGACACTATAAAGAAAGAAAATTACAGGCCAATATCCCTGATGAATATAGACGCCAAAATCCTGAACAAAAGACTAGCAAATCGGATCCAGCAATACACCAAAAAAATTATGCACCATGACCACGTGGAATTCATCCCAGGGATGCAAGGCTGGTACAATATTCGCAAATCAATAAATGTGATACACCACATAAATAAAATGAAGAATAGAAACCACATGATCATATCAATAGATGCTGAAAAAGCATTCGACAAAATCCAGCATCCATTTCTGATAAAAACGCTCAGCAATGTGGAAATAGAGGGATTATATCTCCAAATAATAAAGGACATATATGAAAGACCTACAGACAACATTATACTCAAAGGACAGAAACTAAAAGCATTTCCCTTAAGAACTGAAACAAGACAAGGATGCCCACTTTCACCACTCTTATTTAACATACTACTGGAAGTCTTAGCCACAGTAATCAGACAGGAAGAAAAAATAAAAGGGATCCAAATTGGAAAGGAGGAAGTGAAACTGTCATTTTTTGCAGATGGCATGATACTACACGTAGAAAACCGCAAAGACTCCATCAAAAATTTACTAGACTTAATAAATGAATTTGGAAAAGTAGCAGGATACAAAATTAACATCAAGAAATCGATGGCATTCTTATACACCAATGATGAACTCACAGAAAGAGAAACTAAGAAAACAATCCCATTTACCATTGCAGCAAAAAAAGTAAGATACCTAGGAATAAACTTAACCAAAGAAATAAAGGACATATTTGCAGAAAACTACAGGTCATTGAAAAAAGAAATAGAGAAAGATATAAAAAAGTGGAAGTACATCCCCTGCTCACGGATTGGATGAATTAACATCATTAAAATGTCCATATTACCCAAAGCAATCTATAGATTCAATGCAATTCCCATCAAAATACCAACGGCATACTTTGCAGAATTAGAACAAGTAATTCAGAAGTTCATATGCAACCAAAAAAGACCTTGAATAGCCACAGTAATCTTGAAAAAGAAGAACAAAGTTGGAGGGATCACATTACCAGATTTCAGGTTATACTACAAAGCCACTATAATCAAAACAACCTGGTACTGGCACAAGAACAGGCATATAGACCAGTGCAACAGAACAGAGAACCCAGAAAAGGACCCAAGGCAATATGCTCAATTAATATTTGACAAAAGTGGCAAGAGCATACAGTGGAGTAAGGACAGCCTCTTCAATAAATGGCGTTGGGAAAATTGAACAGCTACATGCAAAAAACATGAAACTAGACCATCAATTTACACCCTAAATAAGAATAAATTCAAAATGGATAAAAGATTTAAATGTGACTCATGAATCCATAAAAATCATAGAAGAAAATGCCGGCAACAAAATTTCAGACATCATACGCAGCAGAATTTTCACTGATACATCACCTAAGGCAACAGAAACAAAGAAGAAAATGAACACATGGGACTACATCAAACTCAAAAGCTTCTGCACAGCAAAAGATACAATCATCATAATGGAAAGGCTACCTACTGTATGGGAGAGCATAATTGCCAATGATATTATCAGATAAGGGGTTAATTTCCAATATATATAGAGTGCTCATTCAACTCCACAAAAGGAAGATAAAGAACCCAATTAAAAAATAGGCAGAGGAACTAAATAGACACCTCTCCAAACAGGACATACAAATGGCTAAGAGACATCTGGAGAAATGCTCAACATCATTAATCATCAGAGAGATGCAAATTAAAACAACAATGAGGTATCACCTCATACCTGTCAGAATAGCCGCCATCAACAAGTCATCAAACAACAAGTGTTGGCGAGGGTGTGGAGAAAAGGGGACTCTAGTACACTGCTGGTGGGAATGCAGACTGGTGCAGCCACTGTAGAAAACAATATGGTGTTACCTCAAGAAATTAAAAATTGAACTTCCATTTGACCCAGTGATCCCACTTCTAGGAATATACCCTAAGAAGCCTGAAACACCAATCAGAAAAAATATATGTACCCCCCATGTTTGTAGCAGCACTATTTACAACAGCTAAGATCTGGAAACAGCCCAAGTGTCCATCAGTAGACAAATGGATAAAAAAGCAGTGGTACATATACACAATGGAGTACTACGCAGCTATAAAAAAGAAAGATCTCTTGTCCTTTGAAACGACATGGAGGGACCTGGAAAGTATCATCCTAAGTGAAACAAGCCAAACCGAGAAAGATAAGTATCATATGATCTCACTTATTTGTGGAATATAATGAACATAACAGTCTGAGGAATGGGGTAGTCCCAGAGACATGGAAGTTGGGTACAGACTGACAATCCCCAGAAGAGGGGGTGGTTGGGGAGAGATAGACCACAGAACTTATATTCATGTATGCATGAACACTGGACATGGACAACAAAGCTGGGGGCAGGGCAGGGAGGGAGGTGGAGGGGGGAATCAGTGGGGGGAAAAGGAGAAACATCTGTAACAAAAATTAATTAATAAATCAAAAAGAATATTTTTTTTTAAGAAATAGTGCCTAGACAACTGGATTTTCACATGTAAAATAATGATGTTGTACTATTACTTCTTTTTTTGAAAAAAATTTTTCCTTATTGATTTTCAGAGAGAGAGGACGGTACAGGGAGAGAGAGATAAAAACATCGATGAAAGAGAACATCGATTTACTACCTCCTGGATGCCCCCCACAAGGGATCAGGCCCACAACCTGCGCATGTGCCTTGACTGGGAATCAAGCCAGTGACCTCTTGATGCATGGGTCGGTCAATGCTCAATCACTAATCCACACTGGCCGGGCTGTACTACTCCATCTTATCATGTACAAAAATTACCATGAAATGGGTCAAAGAAATTTAAGAGCTAAAATTATGTTACTCATAAAAAAAAAATAGAGATACATCACCATGACCTTGAATTTAGCAATGATTTCTTTCATATGATGCCTAAAACACAAGCCATCAAAGAAAAAGTAGATAAATTGGACTTCATCAAAATGAACTACTTTTGTACATCAAAGGACACAATCATGTGTCAAAAGAAAACTTATAGCCCTGGCTGGTGGCTTAGTTGGCTAGAGCATCATCCCATACACTGAAAAGTTATAGGTTCAATTTCTAGTCATTGCATACACCTAGGTTATGGGTTTGATCTCTTTCTAGGATGTGTCTAGGAGGCCACAGATTGATGTCTCTCTCTCTCTCTCTCTCTCTCTCTCTCTCTCTCTCTCTCTCTCTCTCTCTCTCCTCCTGTCTCTAAAAAAGTCAATAAAACATATCCTTGGTTGAGAATTAAAAACGAAAGAAGGCAACCTATGGAATGATAGAAGATATTTGATTTTTGTGAATTATATATCTAATAAGGAACTCTTATTGAGAATATATATATACAACTCAACAAAGGTAAAATAAAGCCAACTAATAAATTCAAAAATGGACAAATATTTGAGTTCACATTTCTCCAAATAAGATATAAAGGTGACTCTAAGTACAAAAGTTGTTGCTGAAAATCATTAGTCAAGAGGGAAATGCAGATTAAACTACAATTAAATACCACTTCACAAACATTAGGGTGCCTATATTCATAAAGACAGACCATAAAATTTGTTAACAATAGTAGAGAAAAGATGTTAGTGTGAATGTGAAATGGCACAGACTATGTATATAACTGATCAGTAGTTCCTCAAAAACTTAAACATAATGTTACCATGTGAACCAAGAGTGTTGCCACTTTTATTTTATTTTATTTATTTATTTTTTTATCCTCACCCGAGGACATTTTTCCATTTTTTGTACAGATAGAGTGAGAGGGAGAGAGAGGAACAGAGAGAGAGAGAGAAACATCGACGTGAAAGAGACACTTCGAGTGGCTGCCACCCACACGACCCAACCATGGCCGGGGACAAACTGCAACTGAGGTACGTGCCCTTAGCGGGAACCAAACCCGGGTCTCTCTGAACCGCATGCCAATGCTCTAACCGCTGAGCCAAACCGGCCAGGGCAAGAGTATCGCCACTTTTAGGCAAAGTGCCCCAAACTTTTAAAATATGTTCATGAAAAATTTCATAAACAGCATTATTCATAATGGGCAAAATGTAGAAACAATTCAAATGTGTATGAACTGATAATAGATAAAGTGAATATGGTATATCCATATAATGGGATATTATTTACTTGTAAAAGGTAATAAAGTACTGATACATGCTGCAACATGAATGAACCTCAAAAACATTTTGCTAATTGAGAGAAACCAGAGCAGAAGGCTGCATATTACACGATTGTATTTACATGAGATGTCCAGAATAGGTAAATCCATAGAGACAAAAAGTACATTAATGGTGGTACCAGGAGTTGGGGGAGGTGGGAATGGAAAGTGACTTTTAGTACGTTTGTGATTTCTTTTTAGAGTGATAAAAATATTCTGGATTTAGGTTATGGTGATAGTTGCATAATCCTGTGATATACTAAAAACTATTAACTTGCATGTGATAAAATGTTAAACTTAATATATGTGAGTTGTGTCTGAATTTTTAAAAATTTAAAACATATTCTAGAGCTATAGTAATCAGGACAATGTGGTACTAAATAAGGATAGACACATATAAATGGAATCAAATTTAGCGTCCAGAAATAACCCCAAATATCTTTAGTAATATTCCATTGAATGTAGAGAAAAAAATTGTTTATCCATTCATCTGTTGATGGACACATGGCTTGATTCCATATTTTGGCTTTAGTTAATAATAAACATTGGTGTAGAAGCATTTGTTTCAGCCCATGTTTTCTATTGAAGGTATATAGATATAGATATAGATGATATAGATATAGATATAGATATAGATATAGATATAGATATAGATATAGATATAGATATAGATATAGATATAGATATACAGATAGATAGATAGATAGATAGATAGATAGATAGATAGATGATAGATAGAGATATATCTTAGTAATCTAGAACATATTTTTATGTGCTTATTTGTTATATGTCATTCTTATTTGGAGAAAGGCCTACTCAGATCTTTTGCCCATTTTTAATTTGGTTGGTTGCGTTTCATTATTGAGTTATAAAAAAGTCTCCATATATTTTAGACATAAGTTTCTTATCAGATATATTATATTATTTGCAAATACTTTTTCCATATTGTAGGTTGTCTTTTCACTTTTATGATAGTGTCCTTTGATGTACAAAAATTTTAATTTTCTTGGGTGATGAAAACGCAATACAATATACAGATGCTGTGTTATAGAACTGTACACCTGAAATCAATATAATTTTATTAACCAATGTCACTCCAATAAAAAAAATTAATTTTGATGAAGTCCAATTTATTTTTTCTTTGGTTGCTTGTGATTTAGATGTCACATCTAAGAAACCAATGCCTAATCCAAGATTGCATACATTTACTTATATTTTCTTCTAAAAATTGTATACATTTAGCCCAGACATTAATGTCTGTGATCCATTTTGAGTTTATTTTTTAATATGGTGTTAAGTAAGGGGTCCAACTTTATTATTTGGCATGTGGATGTCCAACTGTTCTGTTACCATTTGCTGAGGAGACTTATTTTTCCATTGGATTATCTTGGCACCCTTGTTGAAAATCAGTTGACTGTAAATGTAAGGATTTATTTCTGGACTCTCGGTTCTATTCCAATGATCTATATTTCTTCAATTTTTTTCTTTATTGATTTTTTGAGAGAGAGGAAGGGAGAGGGAGAGAGAGATAGAAACACTGATGAGAGAGAACATCGATTGGCCGCCTCCTGCATGCCCCCCACTGGGGATCAGGCCCACAACCTGGGCATGTGCCCCGATCTGGAATCAAACTGCAACCTCTTGGTGCGTGGGTCGACAAACAACCACTGAGCCACATGGGCTGATCTATATTTTTGATCAGCCACCGATCTATATTTCTATTCTTATGTCAATACCACAAGGTTGTGATTATATTTTCTTTGCTTTATGTTGTATATATATATTAGAATTGTGAGTCCTCAAATGTTATTTTTTCTTTTCTGGATAGTTTTGGATTTTATGGGCTTCCTTTAACTCCAGATGAATTTTAGAATTAGCTTGTCAGTTTCTATAATTGAGCTGTTTTAGAATCCGGTAGGGTGACATTAGCTCTGTTGATTGGGGAGGATTACAATATTAACAATATTAAGTCTTCTGATCAATGGATTTCAAACATTTTCCCATTTATTTAAATCTCTAAATTATTTCAAAGAAATTCTGTACCTTTCATGGTACAAATTTGGCACTTCTGTTAAAATTATTGTAATGTATTATATTGTACATACAATTGTTTTCTTAATTCCACTGTCCATTTGTTCATTGATAGTGTATAGAAATACAATTGATTTTTCTTTATTGATCCTATGTCTTGAAAACTCACTGAATTCGTTTGTTAGTTCTAATACTTTTAATTAGATTCCCTGAGATGTTTAGATACAAGATCAGGTCCTTTACAGAGATATTTTACTTCTTCATTTCCAATCTGGATGCCTGTTATGTCTTTTTCTTGACTAATTGCCCCAATGAGACTCTCCAGGACATTGCTGAATGGAAGTGGTAAGAGCACACCTTCTTGACTTATTCCTGATCCTGGGGGATTTGGATGCAGTCTTTCACCATCAAGTATGATATTAGCTATGGGTTTTTTGTAGATAGCTTTGTCAAGTCATAGGATTCTCCATTTTTAATTTGTTCAGTGCTTTTTATCATGAAACAGTACTACATTTTATCAAATGCTTTTTTAATTCTGTGGCTGATTGTGTGTTTCTGTTTGTAAACTATTAGTTTGGTGTATTAAATTGAGTGAATATTTGGATGACAAAACTACCTTGAATTCCTGGGATGAATCCCGGCTGATCATGGTATATAATTCATTTAATATGCCGTTGGGTTCACTTGGCTAGTACTTTCTTGACGCTTTTTAAAATCTGATATTGGTCTGTAGTCTTTTTTTTTTAGTTTTGTTTGTGGTGTCTTTGGTTCATATATTAGGATCTCAAGTAAAATAAGTCAGACAGAAAAAATTAAACCTTATAATTTCACTTTATGTGTGGGACATAACGCTGAAAGGAACAAACAAGAAAAACAAACAAAAACTCATAGACATAGATGACAATATGGTAGTTACCAGAGGGAAGGGGGATGGAGGGTAGTCAAGGATAAAAAGGGTCAAATATATGGTAATGAGAGAAGACCTGATTTTGGGTGGTGGCCACACCATGCAATATATAGATGATGTATTATGGAATTGTACACTTAAAACCTATATAATTTTATTAACAAATCACACCAATAAATTTAAATTTAAAAAATAAAATAAAATATAAGCAAAAAAAATGAGTTGTGAATTGTCCCTTCTTATTCTGTTTTTGGAAGAGTTTGTGGCAATTGGTATCAATTCTGTACAATGTTTGGTAAAATATACAGTAAAGCCATTTGACTATGACTTTGCTTTGTGAGTATATTTTTGGTTATTAATGCAATTTCTGGATAGGTTATTTTTCTATTCAGATTATTTACTTTTTCTTGCATCACTTTCTGTAGTTTGTGTCTGTCTAGGGACTTTTTTCATTCTATCTATTTGGAATTTGTTGGCGTACGGTTGTTTATAGTATTCTTTATTAAGTCTTTCTCTAAATTTCTGCATATTTTATAGTATTGTCCTTTTTTATATTTCTAATTTAGATAATCTAATGTTTTTTCTTTTATTCCTGGTTAATCTACCTCAAAGTTTTTAAATTTTGGTGAACTTTTCAAAGAACTCACTTTTGGTTTTGTTGCTTTTTTCTGTTTTTTTGTTGTTTTTTTCCTACTCTCTATTTTATTAATTTCCAGTATAGACTTTATTAATTCCTTCCATTTGCTTGCTTTATGTTTAGTGTGCTCTTCTTTATTCTATTCCCAGCATTTTTTTGTTTTTTATTTTATTATTTTAATTGAATTTATTGGTTTCAAGTGTTCAACTCAATAAAACATCATCTGCACACTGCCTCATGTACCCATCACCCCAAGCAAAGTCTCTGTCCCCATT
This sequence comes from Molossus molossus, assembly GCF_014108415.1. Taxonomy (NCBI): domain Eukaryota; kingdom Metazoa; phylum Chordata; class Mammalia; order Chiroptera; family Molossidae; genus Molossus; species Molossus molossus. Next base: position 19,717,350 of record NW_023425355.1, read on the forward strand.
TTCTCCCATTTTTCCACTTTCACTAATGTCCCACCTTCCTTTCCCTTTGGCTATCACCGCACTGTTGTCTGTGTCTGTGTTATATATAAATATTTCTAGGTTTTTGTTTTTGTTTTGTTTTGTTTTTGCTTAATCCCTTCACCTTATTTCTTCCCATCCCCCAACACCCCTTCCTTCTGACAGCTGTCAGTCTGTTCCATGTATCCATGCCTCTGGTTATATTTTGTTCCTCAGTTTATTTTGTTCATTAAATTCCACATATAAATGAGATGATAAGGTATTTGTCTTTATCTGACTGGCATATTTCACTGAGCATAATAATCCCCAGGCCCCTTTATGCTGTCACAAAAGTTAAGATTGCCTTTTTTTTTTTTAAGCCACATAGCATTCTATTGAGCTTTTTTTTTTTTTTTTTTTCATATATCTATTGGCCATCTGTATGTCGTCTTTGGAGAAGTGTCTATTCATGTCCTTTGTCCATCTTTTAATTTGATTATTTTTCTTCCTGGTGTTGAGTTATATAAGCTCTTTATATTTTTTTGGAAATTACCCCTTACCTGATTATCATTGGCAAATATGTTCTCCCATTGAGTGGGTTCCCTTTTCATTTTGTTGATAGTTTCTTTTGCTGTGCTAAAGCTTTTTAGTTTGATGCAGTCCCATTTATCTATGTTTTCCTTTGTTTCTCTTGCTCTAGGAGATGTATCAGTGAAAATACTGCTATGTGAGATGTGTGAGATTTTACTGTCTGTTTTCTTCTAGGATTTTTATGGTTTTGTGACTTACATTTAAATCTTCTGTCCATTTTGAGTTTATTCTTGGGTATGTTATAAGTTGGTGGTCTAATTTCATTTTTTTTTTTTTACATGTACCTGTCCAATTTTCCCAATACCATCTACTGAAGAAACTATCTTTACTCCATTGTATGCTCTTGCCTCCTTTTTCAAATATTAATTGATCATAAAGTGTTTGTTTATTTCTGGGCTCTCTGTTCTATTCCATTGATCTATATGCCTGTTCTTGAGCAGTACCAGGTTGTTTTGATTACAGTGGCTTTGTAGTATAGTTTGATATCAGGTATTGTGATACCTCCCATTTTGTATCTTTTTTTAAAGATTGCTGAGGCTATTCAGGGTCTTTTTTTGGTTCCATATAAATTTTTGAAGTATTTATACTAGTTCTGTGAAATATGCTATTGGTATCTTGATAGGAATTATATTGCATCTATAGATTGCTTTAGGTAGTATGGACATTTTAATGATGTATGATTAAAATAATCTTCTAAGATTTGTCTTTTTATTAGACTTCCTGAAATTTCAATATGATATGCCTAGGTGTAGCTGTTTTGCATTTATCCTGCTTGATATACTCTGAGGTTCTGGAAGGTGTGGTTTGGAGTCTGACATTATTTTGGAGAAATTCTCAGTCATTCTTATTTCATATATTACTTGTGTTTCCTTCTTCTCCTTTTTATATTCCTAATACAAGTATGTTACACATTTTATAGTTGTCCTACAGTTCTTGTATATTTTATTCTGTTGTTTCAGCAATTTTTCTCATTGATTTTCAGTTTTGTAAGATTCTACTGTCATATCCTCAGAGATTCTTCCCCTATCTATATCCAGTCTAGTAAAGAACTCGTAAAAGACATTCTTCATTTCTGTTACAGTGTTTTTGATCTCTAGCATTTATTTATGATTCATTCTTAGAATTTTCATCTCTCTGTTTACTTCATCCATCTGTTCCTGCATGCTGTCTACTCTTTTCCATTAAAATCCCTAGTGTATTAATTATATATTTTTTTTAAATTCATTGTCTGATAATTCTAACACTCCTTATATATATGACTCTAGGTCTGTTGCTTTTTCAGTGTATTCAAACTGTGTTTTTTGCCTTATAGTATGCCTTTTAATTTTTTGTTGAAATGTGGACATGTAATAAAAGAACTGCTGTAAAAAGACATTTAGTAATGTAGTAGTAGGGTGTGGGGGTAAAGGAAGCATTCTACAGTCCTGTGATTATGTCTTTCTTTTGTTGAGCCTGTGCCCCTGATCTGTGAACTTCAAACATGCTTTCTGCTTGATTTCCTTCCTCTTATATGGGACTGGATGCCTGGAGGGGACTGAAGTTGAGAGTATTACTTTTTCCTCATATGAGAGGCTAGATGGAACTGGAGATGAGTATTTCTTTTCCCCTTGTTAGGTTAGCTTCTGATAAAACCCTAGCAGGTTAGATTCTGGTAAAATAGTTTTATTTTCTGAGGGCAAGCCATCTTTAGAAGAACAGAATACTCTGGCATATTTCATAATGGTTGTTTCTCTACTCTCACTGTCAGGGACACATGGGGATATTTCTCCAATATTAACCATACAGACCTGATAGAGCTCCTAGTGGTAAAAGTCACAAAAGCATGGGGGCCCCCACTTAATATTGGCTTTCTTTGGAACTTTTATTTCCCAGAGTTGTCCACACTGAGCCTACACCAATTCATCAGTTCAGTTCGTTTTCCTATCCCATGTCTTGTCCCTGTGGAGATTTCTGCTTGTGGTTTTCTGCTGTCATAAATTAGGATTCTTTGTATCCACCTTTCCATCTTTCCAATTTTTAGAGAAGCAATTTGCCCTGTAACTTCACTTCTCTGATAGATCTAAAATACTTGTTGATTTCTTGGTTTGGTTAGCTTTTTACTTGTTATGTTGGAATGGCAAGTTCTAAGCTCTTGACATGCTGGAGTGGAAATTCATCTTTGACAATCTTAAAGAGTGAAAGTTTACCATATGATCGGAAATGAAAATTGTGTGTTGAATATGAACATTCTAAATAGCAACAGACCAGGATATTGTTTCTTAGAGACTGAAAAAATTTGCAAAAGTAAATGATGTCTTATTTACATGGAAATCTTAATTTAGAATATCTATAATATATCTTGGTTATAACCTTTTACAGGACATAAATATAATCATCATCATCATCATAAGCCTCTTCATAGCTATAAAGCACATATTTACATTTGTATATCTATTGCTTATTATATAAAAACAGAAATATTATTTTTCCAATCCAAGAAAATAATGACAATGTGAATTAAACAGTTTAGTAAATTGATCATTTTTGGATTAAAAAAAAACATAGTAAATAAAAAGTTATCTAAACTAAACCATTATGCAAACCAGTAAACAAAGCTTTAAAAATACAACATATTTAGGCAAAACAATATAATCGTCAATGATACCTTCAAACAAAACACAACCAAAAATATAGCTTTTACAAAAGAGTAAAGAAAAATTGGAACCTAGTTCTTATATTCTGGAAAAAATATACTTTTTATGGTGTACTAGAATAAAAATTTTATTTATCCTACAGGACAGAAAAAAAATTCAATTACTAACTCTTCTTATTGCCTCTTCTGAGTTATCACATCTCACCCAATAAGTATAAAATGTAAATCTCAGTCAGTCCAATAAACCGCTTGTGTCTCTCCTACTTTCATTTAAGCTGAGACCAAAAGGAAACAATAACCAATAGATGAAATTATATCCCAAATGTCCATCAGTAGACAAATGAATAAAAAAACTGTGGTACATATACACAATGGAGTACTATGCAGCTGTAAGAAAGAAAGATCTCTTATCCTTTGAGATGACATAGAGGGACCTGGAGAGTATTATCCTAAGTGAAACAAGCCAAGCAGAGAAAGAAAAATATTTTTTTATAATTACAATTTATTGCAATAACTTTGTGTTTTTTAAAAGGTGTTAAAAGAAAAAATGAGTAAAGCTAATTTTAAAAGATGATTTTCATTTCAAAGTGGAAAGAGAAATATATTCTGATAAAATAGGCTGATGCAAGGAAAAAACAAATCTATAGTGATAAACAATGGTCTCTTTCTACAAAGATTGCATAATAAACATAAATAAATAAATTCAGAATAGTGATTACCCTGGTTCCAGGAGGAGGGCAGGTATTAGGAACTGGAGGGGAGGACAGAAGGGCTTTCAACTCTATTTATAGTATTTTATTTCTAAGGTAATAAATGGAGGTTCATTTAATCATCCTTTATACTTCTTTAAATATCTTAAATAATTCATAATACATATTTTCAAATGTTGCCTAAATCAGTGGAATCATAAATTACTTGAATTGTCTTACCTCTATGCTGTACACCTGAAACTAACACAAAATAATATTGAATGTAAACGGTAAAATAAAATAATAATAATAAAAAGAAATGACTTGAAAGATTATCTCTATTTCCCCCAACTCTAGGCAACATCATACCAAATCCACACTGTAAAAGCCAATGAATTTCTTACACATTTTTGTGAAAATCAGACACACAGCATATTTTGTCATATTAGTGATCATCAATTCCTATGTACAGTGGAGGTTATAGAAAAATCAACTAAACTTTCTCCAGTCTTAAGTCTTATTGCTTTTTCCTGATTGTTTCATAATACCTTATTTTTCTATGATAATAGCTCTTTTGAGGTAAGAACATGGTAAAATGCAGAAGTTTCTGAAAGAGCTATATATAGAGATGAGGCATTTTTTTTTTTTTTTTTATCCTCACCCGAGGACACCCTTCCATTTTTTGTTCAGATAGAGCGGGAGGGAGAGGGAGGAAGAGAGAGAGAGAGAAACCCCGACGCGAAGGGACACATCGAGTGGCTGCCACCCGCACGACCAACCAGGGCCGGGGACAAACTGCAACCGAGGTACGTGCCCTTAGCGGGAACCGAACCCGGGTCTCTCTGTACCGCAGGCCGACGCTCCAACCGCTGAGCCAAACTGGCCAGGGCGAGATGAGGCATTTTTAATTAAAACCATTTTAGAATCACGGAAGAAATCATGATTTGATAGTATGCCTCAGTCTGTGGTGGACATGGAAGGAATGCCTGCCAAATTCATGTGTTTTTTCCTTTGGAAGTCTACTTCATACCTCCAGTTAAGAGATAGTTTTCACCCCTTTATATAGGCAAGCCAATATAATTCTTTCCTTATAATCTAAACTAATCAATTTGTAGGCTGCTAATAGCAGAATCTTTACAAGAACTGAGGCATCAATTTTTAGGCCATGTGCATTGATGAGAAGAAGGAATATCTACATAGAAAAACAGGAGAAAAAAGCAGATGTTGAAGAGAAACACATAAAAGAGCAGGTGGTCCAAAAGAGGGATAATAGCTAGATTTGGTCCTTATAAATATCACGGAGGCCATTTTTCAAAAAACTAACTCTTCTGAGGAATATTGTAAGCAAGTTAAGGGTTTTTCACAAGAAATGTATATGATTAGGCTTAAATCATCCCAGCTATTCTAAGAAAAGACTTGTGTAGGTGGTTGAGACATACAGAGAAACCAATGATGAGTCATTCCCAGGGATCTAAATAAGAATGTATGGTTGCTTGGCTCAGGGTGGAGGTGGTAAGGAGTGGTCAGATCGTTCCTATAATTTTAAGGTACATAGAGCAAACAGAAGTTCCTGACGAATTTCATGTGATGCATAAATGAAAAGGAGTTGTCAAAGATAATTCAATAATTTCAGATGAATAGCTAAAGGAATTAGTTATAAGACCAGCAAAGATGTGCTGCCTTTGGGTTGAGGAACAGACTCTCATACATGACTCGAGAGAGTATTAATTGAGATAACATGGATGAAAACCAACTTGGCAAGTTATAATTGCATTTAACCTTATACCCAGCAATGTCCTTCAGATAATTTATTCTATAGATATAATTATATATGTGTGAAATACCTAATATAAAAAGTTATTCATTACAGTCATCAAGAGAGTATTGGTTAAATAAATTATCATACATATGTATAATGGAATATTGTACAACCATAAAATAGAATGGGGGATGCTTTTTGTGTGGCAGTAGCAAGATCTCCAAAAGAGATTAAGTAGAAAAAGTGGGTACAGAACAGTGTGATTCGTATATGGCCACTTGTATAAAAACTGTGGGGAATGAGATTAAGATATAGAAGCATAAACTTGCTTTTATTTGAAGTAAATATTACTGGAATGACATAAATCAAGTGACAATAATATCTGTACCATGTGAGGAGAGAGGGTAAGTGGGGACAGGAGAAGAAAATGATCATTATACCACTTTTCCCTTTTTGAATTTTGAAATATGTGAACATGCTATTTATATATGAAATAAAATTAGCTGTGTGGGTTTACCACAGCAACATAGGCAGTAAATTCATAGCAACTTGGGAAAATGTGAAGAAAAAAAAAAAAAGAATAAAAACCTAGAATAATGCTCTTGAATTAGGAAAAAAATATGAAACTATAAAAAGGATCAGGTGAAAATGTGCCTGTTTGTCACCATTGCTGCAAGTTAATATGGTCACAGTTTTGTTAATAATAAAGTTATCTGAAGGGTCAACATATGCAGTACTTCAGTTTAGAAACTTGTCTTGCGAATAATTGAAGAAATTAAAAAAAAATTTCTATATTGATTTTAGAGACAGAAGAAGGGAGAAGGAGAGAGAGAGAAACATCAATGAGAGAGGACATCGACTGACCGCCTCTTGCATGCTCCCCACAGGGGATCAGGCCCACAACCTGGGCATGTGCCCTGACCAGGAATCAAACCAGCGACCTCTTGGTACATGGGTCAATGATCAACCACTGAGCCACACCGGCCAGGCTATTGTAGTATTTTTTGTGAAGTGTTTTCATGATTTTTATTTATAAAACACAGTTACATATTTTGCAACTAAAGATTTTTTTATTATTAATCTAGGGAAATGTTTAATTTTGTTCACTATAGCTTATACCAGAAAAAAATGTGTTTAAAATGACCAATTTAATACAGCAATGTTACATTTTTGGCCTTTTATATCACTAGAAAATTTTTGTGGTGAATACAAAATTTAACATTTTTAATATACGGGGTGGGACAAAACTAGGTTTACAGTTGTTTCTGTGAAAAATAATATAATAATAAATAATAATACAAGAATAAACACTGTGTTTTGTGTACTCACAACTGAAGACCTACTTTTGCCCCACCCTGCAGTTATATGAAGCAGAATACTAATTTCCAACTAATTGACATAATTATGTTGTTATGCTGTTTGAATTCTTGGAAAGTATTAAATAGAAGTTTTTTTTTTTTCTTTTTTCCTTTCTTTATAGATATGAGAGAGAGAGAGAAAGAGAGAGAGAGAGAGGGAGGAAGGGAGAGAGAGAGAGATAGAAACATGAATGAGAGAGAACATTGACTGGCCACCTCCTGCATGACCCCCACTGGGGATTTGGCCCACATCTTGGGCATGTGCCTTGCCCGGGAATCGAACCGGCGACCTCTTGGTACATGGGTCGACACTCAGCCACTGAGCCACACCAGCCGGGCAGAAGATGTTTTTTTCTTAAGAAAACCATCAATAATTAGTGCAGAGCAAAGAATGTCTAGATGTACTTTGATCAACAGTTGATCGCTTGTCTTAATAGAATCTTAGTGGTTTCACTCAAATGTGAAGGAAGTTGTGTGTTTGTACATCCGTATGTTTATCAACTACCACAGCCATTGTTCTGATAACCGCACATACAAAAACTAATTTACTGCAGCTGGTGTGGCTCAGTTGTTGAGTGTTGACCCGTGCAACAAGAGGTCACTGGTTTGATTCCTGGTCAGGGCACATGCCCAGGTTATGGGACCGATTCCCAGTAGGGGGCATGCAGGAGGCGGCTAATCGATGTTCTCTCTCATCGCTGTTTCTATCTCTCTCTCGCTCTCCCTTCCTCTCTCTCTAAAATCAATTTAAAAAAATTTTTTTTAATACTTCAAAAACTATTTTAAATGGTATTAGATCTCAATTAACTTAGACTTCAATTTTGTTGGAAGCAATACTGAGAAAAAGTAAAAGACTTAAATTTTCATTGTAAAAGATACAGTAGACAAATACAACTGGCATTAAAAGCCAAATATACATATGTGTGTGTTTGTGTGTGTGTACAAAAAGAAGGAAAAAAATAGACTTTATAACACATTTTAACAAGTATGATGTCAAAACAGGATACATATCTCTAGATTGGTAGGGAATAAAATCAGAATCAATTTAAGAATTGCAATGGTTGTATGTATTTAGGATCCACTCCTCTCCTCCTAATCTACCCAGAGTTTGCCAGTGAAATTAAAAAGATATTCAAAGATCCTGTGGTACAATGGAAGGAGCATCAGTTTGGGCTTTGGAGCCCATTCGATCTGAGTTTGAATGTTATTTCTACCAGTTACTGACTGTGGAACCTTGGATAAGATATATTTTCTGAGTCTTAGTTTCCTCACCTATTAAATAAAAATTTAAAATGAATAAGTGATCGATAACTGTTCATTCTTTTGTCCAGATGCCTCTATCACTGTAGAAGAAAAATAAATTTTGAATTGAATTTATTGGGGTGACATTGGTTAATAAAATTATATAGGTTTGGGGGATACAATTCTATAATACATCAACTGTACACTGTATTATATGCTAACCACTGCAAGTCAGGTCTCTTTCCATCACCATTTATTACCCCTTTATCCTCTTCTACCTCCCCTAGCTCCTCTTCCCCTCTGGTAATCACCATTCTGTTGTCTCTGTCTATGAATTGTTGTTGTTGTTGTTTTCTTTGCTTAAACTCTTCACCTTTTTCACCCAGGCCCCCAACCGCCTCCCCTCTGACAGTTGTCAGTCTGTTCTCTGTATTTATGAGTCTGTTTCTACTTTGTTTGTTTGTTTATTCTGTTCTGTTGATTCTACAGATTTCTAAGGTAATATATTTTGGGTTGAACATAGTTACAGGTTTTAGTTAATGTTCTGGATATGTTTCATTAAAAAATGAATTTTGAGCCCTGGCCTGTTTGGCTCAGTGGTTAGAGCATCGGCCCGCAGACCAGAGTCCCAGGTTCGGTTTCCAATAAGGGCACTTATCTTGGTTGCAGTTTGTCCCTGGCCCCGGTTGGGGTCATGTGGGTGGCAACCAATCGATGTCTCTCATAGATCTTTCTTTCCTTCTTTCTTCCTTTCTTCCTTTCTTTCTTTCTTTCTTTCTTTCTTTCTTTCTTTCTTTCTTTCTTTCTTTCTTTCTTTCTTTCTTTCTTTCTTTCTCTCTCTCTCTTTCTCTCTCTCTCTCTCCAGCTCTATCTGAAGATTAATGTAAAAAATATCCTCAGGTGAGGATTTAAAAAAAAAATGTATTTTGAAAGTCTTAAGTCCCAGATAAAGAGATGGGAGAGGAAAAGCTAGAGAACCCAGTTGCTGAGCTACAACATATTTTCTGCACAGCAGGAGAGAAATGCAGTCAGAAAAGCAATATATATATATATATATATTTTTTTTTTCTTAGCATTTTACTAACTAAGCTCAAAATAGTCTTTAAAAGGAAAAAAAAAACTCACAGACTTCCTTTTAATTAACTAGCTTGAAAGAGAAAGGTTATTAATTGGTTTAAAAATAAGTACAGTCTATATCTGACATTTTCAAGACTGATGGGTACTACTGAGAATGATTATATGTTTACATTTTTAAACTTCACTTCTTTTGACATCAAAGCACATCTGAAGAGATGAGTTTTTCTTTTTATTCAGAATAATCATAGGCTCTATCTTGAAAACATCGCTTAAGAGATATTCATGGTATACCTTAAAATATAGTGTTATGTTACTATCTTGGCAACGTGCATTTAGTCAAATAAAGATGCTAATAACATCTCATTTTGTTTGGGCGATACCTTGGACATCTTTCTGAAATATCAGAAAGCTTTCAATGAATCCATTGGTTTAAGAAGCCTATAGAAAAAACAGCTGTTTTCCAGCTGTTTTCCATCTTTTTCTCCCACCCACTGGAATATTAGAGTCAATTTTCTCCCCATCCTATGCCTGATTGAGATAATCACTCAGAAAGTTAGAGCTAATGATGCAAGTTTAAACCAGGTGCTGCCCATCTTCAAATCACTTTTCTCCAAACATGTGAAAACAGATTTTGAAAACTGCACATGCTCTATGTGTGACACATGACTTGTCTGAAATGATGTTCTAGCCATCTGTACTCTAGAGTCTGGTCTTGGGTGAAAAAGAATAGTGTCTTGAAAAAATAATGACCTTGCCCAGCCAGTGTGGCTCAGTGGTTGAGCGTTGACCCATGCACCAAGAGGTCACTGGTTCGATTCCCGGTCAGGGCACATGCCCAGGTTGTGGGCCCGATCCCCAGTGGGGACATGCAGGAGGCAACTGGTCGATGTTCTCTCTCATTGATGTTTCTCTCTCATTGATGTTTCTCTCTCTCCTTTCCTCTCTCTCTAAAAATCAATAAAGAAAAAATATTTGAAAAATAATAATAATGACCTTTTTCAGATTATAGACTACTTTGATTTTTCAGTGAGTGCCAAAAGATTCAAAGATTCCAATGAGCACAAAGTCCCTAAAGCCCCTGGGATAGACTCAAGATGAAGAACAATAATAGTAAGATGGACAAAGTCATTGTCTTGATCGTTTGGAACTGAATCAAATAAGGCAGATGTCACTTAAGGACATTCAAGACATGTGGCAACAATATTCAGTGTTGGGTTTTGCTTCTATGTTATTGCTTCTGTGTTTAAAAGATAAAGTTTACAGTGTGGTTAATTCTTAATTGTTCCAGGTAATTATCTAAGCATCTTTATATCCTTCTACAGACTTGATCTATATTTGGTCTACTTTACCTATCATTAGTATCTTCACCAGAAAGCAGATTGGAATGGAGAGAAGTGATTAATGTTAAATATAACAATCTCAGTTGTAGTTTCTTGAGTCCTTTAGAATTCAAAAGTTCTCAGCCTTGGCTGCACATTATAATGGACTGGGGAGCTTTTAAAGACCCTAATTTCCAGGCAGCTTCCCAGCCCAATGAAATCAATTTCTATGAGTGAAACCCAGACATCAGTAAGTTTTTTGTTTTGTTTTTTAATTCTAGGTGATTCAAATGTGCAACCAACCGAGAATCACTGTTCTAACTCCTTTGAAGTAGGGAGAAAAGCTTTGACCAGTTGCATCTCGAACAGCAAACTCTGGTGTTTGCTTGTATATTTTACCCATTTTCTCATTTCTCTATTTATGACTGTGGCCAATTTGATCATTTTAATTGAACTTTTACTTAATTTTATAATCTGCTCAAATGTAGCCTTTTCCGAAAGGCTGTCCCTGACCACCTAGTCACCACCGCCTTCATTATTCTCTGTCTTCTGGCCCAATTTTCATTTTATCCGGAGCACTCATTACTATCTGACATTTTACTGGAGCTTAATCTTTTTATTGTTTAATCTCTGCCATCCTCATTAGATTGAAACTCCATAAAGACCAGGCCTTTGTTGTGTTCACCACTGTATCCCAAAGACCTAGAGCAGTTCCAATTCATTTTTCTATCATCAAGCCTTTGCCCTTACCGTTCCCTCTGCCTACAATATTCTTCTTCAAGCTGTATGTAAAACTTGCTCATTCTCATCATTCAAGTTTTAACGCAAATGCTTCCTCTGAAAAAAGGCATTCTCTATCTTTCCTAAAAATGGCACCCTTCTGTTACTCTGTATCATCACCAGATTTATTTCTTTTGCAGTTCCCATCACAATATGCGATTGTCTTGTATACTTGATATCTAGCCTACTACAGTAGTTTTGTGAGAGGTTAATTACCATTTGCCTCTCCCAGAGTCGTTCTCTCACTTTCTGAGCCCTCTTTACGATATCAGGGGACTGACTACTATGAATGCCATTGCCTGGGCCCTCTTTTCCCTGAGTTTCAAGTTGGTTTCACCCTATGAGAGACATGAGCAAGAGATTGTATGGTAGAAAGGGAGAGAAGTCGGGATATACATGACTTGGAATCCTTTTCTACTCTTCCAAGATTTTATCAGTGACTATATTTCTCTAGGATCACAGCTCCTTATCATCTGTAAGTCTGTGTTCCAGTAAAATATTCTGTTATTAACACTACAGGGCTGGGATGCACTCAGCAAGAAAGAATACATTCAAATTCGGGAATTTAATGTCAGTTCAATAATGGGTATTATTACATGGGACTATTTGCAAAGCTGTTTTTAGTGTATATGGAAATCAACAAGGGATGTAGCATAATCCCTGAATTAGTAAGAGATTGTAACCCGAAGAGGAATGTAGCCACCACTAACATTTGGTTCAGTGGGAGTTGGGGGTGGGCAGTAAATGAAAGGCCGGGGGAACAGATACCTCCATCATGTGCTTCTCTTGTTTCCTGGATTTTTACCATTGCCACCCATCTGCCAAACAGAGGCTACGGAACAAGATAGCTTGTTGATTAGAGTTTATATAGACCAGATGCATAGGATACAAAGCTGGGTGGAAAAGATTCGAGAGTCCATTTGAAGAGATAAATAAAAAATATCAGCACAGAGTGGTGATGTCTTTTTGCTACTGCCATTCAGTGGGTGCTTCACCAACTCATTTTGGTCTCCTGAAACCCATCCACATCTCTTTAAATGTCTCTGCAATTAGGCCTGGCCAGTGTGGTTCACTGGTTGAGCATCAACCCACGTACCAAGAGGTCATCAATTTGATTCCAGGTCAAGGCATATGCCCAGGTTGTAGGCCCAATCCTCAGTGGGGGCATGCAGGAGGCAGCCAGTCAATGTTCTCTCTCATCGATGTTTCTATCTTTCTCTCCCTCTCACGTTCTCTCTCTCTAAAATCAATAAAGAAAAAATATTTAAAAATAAAATAAATAAATATCTCTGTAATCAAACCCTAAGATCGTGCCATTAGTTTTCTGTTGGTACTCTGATGGATACAACTCTTAACAAGTCTTCCTGTATTTATTCTTTTTTTTTTTTTTATCTTCACCTGAGGACATTTGTCCATTTTTGCTCAGACAGAGTGGGAGGGAAAGAGAGAAAGAGAGAGACAGAGAGCGAAACATCGACATGAAAGGAACACATCGAGTGGCTGCCTTCCACACAACCCCAACCAGGCCGGGGACAAACTGCAACCAAGGTACGTGCCCTTAGCGGAACCGAACCCAGGTCTCTCAGGACCATGGACCAATGCTCTAACCGCTGAGTCAGACTGGCCAGGGCCCTGTATTTATTCTTAATATAACAGCTAGAATTGTCCATATAAGATGTAAGGCAGATCACATCAATCCTCACCTCAATACCTTCTAATAATTCCCCCACTGAGCTAAACAGTAAAATTGAAAGCTTTTACTCTGGCTTACAAGACTCTGCTAGATCTGGCTTCTAATGCTCAGACTTCGTCTGCTACCACTCTTTCCCTTGCTAACTATACTCTAGCCACACTGATCTTAATTGGGTTTACATACCGTGAAAACTCTTGCCACAGATGTTTGAAAGGCTGTCTCCTTCATAGTATTTAGGTCTCTGCTCACATTTCACTTTATTGAGGCCATTTATAAGCAGCTGTCCAGAATAATTCATAGTGTCCCCCTCATTTCTTCAATGTCTAACTCTAGATAACTCAAATAACCATTCCTATCATTTATGCAATTACAACCTCTGAATGTCCTTCCTCCTTACTACTGAAAAGAATTTAGATGGAGGACCTGCTCCAGAAAGGGAGCTATTATCAGAGATAACTATAATTACATATGAATTCTGTGTGCTAGACAGGAAGGAACCCAGCAGGGTTCATTTGATCACAGTCCTCTCTGGTGGCACATTGGTAAAGGCGGTTCAGCAAACATTTATTTACCAAACATTTGCTTTTCTATTACCATATGAATTGCCTTCCTGTCCTCTGAAGTCATAAACCCTAACTCCCCACACTTCTCTTTAGCTCAAGATGGCATATAATCTTTAAGGGTACAGGTTCAATGCGTCTTCATGGCACCCTCTTGTCTACCATATGTAATAAATTTGGGCATTTTCTCCTCTTAATCTGTCTTGTGTTATTTTGGTTATTGGTCTATCCAAAAGAATTCAGAAATGTAGAAGGGAAGTTATTTTTCCTCCCTGGCAACTTGTATGAAATAGCTTTATTTGATAATTTTTTGACCAAAAATAACGAGAAAAAATGTGAAAACTCATTATCGTAAATACTTTTTTAAAGAGATCATCTCAGAATTTTTGGTATAGTGTTCTCCCTTACTAAAGTAAGTGAATAAAATCAGTTTGCTGATTTCATTATATAATTATTACTTTGAGGGGGGGATTTTCAAAATTTGTCTAACCCAACTTTCAACTTACTTTTTTAAAAAATATACAGTTATTTTTAATAAACATATGTTATCATTGCTAACATTTAACAGACTTATTATTTTAAAATAAATTAATAAGTATATATGCAAATTTTTGTTTTAATTTCTTTTTTTTTCAATTTTTATTAATTTCTTTTTGTTACAGATGGTTCTCCTTTTCCCCCCCTAGCATTGTTGTCTATGTCCATTGGTTACGCACACATGCATATAAGTTCTTTGGTTTACTGCATCCATACCCCCCACCCTCCTCCTCTGAGGTCTGTCAGTCTGAACTGTACTCCTTTCTATGTCTCTGGGTCTATTTTGTTCATCAGCTTACTTTGTTCATTATATTCCACAAATAAGTGAGATCATGTGCTATTTGTCTTTCTCTGACTGGCTTATTTCGCTTAGCATAATACTCTCCAGGCCCCTCTATGTCATCTCAAAAGGTAAGAGATCTTTCTTTCTTACAGCTGCATAGTTCTCCATTGTGTATATATACCACTGCTTTTTCATCCACTTATCTACTGATGGACACTTGGGCTGTTTCAAGATTTTAGCAACTGTAAACAGTGCTACTTTCTACTTTCAAGACCCTTGCTTTAGACTGGAAACTTTGATTCAGACCCCTTCTGTGCATGTATCTTGAGGACCTTTGCATCTCTTCCACTTGAAGTCCCAATTCAAGGCAGATAGAGGAATCATATGCTGTCTGTGAGATAAGATTTTGCTGAAGGTCACAATTACTGAGCTTTATCTTAGCCAAGGAAAATTAGACATTACTCATTAAATTCATTATTGTTTTCATCAGACTTATCTTCCTAAAACTTGGTAGAAATGGCATTCTTCATCTAATCTCAAATTTGTCTTATGTTATCTTGTTGTGACACCCATTAGTCTACAAAGTTAAAAAGGACCAGATAAAGGTAAACACACAGAATTGTAAGTCAATGACCGAACACTGGGCATAAACACTCACAAGTTGAAGAGTTAGCCAGGCCATTGTACAGCTGGAATTTGCACAGGGCCACCATCCAAAAGCCTGAAAACTCTGTCTTTTTTTTTTCTTTTTTGATCCCATTTCTGTGACAAAACCTTAAAACACTAGATCTTTTAGGGGACACAGATTATTTGGTCTGTGTTTAGAGATGCCTGACTTCTGGTAAGGGACCTGAGATATAAGACACAAAAGCAATACCTTCAAGTGACCATTATCAACATACTTTGACCTCAAAGGTGACTGGTCAGCATCTTCAGGCCACTGCGTAACTGTGAATGCAACATTCAATTTTTCCCCTTTTTCTTGTAAACAATAATATAGAAGGAGCCCCTTTAAAATGGAACCAGAACGGCCATGCCATAGGAACAGTCTTGTATGTCCTATGTATCATTCATTGAAATGTTAAAAAAACAGGGGAAAATAACCTTTGGACTGGGACTAAACACTCTTGTTTCTCATAAACAAAACAAAACAACTGTTCACAAAGATAATAAGAAAACAGTTATTATAACTACTAGACTACTAGACTAATGATTACTGGCCTAAAAATTTTTTAAAAATTGTTTATAATTAACATCACTGTTATGTTATCTGCACTAATCTAAATGCCTTCCTTCTACTGATATAATTGTCTCCCTTCTCACTCTCATAAATACCCATTGCCTTTGCCTCCTAATCAAAAGATTATTTAGGCTTCTGCCTGAAATAATGATTTCTGAATAGTTATTCAACTTATCTCAATAAATGCTTATTGCCTCTCAAAAAATAAATAAATAAATAAATAACATTCTTTGAGCTACCTCAGTCCAAGCCAGACTATTCCATTCAATGGTCTGTTTTTCTAAGTTGCTGTAAACAAGATTCAAGAATAAAAACAGAAGATGATGGCAGGCAGGACCAGAGGGAGGGTGAGTGTGTACAAGAGTGAGTGAATGTGTGAGAGAGTGTGAGTGGATGTGAAGGTGGACAACCAAACCCCAGCAGTGCAGAGCCACAGAGCAGAAGGTTCCTGTGATGTGGACCAGAGCGGTGAGCTACCATGGTAAGCAGCCCTTCGGGGCGCTTCTCCCTGCACCGCGGGGAGGTCCCACCAAGAGAGGAGGCAGAGGGAGCCGCTAGGGCCCAGCAACCTGAACCCACCAGTGTACCTGGCACCATCAGACGAGTGGACACTCTATGTCAACACAGACCAGTGCACAGTAGTGGAGCTCCCAAGGTGCCAGTCACGGAAGCAATGGACAGCCCAGAGCCCAGCACCATCCCCCATAGTAGCAGTCCAATCAGAGTCCAGATATACCCTGAGCAACAGAGGCTGGGGACCAGACATCCATCTCTAGGCAACAGAAGCACAGACCAGCAACTGAGACCCATCTCCAAAAACTACAGCAATAGCTGAGCAGGACTTGAGTCCCACAGGGCAGCAGCACTCCCAAGCCACCAACAGCGGGACTGGGGACTCCACAGAGGCCTGTGCTGTTCAGCAGCTCACAGGTACAGTGCGAAGCAAGAGCCCTAGAAGGAGTGGTGCCATCCAGCCATCCATAGGTCCTGTGGGGTGCTGGGGCACCAGAGAAGCCTGTGCTACCCAGCAGCCCACAACAATGGTGGGAAGCCAGAGACTGAGAGGGACTGGTGCGATCCAGCTGCCTGCCAACAGGACCTGCAGGGTG
The DNA here is from genome assembly GCF_014108415.1 of Molossus molossus. Taxonomy (NCBI): domain Eukaryota; kingdom Metazoa; phylum Chordata; class Mammalia; order Chiroptera; family Molossidae; genus Molossus; species Molossus molossus. Next base: position 19,734,216 of record NW_023425355.1, read on the forward strand.
CAAGGGAACCACAGAGGCCTGTGTGACCCAACAGGGACTGTGCCATCTAGTTACCCACGGGACCTGTGGGGTGCTAGAGCACCAGAGAGGCCTCTGTGACCCAAGAGCCCATAACATAGGTATAGAGCCGGGTCCCCAAAAGGACTGTGCTATCCAGGTACCGGTAGAACCTGAAGGGTGCGGGGACACCAGAGAAACATGTGCAACCCAGCTGCGCACAAGATAGGCATAGAGGATGTGAAAATGGAGGTGGAATGAATGGAAGCTGCACAGACAATTTCGCAGGACCAAATGGGAATTACAACTACAATAAAGACAAATCCTCAGAATAAAGCAACAGTAACGGAACAAGGACAGGACAGGACCATATAACCAGGGACACTTGTAGGATCTGTGGAGGCGTGAGAGGGTGGTGGGCTGGGAGCCCATGGAAAGCAGCAGTCTTAGCTGTGAGCAGCACCCTTGGGGAATAAAGATGAAGCATGTTCCACAGCATAGAGAACATGGACAGAGCACTAAAATGGCCACAGCCTCTCCCCTGGGGGATATGGCAGAGGGAGGGCAGACTGGGCTGGAACTCTGTGGGGAAATCCGGGATTTGGAGGGCACTCAGAGTTTTCGCTGAGTTGCAGCCACAAAGGACTGTGACCTGTGTGCTCCTTTCCAGAGCTGTGGGGAAAAGCAGCAGCACCCACCTCAGAGATTCATTCTTTCCCAGGTGAGGCAAAAAAAAAAAAAAAATACAAATTGAGGCTCATTAACAACCAGCATCTATCTTATGCAGAACACCAGGGATATATTCCAAGGCACTGACTAACTGAGACTTCTAGCCACCAGGAAAAAGCTAGAGGATAACTGAACCTTTCCTGGGCTTGCAAATCTACCCAGGAAAGTAAGATTTGATAGTGGTGTCTACATGGGCCCACCCAGGATCATCCAAACCCATTAGAGAGAGCCACAAACACAAGAACACCAAACAAACAGGGAAAATTTGGCAGGCTCCAAAACCCACTGAAATAGCCAAAATGGTGAAACAAAGAAACAAATCCCAAATGAAAGAACAAGAGAATTCTATCAAACATGAGATCCATGAAATGCAGCTAAGCAAATTACCAGAGGTAGAGTTCAGAGCCGTGATCTTGAGGAAACTGAACAGCATGAGTAAGGACATCAGCACCATGAGTAAAGATATAGAAACATTGAAAACCAACCAAGTGGACATGAAGAATGACATAGCAGAAATAAAGAACATATTGGAACGAATAACCAGCGGAGTTGAGAAAGCTGTGGATCAGATCACCAAATTAGAAGACAGGGTAGAAAAAAATCAACCAATCAGAAAACCAAAAGGAAAAAACAACTAAAAAACAGAAAGACAGCTTAAGAAAACTGTGGGACAACTGGAAACGTAGTAACATTCGCATTATAGGAGTCCACAAAGAGGAAGAAAATGGGCAAGGGTTAGAAAATATATTTGAAGAAATAGAGAAAACATTCCTAACTTTGTGAAGGAAGAAGCCATTCAAGTTCAAGAAGCACAGACAACCCCAACTAAGAAGAACCCAAACAGGTCCACACCAAGACACATAGTAATTAGCATGCCAAAGACTAAAGACAAAGAGAGGATCCTAAAAGCAGCAAGAGATAAGCAACAGGTTACCTACAAAGGAAACCCCATAAGGCTTTCAGCTGACTTCTTAACAGAAACACTACAGGCCAGAAGGGAGTGGCATGAAGTAATCAAGATCATGAAAAACAAGGATTTAAATCCAAGAATACTCTATCCAGCAAGGCTATCATTCAAATTAGAAGGTCAAATAAAGAACTTTCCAGACAAAAAAAAAAAAGGCTAAGGGAATATATTAATACCAAACCAGCACTGCAAAGTATGCTAAAAGGACTGCTGTAATTAGTAGAAGAAATAGAAAAAAAAAAAAATAGAACCACACGAAACAAAAATGGCAATAAAAAGTACATATCGATTATCACCTTAAATGTGAATGGTTTGAATGCTCTGATAAAAAGACACAGAGTAGCTGACTTGATAAGAAAGCATGACTCATATATGTGTTGTTTACAAGAGACCCACCTCACAGCAAAAGACTCAGGTAGGTTAAAGGTGAAGGAATAGATAAAAATCTTTCAAGCAAAAAAAAGCTGGGGTAGCAATACTCATATCTGATAAAGTAAATTTCAAAATGAGGGCCATAACTAGAGACAAAGACGGCCACTACAGAATTGTGAAAGGATCTCTCGAACAGGAAGATATAACCTTGGTAAACATATATGCACTCAATATAGGAGCACCAACATATATTAAAAATCTTCTAGAGGACTTCAAAGGAGAAATAAACAGCAATACAATCATATCACGGGACTTCAATATTCTGCTGACATCACTGGATAGATCTTCTAGACAAAAAATTAACAAGGAAACACAGACTCTAAATGAGGCACTACATCAAATGGATTTCATAGATATCTACAGAGAATTACATTCCAAAACCACACAATTCACATTCTTCTCAAGTGCACATAGGACATTCTCAAAGATAGACCACATGTTAGGGCACAAACTGAGTTTCTACAAGTTCAAGATTATTGAAATCATATCAAGTATCTTCTCAGATCACAATGGCATGAAACTAGAAATAAATTGCAATAAGAATATGCAAAGACATTTGAACAAATGAAGGCTAAATAGCTTGTTATTGAACTATGAATGGGTTACCAATGAAATCAAGGAAGAAATTGAAAACTTTCTGGAAACCAAGGAAAATGAACACACAACAACACAAAATCTATGGGATGCAGCGAAAGCAGATCTGAGAGGGAAGTTCATAGCAATACAGGTCTACCTCAAGAAACAAGAAAAATCCCTAGTAGACTATCCAACCTCAAAACTTAAAGAACTACAAAGCAAACAAAAAGAAAAACCCCAGAGCAAGTAGAAGGAAGGAAATAGTAAAGATCAGAGCAGAAATAAATGACATGGAGACCAAAAAAAAAAATTTCAAAGGATCAATGAAACAAAGAGATGGTTCTTTGAAAAGATGAAAATGCTTGATGGACGCTGAGCTAGACGCACCAAGAAGCAAAGAGAAAGATCCCAAATACACAAAATCAGAAATGAAAGAGGAGAAATAATAACTGACACCACAGAAATAAAAAAAAAAATGTTTAGAAAAATTATGAACAATTCTACGGCAAAAATTTGATAATCTAAGCAAAATGGACAAATTTCTAGAAGCACATAGTCTCCCAAAACTGGACCAGGAAGAGATAGAAAATTTGAACAAACCAATAACAATAAAAAAAATTGAAAATGTAATCAAGACTCTCCCAGCTAATAAAAGCCCAGGCCCAGACAGCTTCATGGGGGAATTTTACTGAACATTCAAAGAAGAACTAATACACATTCTTCTCAAACTATTTCAAAAAATTCAAAAAGAAGGAAGACTCCCAAACTCGTTTTATGAGGCCAGCATAATTCTATTTCCAAAACCAGAAAAAGACACTACAAAGAAAGAAAATTACAGGCCAATAACCCTGATGAACAGAGATGCCAAATTCCTGAACAAAATATTAGCAAATCGAATCCAGCAATACATCAAAAATATTATTCACCATGACCAAGTGGCAATGATCCCAGGGTTGCAAGATTGGTATAATATTCGCAAATCAATAAATGTGATACACCACATAAACAAAATGAAAGATAACAATGATATGATCATATCAATAGATGCTGACAAAGCATTCAACAAAATAAAGCACCCATTTCTGATAAAAACGCTCAACAATGTGGGAATAGAGAGATCATATCTCAACATAATAAAGGCCATATATGAAAGACTTACAGCAACATCATACTCAATGGGCAAAAATAAAAGCATTTCCCTTAAGAACAGAAACAAGACAAGGATGCCCACTTTCACCACTCTTATTTAACATAGTACTGGAAGTCTTAGCCACAGCAATCAGACAGGAAGAAAAAATAAATGGGATTCAAACTGGAAAGGAGGAAGTGAAACTGTCATTATTCACAGATGACATGATACTATACGTAGAATACCCCAAAGATTCCATAAAAAATCTACTAGACTTAATAAATGAATTTGGCAAAGTAGCAGAATACAAAATTAACATCGAGAAATCAATGGCATTCTTATACACCAATGATGAACTCACAGAAAGAGAAACTAAGAAAACAATCCCATTTACCATTGCGACAAAAAAATTAAGATACCTAGGAATAAACTTAACCAAAGAAATAAAGGACTATTCGCAGAAAACTACAGGTCATTGAAAAAAGAAATAGAGGAAGATATAAAAAAGTGGAAGCACATACCTTGTTCATTAACTGGAAGAATTAACATCATCAAAATGTTTATACTACCCAAAGCAATCTATTCATTCAATGCAATCACCATCAAAATGCCAATGACATACTTTACAGAACTAGAACAAATACTTCAAAAGTTCATATGAAACCAAAATAGATCTCGAATAGCCACAGCAATCTTGAAAAAGAAGAACAAAGTTGGAGGGATCACATTACTAGATTTCATGTTATACTACAAAGCCACTGTAATCAAAACAGCCTGGTACTGGCATAAGAACAGGCAGATAGACCAGTGAAGAGAATAGAGATCCCAGAAATGGACCCAAGGCAATATGCTCAATTAATATTTGACAAAAGTGGCAAGAGCATACAATGGAGTAAAGACAGCCTCTTTAACAAATAGTGCTGGGAAAACTGGACAGCTACATACAAAAAAATTAAAACTAGACCATCAACTTACACCCTACACAAGAATAAAGTCAAAATGGATAAAAGACTTAAATGTGACTCATGAATCCATAAAAATCCTAGAAGAAAATGTAGGCAACAAAATTTCAGACATCATATGCAGCAGAATTCCACTGATACATCACCTAAGGCAACAGAAACAAAGGAATAAATGAACACATGGGACTACATCAAACTCAAAAGCTTCTGCACAGCAAAAGATACAATCATCAAAACGAAAAGGCAACCCACTGAATGGGAGAGCATAATTGCCAATGATATATCAGATAAGGGGTTAATTTCCAAAATATATAGAGTGCTCATACAACTCCACAAAAGGAAGACAAAGAACCCAATTAAAAAATGGGCAGAGGAATTAGACAGCACTTCAAACAGGACATATAAATGGCTAAAAGACATATGAAGAAATGCTCAACATCACTAATCATCAGAGAGATGCAAATTAAAACAACAATGAGGTATCACCTCACACCTGTCAGAATGGCCACCATCAACAAATCATCAAACAAGTGTTGGTGAGGGTGTGGAGAGAAAGGAACTCTTGTACACTGCTGATGGGAATGCAGACTGGTGCAGCCACTATAGAAAACACTATGGTGTTACCTCAAAAAATTAAAACTTGAACTTCCATTTGACCCAGTGGTCTCACTTCTAGAAAAATACCATAAGAAGCCTGAAACACCAATCAGGAAGAATATATGTACCCTCATGTTCATAGCAGCACTATCTACAATAGCTAAGATCTGAAAACAGCCCAAATATCCATCAGTAGATGAAGGGATAAAAAAGCACTGGTTCATATACACAATGGAGTACTATGCAGCTGTAAGAAAGAAAGATCTCTTATCCTTTGAGACCACATGGAGGGACCTGGAAAATATTTTCCTAAGCAAAACAAGCCAAACAGAGAAAGACAAGTATCATATGATCTCAGTTATTTGTGGAATATAATGTACATAACAGTCTGAGGAATGGGGTAGTCCCAGAGACATGGAAGTGGGGTACATACTAACAATCCCCAGAAGAGGGGTGGTGGGGAAGAGATAAACCACAGTACTTATATGCATGTATGCATGAACAGTGGACATGGACAACAAAACTTGGGACAGGGTGGGGAGGGAGGGAGAGGGGGGAATCAGTGGGGGAAAAAGGAGAAACATCTGTAACAAAAATAAATTAATTAATTAAACATAAATAAATAAATAAAAAAAAGAAGATTCTAAATAAAATTGAATTGCAAAACAGTTTCATTAAAAGATTTTTAGGAGTTCAAACTGACAAACCTCAGAGGAAGCGGGAGATGGTTGAAATAAGCCAAAGAACTTACACCCAGGTATGAATAACCAATGGACATAGACAACAATGCTGGGACAGTGAGGCGCAAGATGGGGTGGAGGGTGTCTAGGGGGGACAAGGAGAAACATCTGTAACAAAAATAAATTAATAATAAAGAAAAAGATGTTTAGCTACAGCCTGATAATCTGGCGTTTGGTTCCATTGTAGATATATTGCTCTAGTCATTCCCTTTATCAAACAATATTTCTTTCTCCTTATACTCCCCAACTGCCAATAAATCTTCTCCCTTTCTTAAAAATTATCACATCTTTTCCCCTGACTTTCATCATTTCTAATCATCTTGAATCTCTTCTTTTTCTCTCAAACAACAATTTTTTTTTAAATGTGGTATATCCATTCAATGGAATATTACTCAGAGATGCGAAGAGATGAATTAATGATTAAAGCAACAGAATGAATAAATCTCAAAAACATCATGCTGAGCAAAAGGAGGCAGAATCAAAAGGGTGCTTTAGTGTGTGATGTCATTTATTTAAATCCCAAGAAGAGGCAAAACTAATATTTGCCAACAAAAGTCAGAATAATGAGGGATGATAATTGACTGGGATGGGGCATTCAGGGAATATCTGGGGTTTTCAAACTATGTCTAGAGTTACATGAGTGTATACACTTGTCAAAAGTCATAAAATACTTTATGATCTGTGAATTTCATCATAAGTACATTTTACCTCAATTAAAAGAAGGAAAAAAAAAAAACCAAGCCAGCATTATCCCAGTCTTGCAAGCAAACAAAAGACAAATCCATTGGATATTTTAATGAATGTCTTTTTTAATACCTTCAGAAACATTCTAGAGAATATAAAGAAGCAGATGCTTCTGCCACACTGTCTTCATTTTTGTTTTTTTGGTAAACTGTCTATAGGGGAAAAAATATTTTTCCTCTACCCTTCTAGGTTCTTGGCTGAGACCCCACTGTAATAAAAAGATAGATGAACAGGAGAAAAGCAAACAGAAGGTTAGTAACATGTATATCTCTTGTATACATGGGTGAGACTCAGGAAAACCCAGTTAGTCCCTGAAATGACCTAGCCATCACTTTATATACTATCTCCAGCTACAGACAATAGAAAATGTTGGGAGGATGGTGACAATTATGGCTGATTACCAGAAAGAGCTCACTAACCAAGAATAAGGTTATTCTCCAGACTTAAATCTCTGCTTTATCCATTGCTAAAATGGCCATGTATCCTCCTTTTCCTGATTCAGAGGGGAAGACACCCTTACAAATAGATATTTCCTTTATAAATGTAAAAGGTCTCTTACAAAAGGGTAACTTCTACACAATTTTCAGAGCTTCTCCTATGTCTACTATTTTTTTTCAAAAAGTTCAAGACAAGCAATATTCCAAAGAGGCATATTTTGGGGTGGTATATTCTGTTCCCCTTAAAATTTAAGCTAAAATTGGAGTACCTATAACCATAGGCCAGAATAGGAAATAGTTCACATAACACACTTGATCTGGAACCTTCAAAAATGTATTACAATAAAATCAAACTTATTTTGAGAAAAAAAAAAATAAGTTAATAGCTTCACAAATCAAACAATAGGATGACCCCATATCCTCCTGTTTTCTTCCCCCAACAAGGGTCTCTTGATAAGGATACTAGCTGTTACTCTAAACAAATTGGGTACTAAACAAACAACTTCCCAGTGTTGGCTAAAAATTAATAGGCAAAGATAAATCCAATAAAAATAATGGGTCAGAAAGAGAATGTAGCACCAAGCTTCCATTTTTTCCCTTAAATTTGTAAGGAGATTTGTCATTCACTGTTGACATCTAAGTTCCTAGGTCTCCTGCAGTTACACTTCTTACACTTTGTACAGTAAACCTACCACTGTGTCCATTACTTGGAGCCAATGGTGCCAAATGGTACCATAGCCAAAAATATCTCATCTACCACCTGTCTCCAAGCCTTTGACTGAAAAACAGATTTTTCTTTTTTTGTGATTCCACACTAATCAATGTAATTTGGTAGGCCACTTGAAATTCCCAAGGATTTATGAGATCATAATCAGACCCTAGCTAATTTGAATGCAGAATTACTGGTATCCTTATGACTAAGTCAGACACAATTTGAAGATCTTCAGGAGAAAGAGATTCTGCATGGATTAAAAATTCTACATATTTGGCAAAATTAATGAGACTGATCCCAACAAGGTTCAGTTTAACCCATCTATACTTTTATCACAAACTGCATAAAATACCCCATGGAAAAGAATTAAGGCTCACAGTAGATGAACTAAACAAACAAACAAACAAAAAAAATGAAGCCCATTATAGTTTACATTGGTGCTTGTGATAATCCTGTCCTGCCAGTTGAGAAACCCAATGGGCAAGAGTTCAGAATCATTTAAGATATTAAGGCTATCAAAAGGATAGGTACAGCCTTCTTTCCATTGGTGCTAAAGACAAATGCTATTTTTTCCATGATCTCACCTAAGGACACCAATTTCAGAGTTGAGGAGGAATACACACACACACACACACACATACACACACACACACACACACACATATACATTCTGGTTTTTTGAATGTCCTCATGTTTTCAGACAGTCAATACTTATTCACCTTCACTTGGAAGAAACATTACAAATGGACTTTCATGGCCCAAGGATTCACTTAGATTATTGCTTATTTTTACAGGTTCTGAAAGATCTCTAATTCTTTCATAATTTTCCCCTCACAAAATATGTGAATGATGATTTACTAGGCTCCAGAAATAAAGATATTTTTATTTTATTTTATTTATTTATTTACTTTTTTTATCCTCACCCAAGGACATTTTCTCATTTTTTGTAAACATAGAGTGAGAGGGAGAGAGAGGAAGAGAGAGATAGAGAGAAACATCCACAGGAAAGGTACACATCGAGTGGCTGCCACCCACACAACCCAACCAGGGCCGGGGACAAACTGCAATCGAGGTACATGCCCTTAGCGGGAACCGAACCTGGGTCTCTCTGGACCACAGGCCGTCGCTCTAATTGCTGAGCCAAACCGGCCAGGGCAATAAAGGTATTTTTAAAATGAATTCTATGTACCTTTGAATTCTTTTACCCCATAAAGAACAAAAGATGCCAAAGGAAAAATTACAATTTTGTCAGCAAGTTTTATTATTTGGAGCATGATTTATCTCAGAGTGATGTCTCATACTTGTCATCAACTATAAGCCCTCCAAATCTTCCCGAGGCTAGTTACTCAAAGACAAGTTAGGATATTTCTAGGTCTTCCTGTCTGTTTTAGACAGTGAAATCCTACCTTTTCTAAAATTGCTTTGTTTTTATGACCTAAATATATTTTAATTAAAAAGTCCTCTATTGAAGTCCTAAACATAAATATGAATTTCACAGAGTAAAAGTTAGCTCTTCAACAACCCCCTTGCCCAGTCTGCCTTACTCGTGTAAACCTTTAACCCTGTTAAGGAATGATCTGATTAGGTCCTTGGTGTTTTGACTTGACCACATAGAAACCACCAAAACTGATAGCTTATCACAAGCTCTTTCTTGATACCCTACTTTTCTCAACGCTATGGCAACGACCAACATATTTGTGGAGGCTTCTGCTTAATACTTTTATGCTCTTCTTTGAAACTAATAATCCATTATGATGTACAATCTTTGCTATTTGCTGAAGAAAAAAAGACAATTCCTTGGAAAACCAACTTACATTGAATGAGAAATTCATATTTCTTCCCTCCTATGTTACTATTCTTCACTAGACCACTTCAATTACTTCTATTCTCAGTAAAACATGTAGCTTTTAGATTCTGCCTAAGAATCATCCATATTCCATGTATACTTACTAGAAATTTCTTTAGACAATCCAAATTTAATTCTTTTTATTGAGGGGTCATACCAAAAAGAAAAAAAGAAATGATCAGACTACCTATGACTTCAGATTTCATTTTACCATTAAAAGGTGATACTTAAACATGAACTAAATCAGCTCAGACAACAGAACTCATTGCTCTTACTAGAACTCCTTTATATGAAAATGCCTAGAGACAATGGCTGACCTATTATCAATGAGCATTCCGAGAGTCCAGACTGTAAGTTCAAATACCATTTCATATACCAGAAATACCACTTATAAACCAGACTTCTTAGATAAATGGTGGATTCAAATTTTGAACCAGCAAATATGTGAGGAGTTTGGACGACCTAGACATGCCAGATAGCAAGAAAACTATCAAAGACGTTGAGAGTCAGCCCTGCCGGTGTGGCTCAATGGTTGAGCATCAACCCATGCACCAAGAGGTCCCCAATTTGATTCCCAGTCAGGGCACATGTCCAGGTTGTGGGCCTGATTCCCAGTGGGGGGCATGCAGGAGGCGGCCAATCGGTGTTCACTCTAAGCAATGTTTCAATCTCTCAGTCCCTCCCTCTCTCTCTAAAATTAATGAAGAAAACAATTTTTTTTAAAAAAAGACTATGAGAGTTACATCAAAAAGACACAAGTGCCAACTTAAACAGACTCACTAGCCAAACAATATACAATATGAGCCTCAATAAGAATAAGAACTGAGCCCTGGCCAGTTTGGCTCAGCGATTAGAGCATCGACATGCTGGCCAGAGATTCCCGGGTTTGGTTCCCGCTAAGGGCACGTACCTCAGCTGCAGTTTGTCCTGAGCCCTGGTTGAGGTTGTGTGCGTGGCAACCACTCGATGTGTCTCTCTCACATCAATGTTTCTCTCTCCCTCTCGCTCTATCGGAACATAAATGCAAAAAGGTCCTTGGGTGAGGAATAAATAAGAAAAAGAATAAGACGAGATTCCAAAATAGCGGTGGAGTGTACAGAAGCTACACAAACCATTTCCCAGAACCAAACTGGAATTACAACTATAACACAAACAAATCAACAGGAAAAACCAACAGAAAAGCAGCTTGGAGGACCAGACAACGAGTGACATTGACTCCATCCCGGTAGGCTTGCGAAGGCGCGAGACGGGGGCTGGGAGCCCACGGTCGGCAGCTCGGCAGCGGCCTTAGCTGGGAGCAGCGCCCTCGAGTCACACTCCCAGGCGGCTCCACAGCTCAGCCGGGACAGAGGCTGAAACAGCCACAGCCACTCACCTTGGGCTCCAGCAGAGGGAGGGCGGACTGGACTGGAACTGTGTCGGAACACTCGGGATTCGGAGGGTGCTCAGAGCTTTTGCTGAGTGCTGCCACGCAGGACAGTGACCACATTGCTCCTTCCCAGGGCTCTGAGGAGAGGCAGCAGCCCCTCCCTCGGAGATCCAACCCCACCCTGTGGGCCATTGAAGTGCTAATTGAGGCTCATTAACAACCAGCATCTGCCCCACCCTCGTGAAATCACCTTGTGCTGAGCACCAGAGGGAGGTTTTCAATCAACTGACAACCCAAAACTCATCAAGTAACCTCGACGGCTAGCCTCCAGGCAAAAAGCTAGAGGATACAGAACCTTTCCTGGGCTAGCAACGTTAACCAGGAAAGTAAGAGTTGACAGTAGTTTTTTTTGTTTGTTTGGTTTTTTTTTTCTCACCCGAGGACATATTTTCTAATTTTTGTTCAGATAGAGTGTGGGAGGGAGAGAGAGAGAGAGAAACATCGACGTGAAAGGGACACGTCGAGTGGTTGCCACCCACACAACCCAACCAGGGCCGGGGACAAACTGCAACCGAGGTACGTGCCCTTAGCGGGAACCGAACCTGGGTCTCTCAGGACCGCAGACCGATGCTCTAACCGCTGAGCCAAACCGGCCAGGGCTTGACAGTGGTTTTTAACGTAGGTCCTCCGATGCTCATCTAAACCCAGGAGAGAGAGTCACAAACAGCAGAACACCAACATCCACAGGGAAAACTTGACAGACTCCAAAGCCCACTGTAATAGCCAAAATGGTGAAACACAGAAACAGAAGCCAAATGAAAGAGCAAGAGACCTCCACAGAAGATGAGATCAATGTGGAAGAGTTAGGCATGTTAACAGAACTAGAATTTGGAGCCATGATCTTGAGGAAGCTCAACAGCATGAGTAAGGACATAGAGATGCTGAAAATAAGCCAATTGGAAATTAAAAACCATCAAGAAGAGATAAAAAATGACATATCAGAAATGAAAACACATTGGAAGGTTTAAAAAGCAGAGTAGAGGAAGCTGAGGACCGGATCAGTGAATTAGAAGACAGGGTAGAAAAAAAATCAACCAATCAGAAAAACAAAAGGAAAAAACGATTAAAAAACAGGAAGACAGCTTAAGAGAATTGTGAGACAACTAAAAACGTAATGATATTCGCATCATAGGAGGCCCCGAAGAAGATGAAAATGACCAAAGGATAGAGAATATATTCAAAAAAATAGTGACAGAAAAGTTCCCTCATTTGGTGAAGGAAGAAGGCATTCAAGTTCAAGAAGCAAAGAGAGTCCCAAGTAAAAAGAACCCAAACAGGCCCACACCAAGACACATAATAATTAAAATGCCAAAAAGTAAAGACAAAGAGAGAATCCTAATAGCAGCAAGAGACAAGCAGCAGGTTACCTACAGAGGAAACTCCATAAGGATCTCAGCTGACTTCTCACAAGCAACACTACAGGCCAGAAGGGAATGACATGAAGTAATCAAGGTCATGAAAAACAAGGATCTTAATCCAAGACTACTCTACCCAGCAAGGCTCTCATTCAAAATAGAAGATCAAATAAAGAGCCTCCCAGACAAAAAAAGGCTAAGGGAATACATTTGCACCCAACTAGCACTGCAAGAAATGTTCAAAGGACTGCTGTAATTAGCAGGAGAAATGGGAAGAAAAATAAAACCACACTAAACAAAAATGTCAATAAATAAGTACATATCAATGATCACCTTAAATGTAAATGGATTGAATGCTCCTATAAAAAGACAGAGAGTAGCTGATTGGATAAGAAAGCATGACTCATCCATATGTTGTTTAAAAGAGACCCACCTCACAACAAAAGACTCACATAGGTTGAAAGTGAAGGGATGGAAAGAAATTTTCCAAGCAAATGGAAAGCAAAAAAAAGCTGGGTTAGCAATACTCATATCTGATAAAATAGATTTCAAAATGAAGGCCATTACTAGTGACTAAGAAGGCCACTACAAAATATTGAAAGGATCTATACAACAGGAAGATATAACCTTGATAAACATATATGTACCCAATATAGGAGCACCAAAATATATTAAAAACCTGGAGGACTTCCAAGGAGAAATCGACAGCAATACAATCATAGCAGGGGACTTCAACACCCCATTGACACCACTGGATAGATCCTCTTGACAAAAAATTATCAAGGAAACAGACACTCTAAATGAAGCACTAGACCAAATGGATTTAATAGATATCTACAGAGAATTACACCCCAAAACTACAGAATACACATTCTTGTCAAGTTCACATGAAACATTCTCAAAGATAGACCACATGATAGGACACAAACTAACTCTCTACACATTCAAGAAGATTAAAATCATATCAAGCATCTTGTCAGATGACCAAGGCGTAAAACTAGACAACAACAACATGCAAAGACATGTCAACACATGGAGGCTAAATAGCATGTTATAGGAGATCAAGGAAGAAATTAAAAACTTCCTGGAAACCAATGTAAATGAACACACAACAACACAAAATCTATGGGATGCAGTGAAAGAAGTTCTGAGAGGGAAATTCATAGCACTACAGGCCTACCTCAAAAAACCAGAAAAATTTCTAATTGACTGTCTAACCTCACAACTTAAAGAATTAGAAAGAAAACAAAAAGAATACCCCAGAGCAAGTAGAAGGAAGAAAATAGTAAAGATCAGAAAAGAAATAAATGACATAGAGACCAAAAAACAATTCAAAGGATCAATAAAACTAAGAGCTGGTTTTTCGAAAAGATAAACAAGCTTGATGGACCCTTAGCTAGACTCACCAAGAAACAAAGACAGAGAACCCAAATACACAAAATCAGAAATGAAACATGAGAAGTTACAACCGACACCACAGAAATACAAAAGATCGTTAATAGCTACTATGAACAACTATATGGCAACGAATTCGACAATCTAAGCGAAATGGACAAATTTCTAGAAACACTCAGTCTCCCAAAACTGGACCAGGAAGAGACAGAAAACTTGAACAGACCAATAACAACTAAGGAAATTGAAGAGGTAATCAAGACTCTCCCAGCAAACAAAAGGCCAGGCCCAGATGGCTTCACTGGTGAGTTTTAATGAATATTCAAAAAAGAACTAACACCCATTCTCTTCAAACTATTTCAAAAAATTCAAGAAGAAGGAAGACTTCCAAACACATTCTATTAGACCAGCGTAATTCTAATTCCAAAACCAGAAAAAGACACTATAAAGAAAGAAAACTACAGGCCAATATCCCTGATGAACATAGACACCAAAATCCTGAACAAAATTCTAGCATATCGGATCTAGCTATACACCAAAAAAATTATTCACCATGACCAAGTGGGATTCATTCCAGGGATGCAAGGCTGGTACACTATTCACAAATCAATCAATGTGATACACCATATAAACAAAATGAAGAATAAAAACCACATGATCACATCACTAGATGCTGAAAAAGCATTTGACAAAATCCAGCATCCATTTCTGATAAAAATGCTCAGCAATGTGGGAATAGAGGGATCATATCTCAAGATAAGGCCATCTATGAAAGACCTGCAGCCAACATCATACTCAATGGGCAGAAACTAAAAACGTTTCCATTAAGAACAGGACCAAGACAGGGATGTCCACTTTCGTGGACATAGTACTGGAAGTCTTAGCCACAGCAATCAGGCATAAGGAAAAAATAAAAGGGATCCAAATTGGAAAGGAGGAAGTGAAACTGTCATTATTTGCAGATGACATGATATTATACATAGAAAACCCTAAAGACTCCATCAAAAATCTACTAGACTTAATAAATGAATTTGGAAAGTAGCACGATACAAAATTAATGTCATGAAATTGACGGCATTCTTATACACCAATGATGAACTCACAGAAAGAGAAAGTGAAAAACCAATCCCATTTACCATCGCAGCAAAAAAAAAATAAGATACCTAGGAATAAACTTAACCAAAGAAGTAAAGGATCTATTTGCAGAAAACTACAGGACATTGAACAAAGAAATAGAGGAAGATATAAAAAAGTGGAAGCACATACCCTGTTCATGGATTGGAAGAATTAACATCATTAAAATGTCCATACTACCCAAAGCCATCTATAGATTCAATGCAATCCCCATCAAAATACCAACAACATAATTCACAGAACTAGAACAAATACTTCAAAAGTTCATAGGGAACCAAAAAAGTCCCCGAATAGCCACAGTAATTTTGAAAAAATGGACAAAGTAGTTGGAATCACAATACCAGATATCAGGTTATACTACAAACCAACTGTAATCAAAACAGCCTGGTACTGGCACAAGAACAGGCATATAGACCAGTGGAACAGAACAGAGAACCCAGAAATGGACCCAAGGCAATATGCTCAATTAATATTTGACAAAGGTGGCAAGAGCATACAGTGGAGTAAAGGCAGCCTCTTTAATAAATGGTGTTGGGAAAATTGAACAGCTATATGCAAAAAAATGAAACTAGACCATCAACTTACACCTTACACAAGAATAAACTCAAAATGGATAAAACACTTAAGTGTGACTCATGAATCCATAAAAATCCTAGAAGAAAATGTAGGCAACAAAATTTCAGACATCAAACGCAGTAGAATTTTCACTGATACATCACCTAAGGCAACAGAAACAAAGGAAAAATTGAACACATGGGACTACATCCAACTCAAAAGCTTCTGCACAGCAAAAGAAACAATCATCAAAATGGAAAGGTAACTTACTGTATGGGAAAACATCATTGCCAATGATATATCAGATAAGGGGTTAATTTCCAATATATATAGAGTGCTCATACAACTCCACAAAAGGAAGACAAAGAACCCAATTAAAGAATGGGCAGAGGACCTAAAGAGACACCTCTCCAAACACGACATACAAATGGCCAAGAGACATATGAAGAAATGCTCCACATCACTAATCATCAGAGAGATGCAAATTAAAACAACAATGAGGTATCACCTCACACCTGTCAGAATGGCCGCCATCAACAAATCATCAAACAACAAGTGTTGGCGAGGGTTTGGAGAAAAGGGGACTCTAGTACACTGTTGGTGGGAATGCAGACTGGTGCAGCCACTATGGAAAACAATATGGTGTTACCTCAAAAAATTAAAAATTGAACTTCCATTTGACCCAATGATCCCACTTCTAGGAATATACCCTAGGAAGCCTGAAACACCAATCAGGAAGAATATATGTACTCCCATGTTCGTAGCAGCACTATTTACAATAGCTAAGATCTGAGAACAGCCCAATTGTCCATCAGTAGACGAATGGATAAAAAAGCAGTGTTACATATAGACAATGGAGTACTATGCAGCGGTAAGAAAGAAAGATCTCTTATCCTTTGAGATGACATGGAAGGACCTGAAAAGTATTATACTAAGTGAAATAAACCAAGTAGAAAAAGACAAATACCACATGCTCTCACTTATATACGAAATATTATGAACATAACAGTCTGAGGAATACAGTAGACCCAGAAACATGGAAGTAGGGCACAGACTGACATCCCTCAGAAGAGGGTGTGGGGGGGGAGGAGATAAACCATAGAACTTATGTGCATGTATGCATGACCAATGGACAGGGACAACAAAGCCAGGGATGGGGCCGGGGCGGGTTGGGTGGGGGTGCCAATGGGGTAAAAAGGTAAAATATCTGTAACAAAAAAATAAATAAATAATAGTTAAAAAAAAATAATGAGAACTAAAACAGATGGAAACATCAAATATGCTTAAAACCATGATTTTATAATGCCATTTAAACATAATTATTCACCTACTGAAAATGACAGAAAACCCATTTATTACATGAAAACCCTGTAAATAAAATAAAAAAAAATTATGCATGTACACTGACTATCCTATATAAACTGAACAATTGAGTAACCAAACATAAGATAAGAAGTGTCTCCTTATAAAATTATTTCAGATTATAAAAACCAGTTTGCAGCCCTGGCCAGTTTGGCTCAGCGGTTGGAACATCGGCCTGTAGACCAGAGAGTCCCGGTTCGGTTCCCGCTAAGGGCACGTACCAAAAAAAAAAAAAAAACAGTTTGCAGAAAATACAAAGAAACTTGGTGAACCACACACCATGATTACACAAGCAGATGAAAACATGGGCAAGTCAAATATTGGTTTTTAAATAAATTGTAAGAAAGCTATTGATAAAAAATGACTTAAAATCCATGTCAATTATTTTTATTTGGGGGATAGTAAACTATAATGTCTGGAGTTGCACCTTCGGGTGATAAAACTAGAAAGAAATGCAAGAAAGAGATTACTAAAAAGTTCGGATAATGGTTGCTTTCGGAGAGAAAAAAGAACTAAGATTGGGACAGGGCAAATGGAAGACATTCTAAAGTGAGGGGCAAAGTTCTATTCCTTGTCCAGGGTTATGGGTGTAAAGGTATTAACTTTATTTTTATTTTTTTATTAATTAATTTTTGTTACAGATGTTTCTCCTTTTTCCCCCACTGATTCCCCCCTCCCTCTCCCTCCCCACCCTGTCCCCAGCTTTGTTGTCCATGTCTAATGTTCATGCATACATGCATATAAGTTCTGTGGTTTATCTCTCCCCAACCACCCCCTCTTCTGGGGATTGTCAGTCTGTACCGCACTTCCACGTCTCTGTGATTACCCCATTCCTCAGACTGTTATGTTCATTATATTCCACAAATAAGTGAGATGATATAATACTTGTCTTTCTCGGTTTGGCTTGTTTCATGTAGGATGATACTTTCCAGGTCCCTCCATGTCGTCTCAAAGGATAAGAGATCTTTCTTTCTTACAGCTGGGTAGTACTCCATTGTGTATATGTACCACTGCTTTTTTATTCATTCGTCTACTGATGGACACTTGGGCTGTTTCCAGATCTTAGCTATTGTAAATAATGCTACTACAAATATGGGGGTACATATATTCTTTCTGATTGGTGTTTCAGGATTCCTAGGGTATATTCCTAGAAGTGGGATCACTGGGTCAAATGGAAGTTCAATTTTTAATTTTTTGAGGTAACACCATATTGTTTTTCATAGTGGCTGCACCAGTCTGCATTCCCACCAGCAGTGTACTAGAGTCCCCTTTTCTCCACACCCTCGCCAACACTTGTTGTTTGATGATTTGTTGATGGCGGCCATTCTGACAGGTGTGAGGTGATACCTCATTGTTGTTTTAATTTGCATCTCTCTGATGATTAGTGATGTGGAGCATTTCTTCATATGTCTCTTGGCCATTTGTATGTCGTGTTTGGAGAGGTGTCTATTTAGTTCCTCTGCCCCTTTTTTAATTGGGTTCTTTGTCTTCCTTTTGTTGAGTTGTGTGAGCACTCTATATATATTGGAAATTAACCCCTTAACTGATATATCATTGGCAATTATGCTCTCCCATACAGTGGGTTGCCTTTCCGTTTTGATGATTGTATCTTTTGCTGTGCAGAAGCTTTTGAGTTGGATGTAGTCCCATGTGTTCATTTATTCCTTTGTTTCTGTTGCCTTAGGTGATGTATCAGTGAAAATTCTGCTCCGTATGATGTCCGAAATTTTGTTGCCTACATTTTCTTCTAGAATTTTTATGGATTCACGGGTCACATTTAAGTCTTTTATCCATTTTGAGTTTATTTTTGTGTATGGTGTAAGTTGATGGTCTAGTTTCCTTTTTTTGCATGTAGCTGTCCAATTTTCCCAACACCTTTTATTAAAGAGGCTGTCCTTACTCCACTGTATGCTCTTGCCACCTTTGTGAAATATTAATTGAGCATATTGCCTTGGGTCCATTTCTGGGTTTTCAGTTCTGTTCCACTGGTCTATATGTCTGTTCTTGTGCCAGTACCAGGCTGTTTTGATTACAGTGGCTTTGTAGTATAACCTGAAATCTAGTAATGTGATCCCTCCAACTTTGTTCTTTAACTTTGAAATGATCTAAAAGTGTGTTACCCTGGAGGGAAATGATGACCAGAAGAGCAGTAGGAGTTCTGGCATGTTGTGTATTCTTCTTCTTTATCAAGGTATGGATTACATGTGTTTTTTTTTCTAAAATGTATTGATCTATTCACTTATGTTCACTTTTATGTTGTATGGGTTCAGAATAGGCCTCCCCAAAATGTGCCATTTAGCATGAGCGTTATTTTGACCTGAGGGCAATCAGGCTCATGAGAAACTAACCTCTCCCTTAAAGGATTTAAATCAGAGGCCTTGCCCATAAGCAGTCATCACCAGAAATAATTTTTATGACCCATCTATACAGCAGGGCAAACTAATAATTACTGTACATTTGCTCTTATTATCCAGCGATGATCCTATGTAGCCCCACGTTGCCTTACCTCATCCCTAGCTCAGAATGTCACATAGACCACATTTTTGTTTTCTATCTTTGAACCTCTCATGTATGTGGGATTTTAATGGTCTTTCATGTATGCGGGGTTCTCATGTGTGTGTATATATTAAATTCTGTTATTTTATTTTTTTTTTATCTGTTTGATGTAGATCTAATTATCAGACAAGCCAAAAGAACCTAGAAAAATACAGGAAAGTTTCTTTCTTCCAAGGAATATATAGAAGGTATACTCCACCCAGCCGGTTTGGCTCAGTGGTTAGAGCATTGGCCCGTGGACCAATGAGTCACAGGTTCAATTCCAGCCAAGGGCACGTACCTCGGTTATGATTCATCCCCAGCCCTGGTCAGGTCATACAGGAGGCAACCAATCGATTTGTCTCTCTTATGTCGATTTTTCTCTCTCTCCCTCTTTTTCACTCTATCTGATGATAAATTGAAAAATATCCTCGGGTGAGGATTAAAAAAAAAAAAATGGAACATATACTCTATAAAAAGCTTAAAGTATCAAATTGAAATTCCCACAAACACTTTAGAGAGTATTGGACATTCTTTCCTTTGGACATTCCCGGTACTAGAAATATTCTCGCATCATTGACTTCAATATCCAGTCATATAAAAATTGGACCCTGATCATAGAACTGAAAACTATTTCTGCAAAAATAATTAAAGCACTGTCCATGGGGGTCAGAAACACAACAAGGGTAGGATTAACAGAACAGTCTTTTTCTATGGTAGTCTATTTGTTTTTCTCAGAAACCTTCAAACTGCTTTAGAAAAATTATTCAGTCCTAACCAGGAAGTTGACTGGGGCAATCTCGTTATGTTAAACAATGTGAACACCCCCCAGTACAATCTGTACCCCACAAGGGTAGTATTTTTTATGTGGACCAAGCTCATACCTTGTTTACTATATATAAACCTGACTTATGTATATGAGCTCATTGTCAGAGACCTTATATATTCAAGACCAAGATACACACCGTGGACCATTTCTCACTGAAGCACAAGGCCAGTAAGATAACAAATAAAGGCCTATATGGATAATTACCCACAAAATCCCCTAGTTCACTTTTTATGCCTTCCAGCTAAATGATGATTTCCAAAATGGTCAATTATCAATAACCTTAGGTGAAGTTATAAATGACACTTACACAGCTCAACAGACACGTTTAGTTCCTTTGTTCCAAGAGATCATGCACAAATGAATAATTTTATATTCGGTATGAGCCAAGATGGTGTCCAGTCTTGCATCCAGATAAATACTGCCGCCAAATATAACAATCATTCTCTAAATTAAAGGAGTTTTCCACTTGTGAGCTTGTTTTCTCAGCCTGAATTTGTCTCACTGAATTATGCCCTCATAGCATTCTACATAGTTTAACCTTTTTTTTCCTGTTAGTCTTTCTGTGTGTTTGTCATTGGCAGTGGGCACTTCTGGAGTCTTATATGTTGATGTTCCAGTGTCATGACAGATGATTCAACAATTCATCATAAGGAGCATAAAGGTCAAACTTTGGTCTAACTCCAAATTGTTTCTGTACAATAGTGATCACAGGAATGGTATAGAACTGTCTGAAAAAATTTTTTGTGCTTAACCTGTGGTCTGGCCAGGATAGGGGATTAGAACAGCCACATGCTCACTAACCAATCCAGTCACCGACTGTCTTGTGATTCATATATCTTTGTTTCACTCCATTGGGTCTATCTTTGTCTTAAGAAATGAACCATCCCACCCAGCTGGTGTGGTTCATTGGTTGATTGTCAACCCATGAACCAAGAGATCCTGGTTCAATTCCCAGTCAGGACACAGCTTGGGTTGCGGGCTCGATCCCAAGTAGGGGGCTTGCAGGAGGCAGCCGATTGATGGTTCTCTCTCACATTGATGTTTCTATCTCTTTCTCCTTCTCCCTTCCTCTCTCTCTAAAAATCAATAAAAACTATATTTATTAAAAAAAAAAACACACACACACAAAGAAATGAACCAACCTAACACCTCAACTGCTTCTTATATCTCATCCTAAAAGCTCCCTATCCCAAACCATGAGCAAAAAAGTCTTGTGCTCACTTCCTCTAAGATGATATTTTAGAATTGCCCATGTAGTGTTCTCTCGTCTGCAATAAGTAAACAAATCTGTTTGCTTATATAATAATGTTTCTTTATTTGAAAAGAACTTGCCCTACTTTGTCTTCTGCATAGCACTTGTAACACCCAACATATTTCACATTTTTTGGTCTCTTATTATCCATCCCTTCCCACTGGAATATAACTACATTAAGGCAATATCTTTAAATATTTTATTCATGTCTGTGCCTCCAGCAGAGTACAGTTTTTTACATATTATAAGTGTGAATCTGTGAATTCATAAAAGAGATTATTATCTGAGACCCCCCCCACTAGAAAATATGTTCCATAAAACTAGGGATCAAATAGTTCAAACTGCCTGCATATAGTAAGTATGCAATAAATATTAAATTAATAAATTAAGGCTTGAATTATGAAAACATTCTCTTTCTGCAAATTGTTTCTTTGTATGGAGATTTATGTATTTCTTGTGTTTACTTATTTGTTTATTTTCAATTTTTTTTCCTTTATTGATTTTTTAGAGAGAGAGGAAGGGAGAGGGAGAGAGAGATAGAAACATCAATGAGAGAGAACTTCGATTGGCCGCCTCCTGCATGCCCTCCACTGAGGATCGGGCCCACAACCTGGGCATGTGCCCTGACTGGGAATCAAACCAATGACATTCAATCACTGAGCCACACTGGCCGGGCTACTTATTTGTTTTTAATTTACTTGAAGAGGATAAGGATAAGGATATAAATATATAGATATATATATGGTGTGGCAAAAGTAGGTTTACAGTTATGAGTAAACAAAACACAAACATTATTCTTGTATTATTATTTATTAATTATTGTATTATTTTCCATATGAACACCTCTAAACCACTTTTGTGCCATCTTATAAATATATATAAAATAAACTAAATGAGACTTCTTTCACTGAGTGGATAATAGTCGGAGGCGTGTCACCACATAAGGTACTGTCAGAAATACACAAAAAAAAGAACAGAAAAGAGGTGGAATTTATTACAGAGCAAGTAAAGTATGCATTGTGAATAAACGATGTGACTCTAGTATGAAAAGAAGGAGCGACAATAAAGAGACTCAACTCTTATGATGTCATCTGAATTCCCACTGGCAATTAAAGAGCATTTAAAGGAGACAGAGAGCTGGGGAATATGACAGACCAAGCAGATACTGGGAGCACTGGGTGGAGCATTGTGAATAAAAAGGGAGCTCTGTAATAAATCTAACAAGGTCAGTGACCAAAGGTAACCTCACAGGGTTATCCGATCATAACATCTTAATTGGGCAGATCATAGTGGGTAATGACATCCCAAGCCTACAACTGCCTTAGAAAAAGGTTTAACATTATCTTAAGCAAGCTCAGTCCATTGTTCTTGTGCATCTAGGTTAGCACACCTTTGGAATGTCAGAGTAATCCTCCTGGGGGACACCGGGGAGGCACAACAAGTCTCAAGGGAGCACTTGATCTTGTTGCCCAAATACCATCCTTATTTTATATAAATGTGTGCTCCATTTTACTTTTTATCCAATCATAGAGATTTCCCTGCCTTGCTTTCTTCTCCTTATTCTTTTTTTTTTTTTAAATCTTTTTTTTCTTTATTGATTTTAGAGAGAGAAAAGGAGAGGGAACAAGAAATAGAAACATGGATGAGAGAGAACATTGATTGGCCGCCTCCTGCATGCCCCCCACTGGGGATCGGGCCCACAACCTGGACATGTGCCCTGACTGGGAATCAAACCGGTGACCTCTTGGTGCATGGGTCGATGTTCAACCACTGAGCCACACCAGCCGGGCTCTTCCACTTCTTAATCTACCACTAATAGGTTTCATGTTATTTTACTTTGACTACAAATGCATAAAAAGAACCGCCATGCTATCATTCTCCAGTGCATTTTGTGATATTGCTTCTGGACCTGTCCTCAGTGTGACTCAAATAAACTCACAAAATGTTCTATAGGTTTGGACATTCTTTTATCTATACAATCAATACATTTATTAGTTGTTGGATAGAAGATAGTGTGATTAAACAAGACAACAGGCCCAACATGAAGTTGCTTATGCTAAGCCCTGCGCCATCAAGCCAAGATGTAATTATAGTTTCTGCTCTCACAGAAATGGAATCTTAAACCTGTCACGCAGGAATACCCCTCATCAGTGCTAGTGAAGGAGTCTGCTTGATAGACTCCTGCCAGCCCCTAAAGGAAAGTGATCTTGCAATAACAAACCAGCTCTTTTGGCTAGCATAACTTCTTTGTTCCTGCTCCCTTCTGCTTATAAAAGTTTTTGGTTTTGTTTTTGTTTTTTTCATTTTGCACAGCTCCTCAGCATTCCTATCTTCTAGATTGGACTCTGCTTAATTCATAAATTATTGAATAAGGTCAATAAGATTTTTAAAATTTATTCAGTTGAATTTTGTTTTTTTTTTTAACAATAGTATATACATAATTAATAAAAAAGCTATTTCAAAATATCATATACTCTGTATTATAATAAGTCAAATTGACACAAATTGAAAACATCTCTGATAAAAATTGAAATAGTAAGCAAGACATACAGTGACTCTGCAGTAGGACTCAGTGTAGAAACTGTTTAATAAATTCAACACTTAATATGTGCAAGGATAGCACTGGCCGGTTTGGCTCAGCAGTTAGAGTGTTGGCCCACGGACCAGAGAGGCCTGGGTTCAATTCTTGCTAAGGGCACATACCTCGGTTTCGGTTTGTCCCCGGCCCTGGTTGGGGCAGTATGGGTGGCCACCAGTTAATGTGTCTCTCTCACATTGATGTTTCTCTCTCTCTCTTCCTCCCTCTCTCTCTCCTGCTCTATATGAAGACAGATGCAAAAATGTCCTCAAGTGAGGATAAACAAAATAATAATAATATGTGCAAGGATTGTTATGCCAATGGTTAAGATTCGAGACTTGCTACTCCAAAATAGGACACCATGGCATACTAAATGTTTGAAGCTGAGTTTGAGAAAGCAGCAGAAGGAGGAAGGTCACTCTGACCTTTCCCCTGCCCTTCTCCAAAACAGGTCATAAAACCATCATGTGGGTGGAGTCTTCCCTATAACTGGAGGAAAGCAGCATCTTTACCTGCATAAACCAAGGATGCCAAGGAGAATCCAAAATCTGGCTTTGCTAAGATTCCCCCAGTTTAACTACATTTAACTCATATTCCTTAACATATCATATTCTTCTACAACTGTCCACTCTTCATCAAAGCTAGCATTAAAATACTAAGATTCAACAGTTTCTTGGGGTTTTCATTTCCTTATGGAGACACCCGCATTCCATAAAGCTTATGTGAAATCTATTTGTATGTTTTTTTGTTTTGTTAATCTTTATTAGTTTGATACCCAGCCAGAGACTGCAAGAGTATTGAGGAAAATGCTTCCTCCTCTACACAACTCAAGAAAAGAAACAAAGACCGGCTTCCAGTAAAGCCCTACTGATAACTAGATTAAAGTTTTCAACACATCTAAAGATAGAATGTGGAGATATAGATGTACTTACTGCTTCTGTGCAGGTGAAAGATGATGGTTCTATAGTATGAATGGGGGAGAAAGGCTTAAACAACAAAATAGAAGTGCGCTGAAGCAAAACTTGACATTGCCCAACCAAGCATTTACTCATCAGGAGGTAAGAAACTTTTTTTTTTAAATCCTCACATGGGGTTATTTTTCCATTTATCTTCAGACAGAGTGGGAAGAAGGGAGGGAGGGAGAGAGAAAGAGAGAGAGAAACATTGACATGAGAGACACATCGAGTGGTTGCCTCCCGCACAACGCCAACCAGGGCCCGGGACAAACCACAACGGAGGTACATGCCCTTGACCAGAATCGAACCCAAGACTATTTGGTCCGTGGGCCGATGCTCTGACTGCTGAGCCAAATGAACCAGGGCAGGAGATAAAGAATTCTTGAACAATACTTTATACTTAAGTTTTTGGAATGCTTTCAAGTTCTCAAGCCCAAAGGAAATCCCTTGCCAGGGAAAGAAACGTCCAAAACTGTAGAGAATTTTTCTGCGTTTCTTTGAGCCAAACTTACGACATATCCTGGGGAGCAAAATCTCAAATACTCCAGAGGATAACAGCCTTCTTGGTTTTTTTTGTTTTTTTTGTTTTTTTTTTTTTTTTACCTTTATTGATTTTAGAGAGAGAGGAAGAAAGAGGGAGAGAGAGATAGAAACATCGATGAGAGAGAACATCGATTGGCTGCCTCCTGCATGCCCCACCCCCCCCCGGGGGATCGGGCCCACAACCTGGGCATGTGCCCTGACCAGGAATCAAACTAGTGACCTCTTGGTGTATGGATCGACACTCATCCACTGTGCCACATTGGCCGGTTAAGGATAACAGTTTTGCAGTTTATTTTATAGATTATAATCAAAAGAGAAGACATAAGGCAGGTGCATGTAGTCCGTTGGGAATAGATCAAGGAGATGGGAAAATGCAAAGCAGTAAATCTCTAGGATTGGAAAAAAGGCAAAATGGAGAAACACATACTTCTTTTACATTGTTGGGTACAAGATAGTTAATAATGAATATTTATAGGACATAGATGTGGTCTTTGGGGAACAAAATAAAAATGAAGGGTTCTCTGCTCTCCTGCTCAGCTGGTCTTGTGCTCTAGTGCCTGCAGTTGTGACTTCAGGAGGCAGGAAAAGAAAATTACTCTGACATTTCAAAGGTATGTTGTTCTAGCCTGGCCGGTGTGGCTCAGTGGTTGAGCGTCGACCCATGCACCAAGAGGTCGCCAGTTTGATTCCCGGTCAGGACACATGCCCAGGTTGTGGGCCTGATCCCCAGT
Organism: Molossus molossus; assembly: GCF_014108415.1. Taxonomy (NCBI): domain Eukaryota; kingdom Metazoa; phylum Chordata; class Mammalia; order Chiroptera; family Molossidae; genus Molossus; species Molossus molossus. The sequence continues at coordinate 19,760,735 of NW_023425355.1, forward strand.
GGGGGGCATGCAGGAGGCGGCCATTTGATGTTCTCTCTCATCAATGTTTCTATCTCTTTCTCCCCTCTCTAAAATCAATAAAGAAAAAAGAATAGTGCTTGGTATATAGTAATTGATAGGTAGCTTGCGAACAAAATAAATATGGCAATGAAGCAATGTTGGGGTCCAGAGCAAGTCAACCTAAGATGTACCTCTGTGGTATGCAAATTGTTTTTAGCTAAAGGGAATTTTAGACAAAGATTGAGGAGAAGCTTCTGTCCCCATACTTAACTGCCCAGAAGAATTTGAATCAGGTTTTGTCCATAAGAAATTATCAGCCATTGCCCGGCTGGTATAGCTCAGTAGTTGAGCAAAGACCCATGCACCAAGAGGTCACGGGTTCGATTCCCAGTCAGGGCACATGCCCAGTTTGTGGGCCCAATCCCCAGTGGGGGGTATGCAGGAGGCAGCCAATCAATGTTCTCTCTCATCGATGTTTCTTTCTCTCTCTCCCTCTCCTTTCCTCTCTCTAAGAATCAATAAAGGGAAAAAAAAAGATATTATCATCCGTAAACTTTTGACCCACCTATATGGCAAACTTTTATTTACTAAATGTCTGCTCTTTTCATCATCCTGCAAGGACCCTTTTAAGACTCCAAGGTGCATTACCTTCTCCCTAGATCACAGTGTCTTATACACCTTATTTCCCTTTCTAACTGCAAACCTTTCTTACACGTAGAGTCTCGAACTCTCTCATGGATGTGGGGCTACCATAACCATGGATGATTTAAATTTGATTATTTTCTCTTCCTAACCTGTCACATGTCTATTGGATTATTTGACAAGCCAGAAGAGCCTCGAGGGTAGAGAAAAGATAATTCTTCCCCGACAGAGAAAAATAAGAAATTGGATATTACATCTTACCAGTTTATTGTCTAATATTTATCACAGAAGTTTCCTAATTGGCTATTTCAGTCTTCCCTCCCCCACATGTTTTCATGAGCAAGGGACATTTCATAATAGCTCACCTACTAGAGTTGTCTTGACCCTCTGTTCTCTCTCTCTAGAACAGTGGTTTTCAACCTTCCTAATGCTGCAACCCTTTAGTACAGTTCCTCATGTTGTGGTGACCCCAAGAATAAAGTATTTTCGTTGCTACTTCATAACTGTAATATTGCTATTGTTATTAATTGCCAACGGAAATATGTGTTTTCTGATGGCCTTAGGCGTCCCCTGTGAAAGGGTTGTTCAGCCCCCAAAGGGATCGTGACACACAGGTTGAGAACCACTGCTCTAGAGTCTCCATCCTCAATCTGTTTCATTGACTCCCCCTGCAGGAGAAAAGGAAATTCTTCTGGAACTTCAGTGAATAATTGATAACTGCTCCCTTTTTTTTTAGTATTTTTATTATTTTTTTTTCTTTATTGATTTGAGAGAGAGAGGAAGGAAGGGGGAGAGAGAGATAGAAACATCGATGAGAGAGACACATCGATTGGCCCCCTCCTGCAAACCCCCCACTGGGGATCGGGCCCACAACCAGGACATGTGCCCTGACTTGGAATCGAACCAATGACCTCTTGGTGTGTGGGTCAGTGCTCAGCCACTGAGACACACCGGCCAGGGCATATAACTGCTGCCTTTTTAAAGCAGCATCTCAGGCCACACTAGAGATTTTTACATTACTATACATGGTAGATAAGCTCTTAACAAGAATTGAAATTTAGCCCTGGCTAGTTTGCCTCAGTGGTTAGAGCATTGGCATGCAAACCAGAGAGTCCAAGTTCAGTTTCCACTAGGGGCATGTACCTCGGTTGCAGTTTGTCCCCAGCCCCGGTTGGGGTCGTGCGGGTGGCAAACCTTTGATGTGTCTCTCTCACATTGATGTTTCTTTCTCTCCCTTCCTCCCACTCTCCTTTTTGCTCTATCTGAAGATAAATGCAAAAAAAAAAAAAAATGTCCTTCAGTGAGGACATAACTTAAGTGGGAAGCTATTAAAGAGTTTATCCCAAAACAAAAAAAGGAACTTTTCTACTCCTCTGCCATAATCCTCATCAAAATAAGTAAATTGGTTAATTATAAATTCAAGTATGTCTCTCCTCTAGAAAAGCTGCAAATGTTGAAAAAGGAGTTACTCCCACTACACTTTTAAATATGTATCATCTTAACAAAAGCTGAACTTCCTATATCAAATACTGTTCATGAGCCCTGGCTTTCAAGCTAGACAAAAATGGGTTAACATTTTGGAATCAGTTTAGGCAAGATATTTAAACTTTTTGATACTTTATTTGTAAAATGGAATTGCTAATACTATTTAAGTCATAGGATTGTGTCCAGGGTTCAGAAGATAAATAAATAAGATAAATGAAGCCTTTATTACATTATCTGGAACATAGCAAATGCTCAATAAATGTCAAATAGTTTTAAGTTATGGTAATAGATTCCAGAAAAATAGGCCAAACTGGTTTGTTCATTTTTGCATCCTCCCTGTCCTAACTTTTCTCTGACACCATAATGAGCTCCTGATGCAATTCATGTCTTCAATTTGGCCAAGAATAGCTGATGAGATTTAAGGTGAATAGAAAAAGTTGTATTTTTTATATTTTAAAAGAAAATGCCAATGAAGGGGTTTGTTCTCCTTTTGAAAGAGACAAAGTCATAAAAAATCACCTCATTTTTTTCAAACTACTGAAGATATTTTCTGTCACTTCCTTTTAAAGATATAATCCTGAAAATATATTTAAAAAAAATTTTTTTATTGATTTTAGAGAGAGAGGAAGGGAGAAGGAAAGAGATAGAAACATTGATGAGAGAGAACATTAATTGGCCACCTCCTGCATGCCCCGCACTGGGGATTGGGCCCACAACCTGGACATGTGCTCTGACCGGGAATTGAGCTGGTGACTTCTTGGTGCATGGGTTGACACTCAACCACTGAGCTATACTGGCTAGGCTGAAATTATTTTTAATATTCTAACATTTTTTGGCTCCTTCTGTATGGCTGTTAGAGTGTTTTCAGAGCTAGATATACCCAGATAAGAAGAGCACTAATAAAGGTTATTTATGCTTTAGAATATGATTATACAGCAGTTTAACAGTTTACCAAAGCCCTCTTATTGATTCTAGATATCATTAATTTCTTCAAGGATATTCTCAAATCTTTCTTTTATTGTTTTTATGCTCAGAGTAAGAGTAGGTATAATCTCTTTGCTAAACTGAAAAGAAAAACAGGACTATTTTATACTTTTAAACCCATTTTATGGTATTTTTTCCATTTTTATATTAATATTTTTGGATTCTACATTAAAGAATTCTTGGCATCAAAGTGTTTGAACACATCTCTTTTGGTGAATCCTATCCTGTTGGTTGAGGTTTTGGTTTACTGGCTGTGGTGTTTCCTGTGGTTTTATTCAAGTCTTTGTTAAATATAGGTCTAATGAACTCCAGTTGTCTAAACTCTTCATTGTATCTCTTTCAGAATTTTAAATCTTTTAAAAAGGATCTTCATAGCTTTAGAGACTGTAGCACTATATCAAAATCAAATTAACTTTCTTTCATTATGCTTTTAATTATACAATTAATATCACATTATCGAAAAGTTTGGAAATAAACTGCTTGCCTGAATCACTTATCAATCAATTTATAACAAATTACACCAAAGTTTAAGGGCTTAAAGTAGCAGCAGTGAACATTTTATTTCATTTCGTATAATCTCTGTGAGTCAGGAATTCAAGAGTGAATAAACTGGGTAGTAGTGACCCAAGGTGTCCTGTGATGTTTCAGTTGAAGGGACCAATAACCAATCAGCGTGGCATGGAGACTTGTAGGATTTCAGAATAAGCCACCCCAAGGTGGGCTGCAGTGTTATGCAGACGATTTTGTGCTTAAGGCAATAGAGACACTGTGGGCCCGAAATTTTGCCTGACCTTAACTATCAAGAATTTAAATTAGCACTTGGCCCATGATAAGAGTTATCCTCAGAAATAACTTTTTACTAACCCATACGGGAGAGCAAACCATACTGAACGTGTACTCTCCCTGCAATTACCTTCAAGGCCCCAAGGTACCTAACTTCTTCCCTAGCTCAAAATGCCATATAAACCTCAATTTCACTTTCTGTCTTTGAACCTCTCGTGCATGTGGGGTCTCTGACTCTCTCATGCGTGTGGGGTTCCTAGACATATGTATGTAATTAAATATGTTTATTTTGCCTGGCCAGTGTGGCTCAGTGGTTGAGCATCGACCCATGCACCAAGAGGTCATAGGTTCAATTCCCGGTCAGGGCACATGCCCAGGTGGTGGGCTCAATCCCCAGTGGGGGGCATGCAGGAGGCAACCAATCGATGTTCTCTCTTATCAATGTTCCTATTTCTCTCTCCCTTTCCCTTCCTCTATCTAAAGATCAATAAAGAAAAAAAAATAATAAAAAAAAAATTATTTTTTTCTTGCTAATCTATCTCATAAGAACGAAGCTTGAGGGTCCTATCCCACAACTACTGTAAAGGAAAAACTTTTGGACAAACAGCTGCAGAAAAAGGCTTATCTGAATGTACCTTAGACTGATGATTAAAATAGGGTTTTCTGAGAATTAAACTGCCATAAATGCCCCTTTGGGGAAAATTCTAGTAAAAAAAGGAGATAGCCTATTAGCACCAGGATGACAAGTTGTATAAAAAGGCTCAACAGCCTGGCCAGTGAGGCTCAGTGGTTGAGTATCAACCCATGCACCAAGTGGTTGCCAGTTTGATTCTGGGTCAGGACACATGCGGGCCAAATCCCCGGTGGGGGACATGCAGGAGGCCAATCGATGTTCTCCCTCATCGATGTTTCTATCTCTTTCTCCCTCTCCCTTTCTCTCTCTCTCAAATCAATAAAGAAAAAAAAAAAAAAAAGCTCAAAAAACCTTTCATACTTTCCCATTGAAGTCCCATCCCCCGACATTTTGTTATGCTGATACAGAAACTCTTACTCCTGGTGTTTTGGGGAGCCACTCCTTGTAAAAGGCTCCCACATGCATCTGAAATAAACTTCTGTTAATCTGATTGCTGTCAATTCACTCACAGCCCCACCACCACCATCACTACCATCTGGACCTCAGTTGTTCAAGGAAGATTTTTCTCCAAGTGTTGTGGCAGAAATTTGGTCCGCAGGAAGAGATAGACTGCACTCAGAGGATCAGAAAAGGACCATTTAATGTGCACTGGTGCTGGCCCAGTGGAGTCACCTCTAAAGTCTGAGCCCTGAGCCCGGTTTCCAGCAACCTTTTATACATAATAAGTTTCTGGGGATTTGGGGGCTTTCCAGTTCCACTATAGTATAGTTGGTGGATGTTCGGGAATTACAAATGCCAAGGGTCGGTTCTCTTCATTGCCTAAGGGGGTTGTCTGCACCTGGCTTGCCTTCTCATAAGCATAGTACAAATGTTAGCCTAGGTGACAGTCATCTGAAAGCTTGACTAGGATCGAAGAATCTGATTCCAAGGCTCATGGTTGGCAAGCCCTTGCTGAATGTTGGCAGGGGGTCTCAGTTTGTCTTCATGACGTGAAACTCTCCACACAACTGCTAGACTATACTCATGGACAAGAAGGCTGGCTTCTCTCAGAGTGAGTAATCAAAGAAAGAAAAACAGAATCTATATCTTCTATAACGTAGTCTCAGAACACATACACCATCATTTCTGCAATATCATAGTGATGACACAAGTGAGCCCTATCCAGTTTGGGGGGAGATGGATACAGGATATAAATACCAAGAGACAATATCATTCGAGGCCATCTTGGATCCTGGCTATCACAGTGGCTTAGTTTTTCCATTTAGTTGAAATTCCATGGTAAGTACAATTCTAAATACTATTTTTTTAAATTAGCATTATATATAAAGCCATTTTTCTTTGCTATTATATCATCTTCATAACCACACTTTAAAAATTTTTTTTTCTTTATTAATTTTTGAAGAGAGAGGAAGGGAGAAGGAGAGAGAGAGACAGAAACATCGATGAGAGAGAACATCGATAGGCCACCACCTGCATGCCCCCCACTGGGAATCGGGCCCACAACCTGGGCATGTGCCCTGACCAGGAATCAAACCAGCGACCTCTTGGTGCATGGGTCGATGCTCAACCACTGAGCCACACCAGTTGGGCCACCCTTTTTAATGACTATATAGTATCCCATCATACTTTAATTAGCAAGTCCACTATTCTTGATATTTATTCTCCTTCTAAAATAGATAATTTTGACATTTAATCATTTCCTTTTTTATAGAAGTACTTAGCAGTTCTTTTCACAATATTAATCCCATAAAAAGACTTGTACATTTTGTTTTAACATAAAAACACATTGTTACTTATAACCAGAGCCTGCTTAGACTTGATGGATTCTGCTTGTCTAATTCCTTCCTCAGAGAATTATTTGAGAAACATATTTCTGTGTTTCTGGAAACTCTCTGTGCTATGTAGGTAGAACAAAGGAATGAGCTGACCTATTTCTTTAGCCACATCTTTTGTCATTAAGAATTTTAAAAAAGGAAACAGCTATGTTTAAAAGCCTTGTAGGACCTGTATTCACTTTGCAATAAACTCCAAATAAATATGTCATGAAAGGCCTGACACACATTTTCCTCTCCTTAGCTCACTTCTTTAGCCTCCTCTTTCATATGACCCTACATTTTACACAAGCTGAATAAAGCATTCAGGCCTGGAACATGCTAGACTCTTTTACTCAGGCACTCCTTTGTTCATGTTGCTCTTGCTGCTTAGAATGCCCTCTTGCTTCCCTATTACTGGCTCTCCCATTTATCTGAGAAACTGCTTATATGTCAAGACCCCATATGAAGTTTCCTTAAAACCTCTTCTCTAGATAGAACTGACAACTTCTTTTTGGTGTTCCTTTAAAATTTCCATCAGAAGACCTGTTGCATTTTGTTGCACTTGTTTCAATTCCCTGACTTCCAAATATCTCAAGTAACTGCATTTTCTCCGTGCCTCCCTAATCTAGACAAAAGTGCTTATTACACAGCAATTGCACAATGAAAGATAAAACTAATGACCCTTAGAGATATTCAGCATCAGCCTCTTCCTTGATTTTGGAAAGACCCTAAGAAAGCTTACTGTTTGTTATTTAAGAACATCACATGAAGAAATTTTAGGAGCCTCTTGGTCTTATGTTCAACAAATATTTATTGAGTACCTACTCTGTACCAAGCACTGTTCTAGATGTTGGGTCATATCAGTAAATGAAATAGACAAAGTCTGTGCCCTTATGAACCTTACATTCTAGTGGGCGTTAACAGACTAAACAAATATATAACGTATAATGATGTCAGACACTTACAAGCAATGAAACAGTCTGAGGGAACAAGGTAGTCAAGAAAGATTCTATGAAGAAATTATATATGTGCAGATGGAAGTGAGCAACTGAGCAACATGTTAACTAATGAAAGAGAGTTCCAAGCACCATAAACTTCAAAGACAAGTACACACATGAAATAACAAGGGAGCCAGTGTAACTTCTGCTCAGTAAGCAAGGAGAGTGTGAGCCCATGAGGATAGAGAAGAAACTGGGGGTCTATTTTAAAGACCTTGATATTTAATCAGAGTGAGCAGTGAAATAACAAAATCAGACAGATTTTTAAAAGATTCCTGTGGAAGCTGTATGGAAATTAAGGGGCAGATGGTTGAAGGATGAAATAGGGAAACCATTTAGAAATGCTAGTGAAATAACCCAATGAGAGATGTTGATTAGTTGGACCAGGTGGAAGTGGTAAATGTGGTGAAAATAGTCATATTTGCAATATCATGTGAAGATACAGGCAACAATGATATGTTGGGTGTCAGATGTGGAAAGAGGAATAAAAAATGAATCTGGCTTATAGCCTGAGAAACTTGAAAAATACAATTGTCATTGGCTGAGATAAGGAAGTCAGGAAGGGCAACAGGTGTGAGGAAAAGATAAGACAACATGGGAAAAATAGATAAATTCCTAGAAATATACAATCTTCCAAAACTGAATCAGGAAAAAGCTGAAAATTTGAATAGACAGATTACAACTAATGAAATCTAAGCAGTAATCAAACAAATTCCAGCAAACAAAAGTCCTGGACTGGATGGCTTCACAGTCAAGTTTTACCAAACTTTCAAAAGAGAACTAACACCTATCTTTCTCTAACTATTTCAAAATATTCAAGAGTTCAGAAGACTTCCATGGTCTTTTTATGAGGTCAGAATTAGCCTAATTCCAAAACAGAATAAAGAAACTACAAGAAAGAATACTATAGGCAAATATCTCCAATGAACATAAATGCAAAAATCCTCAACAAAATGTTAGCAAAATGAATTCAGCAATATATTAAAAAACTATACACAATGATCAATTGGGAGTTATTCTTGGAATGCAACATATTTTTATCAGTGTCCAAAAATCAATAGATATAATACACCACATAAACAAAATGATGGATAAAAATCATGTGATCATATCAATAGATGCAGAAAAGTAATTGATAAAACCCAGCACCCAATTATGATCAAAACTCTCAGCAAAGGGGAATGGAGGGTTCATAACTCAACACAATAAAGCCATATATGACAAACCCACAGCCAATATCATACTTAATGGGCAAAAAGCTAAAAGTGTTTCTCTTAAGATCAGAAACAAGAAGGGATGCCCACTTTCACCATTCTTATTCAGCATAGTACTGAAAGTACTAGCCACAGCAATTAGACAAGAAGAAATAAAAGCTATAAAAATTAGAAAGGTGATGGTAAAACTAGCATTATTTGCACATGATATGATATTGTATATAGAAAATTCTAAAGTCTCTACCAAAAAAACTACTAGATATAACAAATTAATTTAGCAAAGTAGCAGAATACAAAATTATTATTGAGAAATTGGTGGCATTTTATACACCAATAATGAACTATCAGAAAGAGAAATTAAGAAAACAATCCATTTACTATTGCAACAACAACAACAAAAAATAAGGTACCTAGGAATAAATTTAACCAAGGAGGTAAATGACCTGTACTTGGAAAATTCTAGGATACTTAAGAAAGAATACGAGAAAAATACAAATAAGTGGAAGCATATACCATGTTTTGGACAGCAATAATTAACATCATTAAAATGTCCATACTACCCTAAACAATCTTCAGATTCAAAGCAATTTCTATTAAAATATCAATGTCATATCTCACAGATCTAGAAAAAATATTTCAAAAAAGTATATGGAACTACAAAAGATCCTGAATAGCCTCAGCAATCTTGAGAAAGAAAAACAAAGTTGGGGGTGTTAAATTACCTGACATCAAACTATACTACAAGTCCATAGCAATCTAAACAGCAAGGTATTGGCACAAGAACCAGCCTATAGCTCAATGGAACAGAATAGAGAGCACAGAAATAAACCCACACCTTTATGGTCAATTAATATTTGACTAAGGAAGCAAAAAAAATTCAGTGGGTAAAGACAGTCTCTTCACTAAATGGTGATGGGAAAATTGGACAAATACATGCTAAAAAATAAAACTAGACCACCAACTTACATCATATATAAGAATAAACTCAAATCTGGATTAAAGACTTAAATGTAAGTCATAAAACCATACAAATTCTAGAAGAAATCATAGGCAGTAAAATTTCAGACATTTTTTGTAGCAATACTTTTGCTATGCACCCCTACGTTCATTGCAGTGCTATTTACAATAGCTAAGATCTGGAAACAACCCAAGTGCTCATCAGTAGATGAGTGGACAAAAAAGCTGTGGTACATTTACACAATAGAATACTACTCAGCCATTTTTTAAAAAAATCATACATCTTGTGACGGCATGGAGGGACCTGGAGATTATTATGCTAAATGAAATAAGCAAGTCAGAGAAAGACAAATACCATATGATCCCATTTATATGTGTAATCTAATAAAGTAAATAAACTGATGAACAAAATAGAAACAGAGCCCTGGCCAGGTAGCTCAGTTGGTTAAAACATTGTCCTGATTTGCCAAGGTTGGGGGTTCTATCTCCAGTCAGGGTACATATGAGAGGCAACCAGTAAATGCATAAATAAGGGAACAACAAATCTCTCTCCTTCTCTTCCCTTCACTCTAAAAAATATTAACTAGAACCAAAAGCATGGAAACATGGAACAGACTGACAGCTGTCAGAGGGGAGGAGAGAGGGGGTCTTGATGAAATAAGGTGAAGGAATTAGCCAAAAAACATATATACGTATCACATGGACAGAGACAACAGTGTGGAGATAGCCAGAGGGAAAGGGGGGTAAGGTTAGGTGAAAGTGGAACAAGGGGGTGAAAATGGGGGTGGAAAGAGGCCATGGGCACACACTGCAGTATGCAAATAATATTTTGTTGAATTGTACCCTCAAAATCTGTATGGTTTTGTAAACCAACGTCAGCCAAATAAATCCAATTAAACCATCTAAGTAAAAGACACTTGAATTTAGCTGCATGTATACGGCTATATAAATGAAAAGACCAAAAAATATTGTCTCCCTTGTATGGAAAATATCCCTTTGTATTCAAGTCCTCATGAAGGTATCTATTGCTGATAATAACATTTGACTAACATCAGGATTTATCAGGTTCTTTGAGAAACTCAATGCAGGTATTTCTAGGAGCAGGGAAGTGTGTTGTTATACCCCTATAGACAGACATTCTAAACTGTTCTGAGAGCCATGGAGTCAAGGTTTACTTGTCAATAATTTGCTGGTGTGATGCAGTCAAGTGGAAGCTGTAAATAGACAGTGTCAAAGTACAAACTCATTTGCCCAGAAAATAATGATCTCTAGACCACTTATCGGCTTGGGAGCCAATCCAAGTTATCCCGGCATACTCTTTGGCAACTACAATATGCTGGGTTGAATAAAAAGTAAAAAAAAAAAAAAAAAAGGTTCCTGGCATCTGACCACATGAAATAGGACTGTTTCAGACCTGCCTAAACTCTATCTGCCCCTGATGATCTTCCCATAATTTTCTAAAACAGTATAAAGTGGATATCTGTGGGTACTTTAATTATATTCTGCAGGTGTTCTAAGAGCAATCAGTTCCAACTTACAGTGAAATAGATACTAAAGGGTATATGAAGTACCATAAGTTCAAATATATGATCATAAAACTTTCAATGTATATCTATCCTCAAAACTAAAAAAAATTACTCATGAAATAGAATAAATTAATTTTTGACGTTCAAATCTAGGTGTATCAACCACTGATTTGTGTAAGAACAAAGTTTCTCTGTTTAGACAAAATAAAACTTTAAATTGTGTTACTGATTAATTTGAGTCCATACTTCTTTCTTCATGGAAGTTCAAATATTTCATTGTCCCATAAAACATCCAGTTCAGAAAAGATTGGCTCTATAGACATCCGGCTTTTTAAGAAGCATAAATCAGATCATTGCACTCTTATACTTAAAACAATGCAATTACTTCCTCTTCCAAGCAGAATAAATTTGAGCTCCTGATATGGCTTGTAACACCCTGTGTTACCTATCACCATTGACCTGCACACTTTTTCCAACAGCCCTTTTCACTTGCCAACTATGCAGCAGCTGTGTTGGCCATGGTTCTAGTCACTCATCTGCAAGCTCCTTCCTCCTCGAAGATTTTTAAATTGCTGCTTTTCTGCCTGAAATGCTCTTTTCCCAAAATTTCAAATGACTCCTTCCTGTTATTGCAGCCTCAGTTCAAATGACACTTGTTAAGAAAAGTTTTCTTTAACCACTCAGACTCAGTTGCATACCAAATCCAAGTAACTTCCTAGCACATTTTCTTCTGTTATTTCTTTGGGAGAACTTATCACTCTGAGATTCATATTTTATTTACTTGTCTACTCATTTATTTCTTTCCCTTACCTCTGTATTTCCAAATGCTTCTTTGTATTATTTCTTCATGTATAATATATGCCTTTCCAACCTCTGGCCAAAAATGTACGCTGTACCTGTGTTCTTGCTCAAAGTCATAAGATTGTTATTATTAGATTTTTTAATATGGGTGAGAATAATTTTGGACCCAGTATTGTGATCAGAGCTAGATCCCCACAAGGTGATGCGAGTTAAAGGAATTATTGAAGGTCAGTTGATGGTTTAATATCCTTGAAAAGTACTGTTATTTATTTTTTTTCTTGGAAGCACAATCCAAAGCTCAGAGCTCAAGATTCTTCTACACTCTCCCTGCCGGTGTGGCTCAGTGGACTGAGCATCTTCCCAGGGACTGAGAGGTCCTGGTTTGATTCCCAGTCAGGGCATAGGCCCAGGGTGCAGTCTCAGCCCCCAGTAGGGGGCGTCTAGGAGGCAACTGATAGATGTTTCTCTTTCACATAGATGTTTCTCTCTCTCTCTCTCCAAAAAAAATCAATAAAAAACATATAAAAAGAAAAAGATTCTTCTACACTGATCAAGCCTATGCAAGAATCAACACTATGGATATTTGGAGAATTCTAGTATTAGGAAATGTAGCTTTTGGTGTACCAGAGGAAGGGGTTATTACTTGTTGAGCTATGCTTTCTTACAATGTCTCTCTCTTCAGATTCAGGATTCTGTAGTTGTTGTTTCTCAAAAGATTTATTGAGATTTAATTCATAAACCATAAAATCATACCTTTAAAGTGTAAAATCAGTGGACTTTAGCATATTCACAGAGTTGTACAACCAGTACCACTATCTAATTCTCTCAAAAAGAAACTGTTACCCTTAGAATCACTCGAAACATGCCACCCACTCAACAAGCCCCAGGAAAACACTAATCTACATTCTGTCTCTATGGATTTTCTTAATATGCACATTTATTTAGGTAATCTTTAATTTTTTAATGATGTTTTACAGTTTCCAGTGCACAGTGTAGTTTTCTTGCACTCATTTGTTAAATTTATTCCAAAATATTTATTCATTTTTATGGAATTGTTTAAATTTTCTTGTTGAGCTGGCTCTGGAAATTTCTTTCATAAAAGCCCTTTTTTAGGTTGAGGAATTTCCCTCCTATAGATCTAATCTATATTCATTTTATTTATTTATTTACTCTTTAATTATTTATTTATGTTAGTGTTTTATTAAGAAGGGGCACTGAATTTTGTCAAATGTTCTTTCTGCATCTATTGAGATATTTATGTAGTTTTTGCATGACATCTATAAAACTCAAATTGAACAAGAAAACACATTCTTTTCAAATGCATGTGTAATATTCTCTAGGATAAACCATATGTTAGGCTATAAAACATGTCTCAATAAATTTTAACTGTTTTCAATAAAATATTATGAGACAGAAACCATGCTTAAAACAAACCAAAAAAAGCTTTAATGGCAATGCTTCATCAAATAGAGTATCTATAAATAATCAGAAATTAAAACAGAAGAAGTAAATGAAAGTTTTAGAGTTCAAATGTATAATTATTGAAATAAAAAATTCACTAAACAACCTCAACATTAGATTTTACCTGTTAGAAAAAAAGAATCAGTGAACTTAAAGACAAATCAGTAGAAATTATGAAACTTGAAAAAAAAAAAAGAGAATTAAATAAATTTAACACCAGAGAAATGTGGTATATCTTTAAACACACTAATATACACATAATGGGAGTACAAGAACAGAATAAAGACCTTTGACAAAAGAATGCCTGTAGACTTTCCTAATGTGGTAAACGATGCTAATTCTACACATTCAAGAAAGTCTGCAAGCTCCACAAAGAAATTCACAGAGAGATGCATTATGGTAGATATCCTGAAAGAGAAAATCTTGAAAGTAGCAAGAGAAAAATAACTCATCGCATACAAGGAACCCTAGTAAAATTAGCAGATAATTTCTCTTCTGAAGCCATGGAGGCTAGAGAGGAGTGAAATTATCTATTAAAAGTGTCAAGACAACCTGGCCGGTGTGGCTCAGTGGATTGAGTATTGTCCCATGGACAGAGAAGTCACGGTTCGATTCCTGGTCAGGGCACATGCCCGGATTTCAGGCTTGATCCTCAGTAGGGGGTGTGCAGGAGGCAGCCGATTGATGTTTCTGTCTCACATTGATGTTTCTATTTCTCTCTCCTTTCTAAAAAATCAATAAAAACATATTTTAAAAGTGCCAAGACAAAAACATACCTGCCAATCAAGAATCTTAAATATAGCAAGACTATATTTCAAAACTGAACACAAAATATATTCCAAAATAAATAAAGACTGATACATTTTATTGTTATTAGACACACCCTAAAAGAAATGCCTAAAGAAGTTATTCAGGCTGAGAAAAAGTGACCACAGATTGAAATTTGAATGCACAAAATAAAGAGTATAATTAAAGGTTAACGGTAATTATAAAAGACTGTATAAAGGCATATTTATTCTTCCTACTTAAAAACAAACAATGTTTCAATTGATTTTTCAGAGAGAGAGGAAAAGAGAGATGGAAAGAAACATCAATGCAAAAGAGAAACATAGATCAGCTGCCTCCTACATGCCCCCTATTGGGGATCGAGCCCACAACCCGGGCATGTGCCCTGACTGGGAATTGAACCAGGACCTCTCAGTCCATGGGACGATGCTCAATCCACTGAGCCACACTGGCTGGGACATTCTTCTTACTTTTAACTGATTTAAGAAGCATTTGTGTAATAATGATTTTAATGTTATTGTTGGGTCTCTAACATACAGAAAGATAACATATTTAACAATAACAGTGCAAAGGAGGTGAATAAGAGCAACGTTGTAGTAAAGTAATGGAATGCAGTACACGGTAACTCAAATCTATAGGTAAAATAAAGAGAATCATAAAGGATAAATAATAATAAATAATATTATATGTAATAATAAATATTATATATATACTTACTTGTTCTTTCTTTTCTAAGATGCTTTCATAGATATAAAATGATATAGTTATTGTGGTGATCATTTAGCAATATATATAAATATCAAATCATTACATCATGTACCTGTGACTAATATAATGTTGTATGTTAACTATACATCAATTAAAAAATAAATTGACTAAAAAATTACTTATAATAATGTATTGTAGCATTTATAAATTATTTAGGTAATTTATGTACAATAATGTAGTATGAAAAGTGGGTAGAAATTATAGTTATTTATAAGTAATGATTCTATATCTTCCTGTAATTAAATGGAATAAAGCTGAAGTAGATTCTGATAATTTAAGATGTATATAGTAAGCAAACAATTATTAAGGAAAAAAATAAATATATACTGAAAAAAAAGTACTAAAGCAAGAAGTTGTTCCACTAAAAAATATTGATTTGGTGCAAAATAAACCAGTAATGAATGTTAGGACTTAGAGGGCAATTTAATTCCTAATGACCATTTTGCAAGCCTCCCCACCATAGGAGAACAAAGACCAAACTTTCCGCAATAGGAGAACTAGAAAGATAAAAAATGCCACTGGACACCAGAAACCAAAGAGGCACCCAATCACACACCTGCCTTCCTGTAGACGCAACCCCCTGCCCAAACCCACCAACCAAGACCACACAACTCACTGAGGACAAAAGCTGCACACCAGTCATTACATATAAGAACGAAACTCTAGTTCCTAGGGGCTGCCACCATTGATCCAGTATCCCATAGCTCGGTGATGTGTAGCCCTTCCCTTTGGATGCCCCCACCCCTCATCCCCTTTTCTTTAAATAAACCCAATTTTTCTTTACTCACTGTCTGAGATTGCTATTTAGCATGTCCGAGTACCTCTAACCTTACCTTTCATTTTGGTGGCCTATACAGGGATAAAGAGAAGGGATGTTTTCCCTTCTCCTCTCATTACCCATCCTTCCTTCTCCCTCCCCCTTCTCGCCCCCAACCCCTAGAGATCATATTTGGACTAGACTCCTGAGTAGCAGCAGGAATGCCAGATCATGAGTCACTTTATTCTTGGGAAGAGGGCACTAGGAACCAAGGCTCTCATTTCCCCATGGGGCCACCACTTGTGGGCACAGGTCAGTCATTCAAAAGCCACTAGGTGGCTGTCACTAGAAGACTCCTGTGACAGGATAAACTGGGCTGGGAACAGGCAAGATTGCATTAGGCAGCCCAGCGTCAAGCAAATATCCGAGCAGCTGAGGTACACTATGAAAAAGCACACGAGGTCCAATACACCTGGTAGGGTTTTATTGTGGGAACTGTGAGCCTTGGCACTGCCAACTCTGGTGTTTCAGGGGCAGATAGCTCACTGGTTGACTGGTCACAACACATTAGGGTTTCACTGGCAAATCCCAGTGCTGGGTCCAACCAGTCTCACTTATACTAAGGATTAAATACGGAGGATGCTCATATTTTTTCCTAGCCACTGGGGACTGGTTCAATCCAATCTGAATCTTTTCTAGCAACAGGACACCTCTTATAATTGGTTTTAGCTCAAGGAAAGAGGCAGAACAAAGGTCGGGGTGCTGGCTCTTGGTTTCTCCCTCTCAGAAGGCACTCGCTACT
The DNA here is from genome assembly GCF_014108415.1 of Molossus molossus. NCBI lineage: Eukaryota > Metazoa > Chordata > Mammalia > Chiroptera > Molossidae > Molossus > Molossus molossus. The sequence continues at coordinate 19,777,147 of NW_023425355.1, forward strand.
CTTCCCTCTGCAATTATCACCTTTTTCATAGCACCACCATGGGCAACTCAATGTCTAACTCTCCCAAGAACTCACCTCTGGACTGCCTTTTAAAGCAATACAGCATGGCCACAATATAAATTAGACAATCAGGAGCTCTGGCCCCAAAATGACACTCTCAGATAGAACACCATTCTCCAATTGGACTTATATAGCACCACCTAGCCAAATGGTCTGAGATTGCCTATGTTCGGGCCTTCTCTGAACTCCACACTCACCCTGAACTTTGTCCCTCCTGCTGCACTCTCTACCTTCACCCATCAGCCTCCAAAACTTAGAGAAACCCATCTCTAAATCCTCACCACCCTTGGCCCCTTTACCTCCATATCCTACCCTTCCCCCTCTGGTGGGAATCTCAGGCATTCTTTGATGACTGCTGAATATTTTTGGAGGGAGGGAGAGAAGACTGAGATATGTGGAAAGTCTGAGATGACTTGGTGCTCAACATATAGACAGTGCACCTCAACCCAGGGCATAGTATATCTGGAAGTTTATTCAGACTCTACAGATCTCAAAATAAACTAAAATCAACATGGGAAATTCTGCCCCCAAGGCCAGAAACTCCCAGCCCCCATTAACACTCCTGACTTACAGAGATGAAAAGATTTAACTAGAAGTGATATCAATTTAAGATGGCTAAAATATAACTTTTTTTGATGCCTAAATCAATTTTTTGCTTGCAAATTAGAAAAAAAAAAAAAAAAGGCTTTAGAATTTAAAACTGAATGAGAAGGAAGCTTATTTTGATTGCAAATTAGAAGCTCCTGGGAGTCGCACAGGTCAATTACATAACAAACAAACAAACAAACAAACAAACAAAAAGCCTTGAAAGGCTGGTTTCAGGCAAGTAGGAACAGCTTATTATCTAAGTTCCTTATCTGGATTTGCAAATGAATTTTATTTACTGTTAAAGAATATAGTGCTGGTGATCCTGACTTATTCCAATTAATATACCTACTGGTTTCTGGGAGCGAGGCAACAGGATTGCTGAATGAGTTCTGCTGCAAAACTGTGGAGTGTGTTTCTACTGCAGAAAGCCAGGTCACCTTAGAAAGAATTATAGGAAACCAAAATTGGATTTAGAAAAGAAACCAAAAACAAGCATAGGGTTGCTCCAAGGGCGTTTCCCCTTCTTCTCACTGATAGTTTGGGAGGAGTTAAAATTATCATAAAAAGGGAAGCCACTAAGGCCCCTATAGATACCTGGAGCTACTTTATTTGTTCTTAACCACACCCAACTACATTGTTTCCTGCCTGGGAGTAAAGCTCCTCTGAAAATGTCAGGAATAGCTCCTCAATGTCTGTTTTTAAATCAGAACCTGTCCACTTCCAACTAGGGAACATTATGGGACAATACATATCTTTGCTAATCAAATCTGCTCCAATTCACCTGATAGCATGAGCTTTTTAAAATCAGTGATACCTATACATGCTTTTTCCAGAAGAGTAATACAAATATAGAGCTACGTGAACTAGATACTGAACTAAAAGGGAAAGTGATGATTTTAAAGAAACCTCCCTAGAGGAGACTAATCTTGAGACTGACTGAATGTATGCTATCTTTTCTTCATTATTAACTTCTATAAGAGCCTCAAGGATGGCTTAACAGAATGGCCCAGAGCAGCCCAGAGGTTTGCAGAGAGGCCTCTAACTCTCGGCTTGCTAATTATCTCTCTCTCCATAGATGGGTGACCAGTCCACAGTGCTTTAAGAGTCTCCTTTTTGGGATACATGCTCACCAATTGGGAGAAATTTGACCCTGAGTGCCTAAAGAAAAAGGCTATAACACAGCCTGGCCCCAATATAAAGTGGGCATTAGAGAGGTTTGGCCAGTTAATGGCACCATTAATTTTAATAGAACCTGTGTTACCATCGCCAAGGGAAATGGATGGAGGTCCCATATATCCAAGCCTTTATGACTCTCAGGCAACCCTAAGCTATATGCTGCCTATATACTAATAAAATGTGCCCAAATGGAGAGAAACATTTCAAAACTGAAAAATAGATTTGTCAGTCTGTTGCCAATATTTGAGTGGCAACCTAGTCCCTGAGGTATTGACAATTACTGTCCTTGTTTTACAAATAAAGTATTCACAAGGCCAGAGATGAGGTTCCAGAAACAATTCAAATCCCACCAAAATGTTTACCTTTCTTTAAAAAAAAAAAAAAAAACTTTCTTTCTTTATTGATTTTAGAGAGAGAGGAAGGGAGAGGAAGAGAGAGATAAAAACATCGATGAGAGAGAACACCGACTGGCCGCCTCCTGCATGCCCCACACTGGGGATCGGGCCCACAACCTGGGCATGTGCCCTGATTGGAAATCGAACTGGCAACTTCTTGGTGCATGGGTCCACATTTACTCACTGAGCCACACCGGCAGGCAAAATGTTTACCTTTCTAAAACCTCCCCTATTCATCTCAAGATGCCTACAGATAATTGGCTTTATGAAACCAAAGTCCCAGGTCCTCTGAAATGCAAATTCCTGATCTTCACCAAGAACTGGGGTCTGGGCCATTTTTTAAATGCAAATTTCTGAAAGGTGATTCTTATGGAAAGGGAGCAGGTTGATTTATTTCAGCCATTCTTTTCTAAGTTAGTAAATTTTGAAATGACTAAATATTTTTAAATAACTGAAACATTAATTGCTAGACAAGTTTTAAGTTTGCCTGCTTTTGGCAGTTTATTGCAGAAAGTCTGTAAAGTAGATTTGTAGCTGTTGATGTGTGATATCTTATGTTGTGTTGAAAATGTGTTTCTTAAGAGTAAAAAATGTGTTCATAAAAGTTAATCTAGAAAATACTAGTTGTTTATTTTTTGGTTATCATTGGAAATTGTGGTTTCTAAGAGTTACAAGTTCAAATTAAGCTGAAAAGAAATGATAATTTTGATAATAGAAAGCATAAGCTATAGAAATACATTTTTTTACAGGACAAAGATTGAAATAGAGTTATTCTAATGATGGTTATTCCTGAATGGATAAAAATGAGAAGGCAAGCCAGGTGCAGCCCCTTAGGCAGTGCAGAGACCCCACCCCCGGCTTTTGTAATTCCCTTATATCCACCAACTGCCTAAACTACAGAGGAACTAGAAAGCCCCAAATACCTAGAGGCTTATATCATGTATAAAAGGTGGCTGGAACCCAGGCTTGGAGCTCAACCTTTGGAGGTGACTCTGCTGGGCCAGCACTGGTGCACATAAAACAGTCATTTTCTAATCCTCCGAGTGCGTGCAGTCTGTCTCTTTCTGCCGACAGAATTTCTGCCACAACAAAAAAATGTGTGCAAATAATGGAAAGTTGTGAACTTTGTAAAAGTTTTAAGTTTGTAGAAAAAAACCCAGTCAGGCTCCTGTTCTTTCCCCACCTGATTTCTCTCTGGTGACATTATGTGACTCTGGGACCTGGAGTTGTTTTCATTACACTCTCTTCATTGGTCGATGTAGGGGAAACCTACCTGTCGGCTTCAGAGTAAATTCTCCATCAAAACCCATCACATCAATGCTGAGATGGAAGGTAAACCTGCCCTCTGGACACAGAGCCACCCGCTCACATGACCATCCCCAGGCAACATCTGGGTGACAGGGTCCAGTGAATCAGGACCTACCTGATCACCCCTGATGTATGAAGGGACAACTTCCCTCCTGATTGTTTGACGAGTGTGGAGTTGAGTCCCCTGCCTGAGTGGGATAAATCTATTCCCAAGGTATCTGGCTAAAGTCCTGGTCATTGGTAAGGCCACCCTCAGAACATAGGGTAAACATGTCCATGGGTCAAACTGACTTTCTCTCTCTCTCAAACTGGCTTTCTGATTAGGTCTTAGTGGGGCAAATTCATCCCCAGGGGCATCTAGCCAAAGTCCTGGTTATTGCTAAGGCCACCTTCAAGATACGGAGTAAACATGCTCACAGGCTACTCATATCTGGAGCATTTATTACATTAGTTTTGACAACCTAACTCTAGTCATGTCACATATTATGTCACCGGGGTTTCTGACTTTTCATTGAGCCAAAGCAGCCCCGCCCAGGCTCACTTCTTTTCTATATCATTTCTAGGGAGCTGAAGCAGCCCCGCCCAGGCTCTCTCCTGTCGTTTAATTCCTTACCTTCCACTGCTCATTCACAGCCCTTGATGCTTCCATTGAAAGTCTTAATGGATCTTCCTGCTTGGTAATCATTCTATCCCCTTTCCAGCCGCCTTAAAATTCATCAAGACCAAATGAGAAGAATCCTGCATCTTTATAAAATAAACATTATACAACTACACACTGTCTACAAGAGACACATTTGAGATTCAAAGGAAACAATAAGTTGAAAATAAATGGTTGAAAATGTATATTATGTAAACAGAAACCTTAAGAAAACTTGACTGGCTATATTTATATTAGGCAAACTAGAGTTTATAAGAAAAAAATGTTACTAGAGATAAAGAGGAACATTTTGTAATAATGAAACGGTCAATTCTCCTGGATGATTTAAAAAATTATAAATATGTATTCACCTAACAACAGAGCCTCAAATTCTTTGAAGCAAAAACTGACAGAATTGAAAGGAGAAATAGACACTTCAATAATATGTAAGGATTGAATACCTAACTTTCAATAATGGATAGACAAAGTAAACATAATACAAACAGGAAAAGAGAATACTTGAACAACAGTACGTATACACAAACTAGACCTAACAGACTGCTATAGAGAATTCCAACTGACAATAGATTAGCAACCTTTCTCAAATACACATGGAACATTCTCCCAACTATACAATATACTGGGCTATAGAAAAAGTCTCCATAAAGTTAAAAGGTTTAAATTAATGCAAAGAATGTTCTTCTATCACAGAGTGAAATAAAATTAATAACAGAGCCCTGGCCAGTTTGGCTCAGCAGTTAGAACGTCAGCTAGCGGACCAGAGAGTCCTGGGTTTGGTTCCCGCTAAGGGCACGTACCTCAGTTGCAGTTCATCCACAGCACCAGTTGGGGTCATGTGGGTGGCAACCAGTTGATGTGTCTCTCTCACAAGGATGTTTCTCTCTCTCTCACTCCCTCTCTCCTTCCCGCTCTATCTGAAGATAAATGCAAAAGTGTCCTCGGATGAGGATAAAAAAAAAAATTAATAACAGAAAAACATTTAAGAATCTCATAAATATGGAGAAATTAAAAAATATACTCTGTAAGGATATACAACACACGACTAAGAACAGCAAAGAACTCTCAGCACATAAAGACTCCATCCATCTCATGCTGCGATCTGTTGACTGACAGCCCTCAGCACAAGGGTTTATAGTAAAAAAAATAGCAAAAATAAACAAAAAAAATAAATAAACAAAATTAATTATTTAATTTTTTTAAAAAGTAAAGCCTCCATTCAAATGCCTGTACTAAAAGATTTGAGTAACTCTGGCATTGCTTCCAGCAACCAAAGGCTGACCAGTTTCTGGGATGACCCAGATCCCTTTTGAGGTTCTATATGCAAAAAGTCAGAGCTGTCAAAAAAGTATTGTTTATTCTAACCAACAACTCCTTTCTTTGTCTCTTTGAGATGTATATGTATCTCCTGCAACTCAGGACTATCTTTGTCAATAAACTGAAAGTCATTCTTTTGAAATGTAACCATTAAGAATAATGGGTCTCTGTCTCCCAGTCTCTGTGGGGAGATAGAATCCTAACCTCTGTCATTGCTAGGTAGCAGATATAGCTGGCCTAATTGTATTTACATGGAAAAGCCCTTTGTAATTTTTCCCTTCCCTGACTCCCCTTGAGTCTTCACTCATTCCACCTCTCTACTCTTTTATGTATCCTTATGTTCATAGCAATGTTATTTACAATTGCCAAGATCTGGAAACAGCCAAGTGCCCATCAGTAGATGAGTGGATAAGAAAGCTATGATACATTTACACAGTGAAATACTGCGTGGTCATAAAAAAGAAGGAAATCTTACCCTTTGCGACATCATGAACAGACCTGGAGAACATTATGCTAAGTGAAATAAGTCAATCAGAGAAACACAAGTACCATGTGAATTCACTCATATGTGGAATCTAATGAATAAAATGAACAAAAAAGCAAAAGAGAGATAGACTCATAAATAGAGAGCAAGCAGACAGCTGTTGGCAGAGTGGGGGTGGCTGGGTGAGGAGGGTGGAGAGATTGAGCAAAAAAAAGGAGAAAGAATTCATAGACATGAACCACAGTGACGTGATTGCTGGGAGGAGAAGAGAGGGAGGGGGAAAAGGGTATAGGAGGGATCAATGGAGATGGAAGGAGACTTGACTTGGGGTGGTGAACACACAATACAGTGTACAGATGATGTGTTGTAGAATTGTGCACATGAAACCTGAAAACTATATAATTTTGTTAACCAGTGTCACCCCAGTGAATTTAATAGAAAGGGGAAAAAAACAACAATAAAGGCATGGTTTAAAATATGATTTGAGAGAGAGAGGAAGGAGTGGGAGAGAGAGAGAGACATGGATTGGTTGCACCCTGACAGGAGATTGAACCCACAAACTGGGCATGTGCCCTGACATGAAATGGAACTAGTGACCTTTCAGTGTATGAGATGACACTCAACCAACTGAGCCACACCAGCCAGGACAGCATTTTTATTATTTTACCAATTCAGGTGCCCCCACTTAAAAAAAATCAACACGTAGATCAGTGAAACAGAATAGAATAAAAAAATAGCCCACATTGATGTTCTGCAATAATGACATGATAGTTCAACAGAGAAAGGATGTCCTTTTTCACAAATGGTGCAGAAATAACTAGATACACAAGTAGAGATAAATGAACGTCATTTCATACCTCACACTGTACACAGTGATTAACTCTAAATAGATCAGAGAACTGAATGTGAACACCAAACTATAAAGCTTCTAGGAAAACAATCTTTGTGACTTTAGCTTAGGCAAAGATTTCTTGCACATGACACAGAAAACATGAACCAAAAGAAAAAAAAAAATGACAAAACTGATTTCTTTAAAACTGAAAAACTTTAGTATTTGAATGACTCTGTTAAAGAAATGAAATGGCAAGCCACCGAATTGGAATAAATATTTGCACTGCATAGATCTGACAAAGACATGTTCAGATTACACAAAGAATGCTTACAACTCAATAATGAGAAAAATTAAAAACAACGACATTCCCTCTCTCTCTCTTCCTCTCTCTCCCTCCCACTCTGTCTGTACAAAAAATGGAAAAATGTCCTCGGATGAGGATAAAAAAAATAATAATAATAAATTAGCCCTGGCCGGTTTGGCTCAGAGGTTAGAGCGTCCACCTGTGGTCCGGAGAGACCTGGGTTCGGTTCCCGCTAAGGGCATGTACCTCGGTTGCAGTTTGTCCCTGGCCCTGGTTGGTCGTGCGGGTGGCAGCCACTCGATGTGTCCCTTTCACGTCGATGTTTCCCTCTCTCTCTCTTCCTCTCTCTCCCTCCCACTTTGTCTATACAAAAAATGGAAAAATGTCCTTGGATGAGGATAAAAAATAATAATAATAAAAACAACGACAAAAAAACAGGCAAACCCGCCTGCTGTGGCTCAGTGGATTGAGGGTTGTCCCATGGACTGAGAGGTCCCAGTTTCATTCCCAGTCAGGGCACATGCCCAGGTTGCAATTTAAACAATAAAAATATCACTATGTACCCACCAGAATGGCTTAAGTTCCAAAAAATGATAATGCTGATATTGTTGAGTATGTCAAGCAATTCATACTTTGTTGGTGGGAACACAAAACGAAAAGAATTTAGCAGTTTCTTATAAAGTTCAACGTGTATTATTCCAGAAATTCTACTGCTAGCTATTTTCCCAAGAAAAATGAGAGCATTAGGTTCACAGAAAGACTTGTCCACATATGTTTATAGGAAATCTATACAATAGCCAAAAACTGGGATTAAAAACCTCCCAGATATTCTTCAACAGGTGATTAGATAAACAATTTGTTATATATCCACAGTCTGGTTCCCCTCATTTGTTTTGTTAATCTCCTATTTCTTTCCTCATTATGTTCATGTTTCCCATTAAATTCCGCAGCTTATATCCTGCTGTAGTTATGTTAAAGTCATTGCCTGCTAATCCTATCATCTCTGTTAATTCTGTATTTGTTTCTATTGAGTGATTTTTTTCCGTCTGTTTATTGGTGAGGTTTTTGCTTATGCACATGTGTAGAAAATGTTTATTAGAAGCTAGACTTTTATAGGAGTTTTACAGTGTGGAATATTGGATTTTCTTTCATTTGTCAGGAGGAGCCTAGTTTTGACGGGCAGTTAATTTACTTTGTGAATAGTTCGATCCCTTTGAGAGCTGATTTGAACATTTGCTATGAGGATTCTACAGCTAAGTTAACCCTACTACAAAGACATGACACTTCCATGATATTTGCTGGTTGTCTTGGCTTTCTGTCATGGGCTGTTCACTGTAGGTGGTTGGAAGTCAGGAGTCTACTATCACTTAATGAGTTAAGGAAAGTTTTCAAATTCAGTGCCACAGTTGTTCTTTGCTCAACCTACTGGATTTCATCCTATGTATGTTCAATTTAATATTTAGCAACAGACTTGTGGAAATCCTTATGCATATGCAACCTCCAGCAACTCTGATCTCTCTCTCCTCTATGCAGCATGACCACATGACTTTGCTCAGGTACCTCCTCCTTGAACAGTGGTCTGGGGTGTGCATCTGAGTACAAATCTATGCATTGATAACGTTGTCGTCATCAATTTCTCAGGTATGACAGTCCTGTGCTTCTTGCCCAAACTGGAAGTGATTGTTTCACATATTGAGCCCAGTTTTCTAGTCGTTTATGGTTAACTGGCAAGTTTGGTCCTCATTATTCCATCATAGTTAGAAGTGGAAATGTTTTTTATTTTATTTTTTTTCTTTTTTGGTTTTAGAGAGAGAGAAAGGGAGAGGAAGAGAGAGAGAAACATCAATGAGCGAAAACATCGATTGGCCGCCTCCTGCACGCTCCCCACTGGAGATCGGGACCACAACCTGGGCATGTGCCCTGACCGGGAATCAAACCAGCAACCTCTAGGTCCATGGGTCAACGCTCAACCACTGAGCCACACCAGCCGGGCAGAAGTGGAAATATTTTTAAACCATATATTTGTTAAATTTCTTCATTCATTTTTTTTTTTTTTTGTGGTATGTGCCCCTAGCAGGAACAGAACCCGGGATTCTCTGGTCCACTAGTCGACGCTCAACCGCTGAGCCAAACTGGCCAGGGCAATTTCTTCATTCTTAATGTTGTTAATTTCTCTGTAGTTAAATTTAACTATTCTCTTTCATGACTTGTGTTTTTTATGTCTTTAAAAAAATCCCCTGACCCAGAGACCATAATTTTTTAAATATTAGTTTTAATAGTGTTATAATTTTGATTTACTTGCTCAGGTTCTTTTTATTATATAGAATTTTATTTTCTCTGTTTGGTGCAATAGAGAGATCTAATATTATTTTTTCTGATAGTCAATTATTCCAAAACTAGGCATTACATCATCCTTTCTTTCCCTTTGATTCTGTGTACCATTTCCATTAACTACTTTTTAAGTAATAAAAGTAATATAAGCTCATAGAAAGAAAAAGTAATGAAAGTAAGGAAGAAGGAAAGAAAAGAAGAAGAAAAAGAAAGAAAATACTAAAATAAAATTCCCTTTCACATTCTCTTCAAACTCCCCAAAATATAGCACAGAGATAATCACTCAAGATTATTACCTATATTTTTAGAAAACTATTATATGTATACACACACATACATATTTGTATTATGTTAGGAACATACCATGTGATTCTTTGTTAGAGGTGATAGTTATATCTTGTTTCTGGGATTTAAATTAACTTCTTTGATCTAACCTAAGATAATAATAACTTTTAAGTACTTATTTAATTATGGCAGGTCTATATAGTTTCTTTATTTGATCAGTTCTGCCATACTACACAAATTGGTCAAGTCTTTGATAGAAAATTGCCTCTTTATTTAAGAACTCATGTTTCTGCAGACACAGGAAAACAAACAAACAAACAAACAAACAAACAAAAAACCAATCGTATTAGTGAAAGGATTGATTTTCCTTTAACACTTTTTCCTCACCAGTGGGGAGCAATTGAAAAGCTCAGAGCTATCATGGCCCAGCTTTTTTTGAGATTCCCTGGACTTAATTGCACAAATATTTACGCCAGATGTGCCATGCATTCCATCACTTTCTAAGATCAAATTCTCTTTTACTGGTCATTACGAACAGTAAGACTTATGACAGAGATATACAGAGGTTAATTCCTTTGCTGAAAGTTACCCAGTGATATGAATGGCAAGAGCCAGTATTTGAACCTAAGAGTGTCAGACTTCAAAGGCGATCCTTTTCAACTATAGCACACTACCTTATTCTTTCTGACACCATATAACATTTAGCGTGTTGTTTTCTACATATCATGTTCTCAAATGGATTTGACTTAGGGATAATAATTTTAAAATGAAACAGAGAGAAGCATTCATGGCAGTATACCCTTTGAGTGGGGGTTCTAAATGAGGATATATATTAATTTAATTGCACAAATTAAATAATGATGTATATATAGATAAGAAAGATGAATGACTATGAACAAGACTTTTATTAGGTATAATGTGAACAAAAAATATATTACTCTGTATATATAACTGCCCAAAGCAGGTCTATGAATATTCAAGTTACTCAATATGTTGAAAATATTTTGGAAGTAAAAAAAAAACAAAATCTATCAAAAAAGACTTTATTTCTAAAATTTTCAGTGGGTTCTTCTACTTATAACATAGCCTGTCACAAATCTTTAATATTACTTAAAACTTCAATGTAGCATGATGTATTTTATTGTCTAAAACAAAGTGAGCAAACTCATTCCAAAGGAAAAAAAAAATTGAATAGCTCATTTGAAAAAGAAAACAGAAACTTTTAAAAAGAGAAGCCAGAGCTTCTGATGATTTATTTTATTACTAACTATAATATAAATGACTTAATTTTATTTCAATTTTTTTTCTTTATTGATTTGAGAGAGAGAGGAAGGGAGAGGGAGAGAGAGATAGAAACATCGATGAGCGAGAACATCGATTGGCTGCCTCCTGCATGTCCCCACTGGGGATCAGGCCCACAACCTGGGCATGTGCCCTGACCAGGAATCGAACCGACAACCTCTTGGTGCATGGGTCGACACTCAACTACTGAGCCACACCGGCTGGGCAAAATGACTTAATTTTAATAATTTAAAATATTTGATTCAAATAAGATTCAACCTTGGGGCAGTAATTTCTGAATTCATCATTAGCTATCCTGAGAATGTTAGTAAGATACATTGCTGCCTTCAGAATGTCTAAAACTTTGGTAATAAAAAAAAAAAAAAAAAATTAAAGTCACACACATATTTACAAATCATCTTATTAATGAAATGATTGTCATTTATTTCTCATACATAATATATAAATGATAATAAATCAGTCTTATTAAGTATTTGCTACCCACCAGGTACTGTGGAAATTGTTGGACATGGATTATTTCCTTTAACTCTATGTAACTTTCCTAGGGTTACAAAGTTAGTAGGTGACAGACACAGGCTTTAAACTCAAGTTTGTGTGACTCCAAAGCACATGTTCTGCTACATAAACAATGTATTGTATGTTCGTTGATGGTTAATGTCATCTTTGGATTTTAGAAATGTCAAGTTCTTGAGTATGGATTTTCTGATAAATGACTAACTGGGTAATTTAACGTGGACTGCTCCAGTGTTTTCTATTTTTATTCATTTGAGTGATTGTCAATGGTTCATGGTATACTTTTAAAGAAAGATGTAAAAACTTAGGAAGAAAGTGTTTATCAAAAGGAGAAAGGATCAATACATTAGAAAAAAAAGAACGTTTGAAATGCGGTATGTGAATCTTATATCAATGGACACTAAAGACATTTGACAATTTCTGCAACACTTTACAGCTTTGCCTCTAGCTACTGTCAAACAAGCTCTCAACATAGTCAGATGAACTTTAGCAATTTCCATTATGCAGCCCCTTTACCCAGTGACTGGCTATATTAGAAAAGATGAATTGTATATTCACGTAGCAAAAATAATTTATTAAATTGTTACCATTTGGACTAGAAAGCATTAAAAGCTGAAAACAGAGACATTAAAGTTGATCCCCACTGCAGAATTTCAGAAGCACAAAAGAGAGAATTTAATGATAATTTAGAAGCTTAGTAGAGCAGAGTCTCTGGTGTGTTTAACCTTTTCCCCTTTCCTTTGCTAAGGCAAGTATGTCTCAGTGTAAAGTCAGTGGAACATTGAATTCAGTTGCAAATTAGTAATATTATCCCTAACCCATAAAAATTAAATTAATATGTAAGTAGATAAAGGAACAGAAGACCTTTAACTTGGTGGTTTTAAAGTTAATTTCCCCTGCTTGTCTCATCAATCCTTTTTTGTTGAGATTGTTCTAAATATCCTTGAGTTGAATAGAAGTGCATTGAGAATGCCTCTGCTTTTCTTTCTTTATTATTTTGCTTGCTCTGTTCATATTGTCATATTGTTTCCTTGAACTGGAACTGGAACACTCTCCTCAACTCAGCTTGTCAAAATGCTACCATCCTTCAAGGTCTATCTTGAATGTCATTTCTTTCAAGAAGCTTCTTTTGAGCTTTTCCAACTGAATGTGATCTTCCTTTTCTTTGTAGCCCTATAACTTTTAATTCCTTTTTCAGTATCAAGAGCTTTGGGAATAAAGCCACATCAGATGTAAAAATTCAGGGTGCGTTTTTCAATGCATCCTTTGGTGCAAGGTTCTTGGGACATCTCTTTTACTTGACATTATTACTAGAACTAATTTAGATATTCTGGAATTGGGATCAAGTTGCTCCTGTGGGTTTGTTTAGGGCTGCTGCTAACAATTAGCCCACATATTGGGATCCATTATAGCATTCTACCAAGACTGACTTCATATAAGTTGTTTTACAAACATTTGGTCTTTGTAATATATATATATGTGTGTGTGTGTGTGTGTGTGTGTGTGTGTGTGTGTGTTTTCCTTTATTGGTTTTAGAGAGAGAGGAAGGGAGAGAGAGATAGAAGCATCGATGAGAGAGACAAACATCGATTGAGCGCCTCCTACATGCCCCCCCCCCCCCACTGGGGATCGGGCCCACAACCTGGGCATGTGCCCTGGCTGGGAACCGAACTGGCGACCTCTTGGTGCATGGGTTGACGCTCAACCACTGAGCCACACCAGCCGGGCCATTTGTTCTTTTTAAAAGTGGAACATTCGCCCTGGCCGGTTTGGCTCAGCGGTTAGAGCGTCGGCCTGCGGTCCGGAGAGACCCGGGTTCGGTTCCCGCTAAGGGCACGTACCTCGGTTGCAGTTTGTCCCCAGCCCTGGTTGGGTCGTGTGGGTGGCAACCACTCGATGTGTCGCTTTCACGTCGATGTTTCTCTCTCTCTCTCTCCCACTCACTCTATCTGAACAAAATATCGAAAAATGTCCTCAGGTGAGGATAAAAAAAAATAAAAAAATAAAAAAATAAAAATAAAAAAAAAATAAAAAATAAAATAAAATAAAAGTGGAACATTCTATGGCAGAGACTGTTAGATCTCCCCCAATATGTATTCCCCACTTCTTCATTTTAGTGATAGATATCCCCTCAAGTTTTAGCAGTGCACATGCTGTACACCTAGAGAGTACATTTCCAAGTTTTCCTTGCACCTTTGTGTGGCTATGTGACCACATATTTCAATAGTCTTATGTGAGTCACAATGATGTGTTCAAATGTTGTGTCACTTACAAGAAAATCCTTTGCCCCTTAACTTTCTTTCATCTCTCCTTTTGTTTTTGTTTTTGAACTTTTTTTTCTTTATGGATTAGAGAGAGGAAGGGAGAGGGAGAGGAAGACAGAAACATCAATGAGAGAGAACATGAATTGGCTGCCTCCTGCATGCTCCCCACTGGGGATTGGGCCCACAACCTGGGCATGTGCCCGGACCGGGAGTCAAACCAGGGACCTCTTGGTGCATGGGTCGTCGCTCAACCACTGAGCCACACCGGCGGGGCTCATCCCTCCTTTTGATGGGCAGCTGGTGAGCAAGGCCTCACACCGTGGAGACGAAGACAACACCATTTGATATGGCAGAGCAACAATATAAAAGGAACCTGGCTATCTGCATTAGCTTGTGGATCAGAACCCATGTCTACCCTGCACAAACACCTATCTATGAGAGAAAAATAAACGTCTATCATTTATTTTGGGAGTTCTTCATCACAGCAACTTAGATTTGGGTATAAATCCTAACTAATACAAAGTTCACTTTCATCAGGATCACTTGTGCTCCAACTCTATTGAATAAGAAGCTTCAGCATTGGATTTTAAGAATCCTCTTTTTGCCCTGGCTAGTTTGGCTCAGAGGTTAGAGCGTTGGCCTTTGGTCCAGAGAGACCTGGGTTCGGTTCCTGCTAAGGGCACGTACCTCGGTTGCAGTTTGTCCCCAGCCCTGGTTGGGTTATGCAGGTGGCAACCACTTGATGTGTCCCTTTCATGTCGATGCTTCTCTCTCTCTCTCTTCCTCCCACTCTATCTGAACAACAACAAAAAAAGTTTAAGTGTTGATTTAATGTTTTAAAAAAAGAATCCTCTTTAAAAAAATAAATAAATAAAAGAGTACTCTTTTTTTAATGCTCACCCAAGGATATTTTTTCATTGATTTTATTTTTTTAGATGCAGAGAAAGGGAAGGAGGGAGAGAGAGAGAGAGAGAGAGAGAGAGAGAGAGAGAGAGAGAGAAGCTCAATGTGAAAGAGACACATCGATTGGCTGCCTCCCACACAACCCCTTCCGGGCCAGGGATCAAACCTGCAACCCAGGTACATGCCCTTGACTGAGAATCAAACCAGTGACCCTTTGTCTGAGGACCAATGCTCTAACCACTGAGAAAAACTGGCCAGGGCAAGAATCTTCATTTTAATAAGTTTTCTAGATGATCCCCAAGCACCTGAAGTTTAAGAACCACTGGCATAGTGGTTAGGGGGCTGAAATTGGAGTCAAACGTATTTGAGCTTAAATAACTGTTTTGTTGCTCGTTAGCTGTATCCATGGCTCCTCTCCTGGCATATGTTCCTGCCAGCCCTCTTAAGATTCTCTGTCCCACTCCTATGTTACCCAATTCCTTTCCTTCAAGGGTCAGCGAATAGTCACACGGCTGCCTATCCTCTTGTGATCCTGGGTAAGGGAGGCCTCCTCAGTGAATTTTTTTTTATTTTGTTTTCTTTATTAATTTTTTTAAAGACAGAGGAAGGGAGAAGGAGAGAGAGATGGAAACATCGATGAGAGAAAACATCGACTGGCCGCCTCCTGCACACCCCCCACTGGGGATCGGGCCCACAACCTGGGCATGTGCCCTGACTGGGAATCGAACCAGCGACCTCTTGGTGCATGGGTCAACGCTCAACTACTGAGCCACACCGGTTGGGCATCAGTGAATGTTTTTATCCTTTCATTCCATAATACACAGGTGCCATTTTCTAGTTAACAAACTTTAAACTCCTTCCCCTCCACTCTACTATCCTGACATGGAAGCCAGACTCTGTTACAACCTCATGTACTAAGAAAAGGTAATGTTTCATTTATTTTTTTTTTCCAAAATGTTTTTAATCTACCTGTAGTTTTCTGAGAACCTATAAATAGTGCTGATTCGTGGTTCCACAAAGCATATTTAAATACAAAATGTTGAGGTGTCGCCCAGGGATCTGCATTTTATAAATTTCATTGGTTGGCCCCACAGGTGTGGCTCAGTGGTTGAGCGTCGACCCATGCACCAAGAAGTCGCCAGTTTGATTCCCGGTCAGGGCACATGCCCAGGTTGTGGGCCCGATCCCCAGTGGGGGGCATGTAGGAGGCAGCCAATCGATGTTCTCTCTGATGGATATTTCTCTCTCTCTATCACTCTCCCTTCTGTTTCTAGAATCAATAAAGAAAAAAAATGAAAACGTTTCATCAGTTGAATTTTATGCATACTAAAGGTTGAACACCTCTAACTGTACAATGTTCTGACAACATATATTAACAATTGTAGTGCCCTGGCCGGTTTGGCTCAGCGGTTAGAGCGTCGGCCTGCGGTCCGGAGAGACCCGGGTTCGGTTCCCACCAAGGGCGCGTGCCTCGGTTGCCATTTGTCCCTGGCCCTGGTTGGGTCGTGTGGGTGGCAACCACTCGATGTGTCGCTTTCACGTCGATGTTTCTCTCTCTCTCTCTCCCTCCCACTCTATCTGAACAAAATATCGAAAAATGTCCTTGGGTGAGGATAAAATAAAATAAAAAACTTAAAAAAAAAAACAATTGTAGTAAACTCACTCCCTGTTGTCATTAGGGCATATATAGAATTAAAATCAAGAACGATTCCATATACTAAAACCCAGAACTCAGCCTAGTAAATCATGATAGACAAAGAATTTCAGAGCTCTTTCTCTTCTAGAAAGTATGTCCATCTTGTCCGGCTGGTGTGGCTCAGTGGTTGAACATTGACCCATGCACCAAGAGGTCGCCAGTTCGATTCCCGGTCAGGACACATGCCCAGGTTGTGGGCCTGATCCCCAGCGGGGGGCATGCAGGAGGCGGTCAACCGATGTTCTCTCTCATTAATGTTTCTATCTCTCTCTTCCTCTCACTTCGTCTCTCTCTAAAATCAATAAAGGAAAAAGAAATTAAAAAAAAAAAGAAAGTATGTCTATCTTATCTTTAGTTTCTCCAATTAGAGTTTACATTTTGTATTATTTTGTATGAGTTTCAGATACTTTACAACGCGCTTCCCTTGATATTTCCACGTCGTTATTACAATATTATTGACTATTTCCTTTGCTGCCTATCTTTTCTTTAGCTTTTGGTAACACATAGTATGAGCATTTCTGCTGTTCATGATATATATATATATATATATAGATAAATATATATATATATTTATCTATATATATATATCTATAGAAAGAGAGAGAGAGAGAAAGAGAGAGAGCAGAAACTGACTAAATCCCTGCAGGAGTAGTGGAAGGAATAGTTTCAAATAACGCTTGATATGCACTCCAGAGTTAATAGGTTTCCAGTGTAGCATTTTATTTTCTAAAAATGATGAAACTTTGTACTGCATCTCAAAAGCATTTCTCAGTCAAAAGAAGTGAATAATGTTAGGTGGAAGACATCTCATGTTTGACTTTGGGAAGCCCATTTGTCCCTTTCTTTAAGGAAAGGTCCTTTTCTTTGGATTATTTTCCTCTCTTACCTGGTTAATCAATTCTCAATTTAGCATGCCCTTGACTGTTATTGAAGAAGGACAAGATAAACTGGTTTGCAGTTTCCAGGTTGATTTTTGTCGTCCTTGTGATGTAAGTTGTCGTTCCTTTGGCTAATTTTTACTTCTTGATGTCTTTTTAATCTTAAAATGTTATCATTATTACCTACAGCACCGAAAAATAAAACATTAATGAAAACAGCAGAGTTTTAAGTGCTACTTGTACACTACACAGTCCTTTGCCATCTATGTGTTGATATTAAACTGCAAATAATTTTACACTGATCACTAATAGTCATTTAGCACTGTCAAAATGCCTGGAACCACCCCAAACACTGCATACATTACCATATTTTGTGTTCATTTTATAAAAGAATACTGAGGCTTAGGAAAGATATTTGCAAAGGTCACAAAGCTAGAAAGCAAAGGAACTGAAATTGGAACTATTAACCATTACGCTTTTTATATAAACCATACAGGAACAGCAAACACACTGGGGAACAACATAGCATAGATATTTGTGTTGACTTGTCTTAGTCAGTTCTCATGGAGGAGCGCAGGATAGGACACGTTCATCTTTATGCATCCATAGGATGGGTGAGTCACATGAGGTGATTTCAGAGGATACAAAGGAATGCTTCTCAACTCAAATGCACTTTAAAAAAAAATTGCAGTCCAGCTGGTGTGGCTCAGTGGCTAAGCATCGACCCATGCACCAAGAGGTCACTGGTTCAATTCCCGGTCAGGGCACATTCCCAGGTTGTGGGCCGGATCCCCAGTGGGGGGTGAGCAGGAGGCGGCCAATCGATGTTCTCTCTCATCGATGTTTCTATCTCTCTCTCCCTCTCCCTCCTCTCTCTCTAAAATCAATAAAGGAAAAACATTTTTTTTTAATTGCAACAACCTATGACTATATGATGTGCCACTGTTTTAATATAAACGCTTTATTTACTTAAGGAAAAGAACAAGATTGGAGATGGACCATTATTGTGTCATGCCTATCCAAGGTACTTTGAATACTTCCATTTAATCCTCATAGCAGCATTTGTTTTCTTTTTCCTTAATTTTTTTTTTCTTTATTGATGTTAGAGAGAGAAAGGGAGATAGAGTGAGAGATAGAAACATCGATGAGAGAGAACATCAATTGACCGCCTCCTGCATTTCCCCCACTAGGCCACAACATGGGCATGTACCCTGACCAGGAATAGAACCAGTAACCTCTTGGTGCATGGGTCGACACTCAACCCCTGAGCCACATCGGCCGGACCATAGCAGCATTTTGATGGAGGTTTTATATATCAACTTAAAAACAAATATGTGGGGTAGCAGAGCTAGGGCTCATAGAAATTATATACCTTACCCTAGAAACTAAAATTTGAATGCAGAACTATCTGATTCAAAACTGTATCTTCTTCAGACTACATTAAGCTTGGTTCTGGTTATAATATAAACCCCTAAGATGGGAAGCATGAGAAAGAGTTACCATTAAAACTTTATTTTAATGCCTTTATGCCAGAAATATGTATATAGCAAGTGTGAATAGTGGTTATATTGCTGAGTGCTGGGATAATGATTGATAATGATGGTTTTTCTCATTGTTTTTAAAATGTTTTCTGTCCTTTCTAAAATTTTGACAGTGAATACAGATTATTTTAAGGCAATTTTGAAATAGTGAAGCCTGCTTTTATTTTTAAGGAGGACAACTTTTGAGGAAATACCATAAAACAGTAGTTTTCAGCTGGGTTTCATTAAGCCCTAAAATTTGTGGAGTGGGTGATTCAGAGGGAAAGCTAGTGAATGGGAGTTCAGGGTGTCCACCTGGTTTTGAAACAAAAATATTCAGATTTTTATCAATTTTATATATTGGATTATAACAAAATTTTTATTTGGGATTGGAGCAATAAATCCACCTAAATGAGTGTCCTTTAATCAGTAGTTTCCAGAAGTGAAAATTATCCCCATGAAATAAGTAGATGTCTGATGTTGCTAATTTTTGTTCATTTTTCTGTCCATTTCAAATCATGAGTCCTGCATGTGAAGACAGGTTCTTTTCTTAGGTTTTGCTCAAAGCAACAGAGAAAAGGCATTCAAGGGACCTTCCAGGTCCAAAGTCAGTAAGGCTGTCCAGGCCCCTAGGTCAGAGATCATAAGTATTTGAACTTTTAAATTACTTGGTAATTTGTATGTCTTCCTGATACATTCCATTTTGACTATTACCATTCTTATTGTACTTAGTATTAAAGTCCTTAAAATGAAAAGGGCTGGTATAGCCCTTTTCACAAGTAGCAACAAAAAAAGGGGGAGCTGAAAAAATATAATGCATGTGTTGTCAGTTTGAGGGTGCAGAACCTCAAAGGACAGCTTGGTAACTAAGAAAGATGAAAAAACCAGGCTAGGTCTCTGGGATCTTGTAGCAAGGATGGAAACATGAACAGAGCATTAGCCTCAATCTGACTGGTAGTTCTGGTAAGTCAAGTTCCCTAATAGTTGCTGTTTCTTACAATTTTACTTACTCCTGAGAGGTAAACTAAGATGCCTTACTACCCATGGTCTGCCTGGCATAGAGCTGGAGATCAAACAATATGTTTGAAGTTCAAACTGACCAAGTGACTCAGAGAACTTTCTTACACGTATTGGTTGTCTTAACTGTAATCAGAGTGAAGCAATTTAATGCTGGTATTCATATAGAGAACGATGAATTATGAAAAGGTTACTCCTTGGCCTGGCTGTTGTGACTCAGGAGTTGAGCATCAACCTATACTCCAGAAGGTCCCCAGTTTGATTCCCGGTCAGGGCACATTCCCAGGTTGCAAGCTCGATTCCCAGTAGGGGGTGTGCAAGAGGCAGCGGATTGATGCTTCTCTCTCACATCAGTGTTTCTATCTCCCTCTCTCTGACACCAATAAAAACATGTCAATAAAGAAAGAAAGAAAGAAAATGTTGCTCCTTGGAAATAAGAAGCAGCTTTATAGAAGGCAGCAGTGAGGGGAAACACCATCCTCCTTTATTGCAGGAGAGAATGGAATGAGAAACAGCATCAAGTGAGGAGTGGCTGTAGTTAACTCCGATCAGTTTCCATTCTGTTATATCTCATTTAAGTAAACAGATACATGCACAAAGGAAGCTAACAGGGTTCCTAATCAGTCACATAACCACATGAATGCAATTCATGAAGCCCATGTAAGTATACAATTAGAACATGTGTTCTTGTTTAATAATAGGGACAAATGTTTTCAGCACCAAAAAAAATTTAAGAGTTCATTGAACAGCTTTGTTTGTAGGTTTTTAAATTTTTTAAACATGTTTTACTGATTTTAGAGAGAGAAAGAGAGACAGAGAGACAGAGAGAAATATCAATTGGCTGCCTCCTGCATGCCCCCTGCTGGAGATCGGACCCCACAACCTGGGCATATGCCTGACCGGGAATCTAACCAGCAACCTCTTGGTGCACGGGTCCATACTCAACCACTGAGCCACACTGGCAGAGGTCTTTCTGGTTTGATTTTGCATGGTTTTACATTCTTGCCGTCTACTCTCTCTGCTTTGGTAATATTGGTATTATTCACTCTTCAGCAGGCTTTTATTTTTCCTCCCTTATTTCTCCATGGATAAGCCCACGATATTTGAAATGAAAAGGACTTAAGGTTTCTAATTACTAGTTAATTCCGTGACTATTTCACTTCAGGACCTGAACATCTGAAGTGCTTATAATCAGACAAGTTCTACACTTGAAACAAGCAGCCATGAGTGAAGCAGGAGTTGCTTTTTTCTTTGAAATATTTGGATATTGCCTCCTGGTGGATAGCTGAATGAGGTCTTATTTGGTAAGAATTTGAGCTAAATCAAAGCCAGCATTCAAAATGATAAAAACTGGAAATTATTTTGCTTTTTCCTCCTGTCCTGTGCTTACTTCCCTTTTGGTAAGACCCTTTTCATAAACCTGTGAGGCTGCCTCCAGTATACCGCTTCTGGGTCCTTGATGTGTGATTGTATGGTGGTCCCTTGAAGTAATGTCCAAACTTAGCTTTTAAAGCTATACCGATGGGCTCTGGCCGGTTTGGCTCAGCGGTTAAAGCCTCGGCCTGCGGTCCTGAGAGACCCGGGTTCGGTTCCCGCTAAGGGCACGTACCTCGGTTGCAGTTTGTCCCCGGCTCTGGTCAGTCGTGCGGGTGGCAGCCACTTGATGTGTCCCTTTCACATCGATGTTTCTCTCTTTCTCTCTGTTCCTCTCTCTCCCTCCCACTCTACCTGAACAAAAAATGGAAAAATGTCCTCAGGTGAGGATAAAAAAAAAAAAAAAGCTATACTGATGGGGCACCTCTCATTGATAATCAGGCCAGGAGTAGACGGGGCATTTTATCTCACAAAATTGGGGGTTCTATATAGCTTAAAAGCACAAGTTGATTTCATTCTTGGCAAGGGATCATGGAGTCATAAAAAATTCATTAATACATGTGTGGTGGTCGAAAATGAAGTTCCAAATTAATTCAATAAATGAATGTAGTATCAAAAAAATGCTAAAATATCGAAACACATATATATGCTTACCATACTTTATAGATGTGACACTTAAAAAATAAAAAATCATCTAGAGCCTGGCCGGTGTGGCTCAGTGGTTGAGCATCGACCCATGCACTAAAAGGTCGCTGGTTTGATTTCCAGTCAGTTCATAATGAACTCCACATGCCCAGGTTGTGGGTCCGATCCCCAGTGGGGGGCATGTAGGAGGCGGCCAGTCGATGTTCTCTCTCATCGATGATTCCATCTCTCTCTCCCTCTCCCTTCCTGTCTCTCTAAAATCAATAAAGAAAACAATTTTTTAAAAAAGCATCTACAAACAATGGCAAAACATATTTTAACTTATGATATTGATTCCCACATTAACGTTATTTTAATTTGTTCATTTACTTAAGAAAGACTAAGCATCCATGGAAACTTTAATAAAATTGAAAGAATTGTTGAAAACCTCATTTTTTTTGTTCCTTTGTGGTAAATGCCCCATGGAGGGAAAAAAATTCTGGCTCTAAATGCCAGTTTGATATGAGCTTGTGTCCCTGTGTCCTTGTGTTGTTTGCTAGAAAAACATCAATGAAACACACCCTTAGGGAGGGGAGAATGTAAGATCTGAACTTAATGAAGGTTTAAAATGACTGATATTGATGTCCTTATCACAGATGACATGAAGGCTAGGCTGCTGCTCTGTCATAATGGCCTTGTACTAGTTCAAAAGCTTATTATTTGAAAACGGCAGAGCTCATGCCAAGATCTCTCACCCGTGTTCATCAGCATAAAATGTCTTCACCTCCGGTTTTCCTGCTGCTTTGGCTCAATATTCTCCCTGGACAGGTTTTTTAACTTTCAGTGTATCAAGACCCTCTCCCCCTCTCCCGAGGAAAAGGTGACTTTAAGACTCTTTTCTTTATTTTGATTTTGTTTTTATTGTTTTTCAGAGAGAGAGAGATGGCAGAGAGACATACACATATCAATGTGAGAGAGAAATATGGACCGGCTGCCTCCTGCACGCCCCCTACTGGGGATGGAGCCTGCAACCCGGGCATGTGCCCTGATCAGGAATCAAACCCTACCTCTCAGTGTATGAGAGGACACTCAATCCACTGAACCACAACAGCCGGGCCACATTATTTTCCTTCTTTAAAATTTTTTTTTTCTTTATTGATTTTAGAGAGAGAAGAAAGAACAAGGAGAGAGAGAGAGAAACATCGATGAGAGAGAACATCGATTGGCCACCTCCTGCATACCCCCCACTGGGGATGGGGCCCATAACCTGGGCATGTGCCCTGTCTAGGAATCAAACCAGTGACCTCCTGGTACATGGGTCGACGCTCAACCACTGAGCCACACCGCCCGGGCTAGACTATTTTCTAAGCAATAATCATAATGCTACTTTCTATAAGAACTTGTTTGGCACCTTTTGTCTAAATTCACCCTCTTTTTATAAAATGTGTAAGGCTTTTAAGTGTTCCCCATGTAGGAAAATATGCATGCAATGAAACTGTTAGATAAAGAGGATTTCAAATGCTAAATAATACAATCCCAGCCTATCTTCTAATGTATGACCTATGCTAACTGCCTTCTTGAGGTAAAAATAAAATTATAAAAGCCCTAATGGATAGAACATCAAGTCCACATCAAATTATGTCATAACCAAGATTACTAAGTATGTACTAATGTGGATATTTTCTATGTTAAAAATTGTCAAGAAAAGTCTGGCTGATGTGGTTCAGTGGATTGAACATTGTCCCATGGACTGAGGGTTCCCAGTAGGGGACATGCAGGAGGCAGCCGATGGATGTTTCTCTCTCATTGATGTTTCTATCTTTCTCTCTAAAAAAAATTGATAAAACATATAAAAAAAGTTTCAAGAAAAAAAGTTTTTGGTCCGGCTGGTGTGGCTCAGTGGTTGAGCGTAGACCCATGCACCAAGAGGTCGCCGGTTCGATTCCCGGTCAGGGCACATGCCCAGGTTGTGGGCCCGATTCCCAGTGGGGGGCATGCAGGAGGTGGACAATTGATGTTCTCTCTCATCGATGTGTCTATCTCTCTCTCCCTCTCCCTTTCTCTCTCTCTAAAATCAATAGAGGAAAAAAAAACTTTTTGTGTTAAGATAGTAAATCAAACATAAATATGTATTTCTCCTGTGGTATACACAGCTATTTGTCTCCCAATATTAATTTGCCCTTCTTATCTGGTAACTGACCTCCCAGTTTTGAATTGGATATATTTTTCAGTCACTATTGTAGCTCAATGTGGTCAAATGACAAATATCTAACTAGTAGAATATAATCTAATGGGTGTACCCTTATTTGCCACGTCTACCTTCCTGCTGGTTGGAATACAGAGATAATGGCTGAGCTGAACCAGTTATCTTGAACCATGGCGTAGAAGCCATGCAAAAGTTAAAGAAAATAGACAGAAGGATCTGGAGTCTCCAGTAATCATGAAACCACAATGTCAGCCCTGGATTGTTTAGCTCTAGATTCTATTTGTTTATTTAAAAAGTTTTTTAAAATTTATTTTAAGAGAGAAATAAATGTTCTCTCTCACTGTTGTTTCTATCTCTTTCTCCCTCTCCCTTCCTCTCTCACACAGCAAAAGATACAATCATCAAAATGGAAAGGCTATCCACTCTATGGGAGAGCATAATTGCCAATGAAATATCAGATAAGGGGTTAATTTCCAATACATATAGAGTGCTCATACAACTCAACAAAAGGAAGACAAAGAACCCAATTAACAAATGGGCAGAGGAGCTAAATAGACACCTCCCCAAACAAGACATACAAATGGCTAAGAGACATATGAAGAAATGCTCAACATCACTAATCATCAGAGAGATGCAAATTAAAACAACAATGAGGTATCACCTCACACCTGTCAGAATGGCCGCCATCAACAAATCATCAAACAACACGTGTTGGCGAGGGTGTGGAGAAAAGGGGACTCTAGTACAGTGCTGGTGGGAATGCAGACTGGTGCAGTCACTATGGAAAACAATATGGTGTTACCTCAAAAAATTAAAAATTGAACTTCCATTTGACCCATTGATCCCACTTCTAGGAATATACCCTAAGAAGCCTGAAACCCCAATCAGAAAGAATATTTGTACCCCCATGTTCGTAGCAGCACTATTCACAATAGATAAGATCTGGAAAAAGCCCAAATGTCTATCAGTAGACGAATGAATAAAAAAGCAGTGGTACATATAGAAATGGAGTACTGTGCAGCTGTAAGAAAGAAAGATCTCTTATCCTTTGAGACAACATGGAAGGACCTGGAAAGTATTATCTTAAGAGAAACAAGCCAAACAGAGAAAGACAAGTATCATATGATCTCGCTTATTTGTGGAATGTAATGAACATAACAGTCTGAGGAATGGGGTAGTCCCAGAGACGTGGAACTGGGGCACAGACTGACAATCCCCAGAAGAGGGTGTGGTGGAGGAGAGATAAACCACAGAACTTATATGCATGTATGTATGAACAATGGACATGGACAACAAAGCTTGGGACAGGGCGGGGAGGGAGGAGGAGGGAGAAACCAGTGGGGGGAAAGGGAGAAACATCTGTAACAAAAATAAATAAATTAATTTAAAAAAATAAAATAAAATCAATAAAGAAAAATGTACCTATATATATAATTATAAACAAAAAATCTGTATTTTTAAACAAATAAATTCCAAGTTCTTGATGCAAAAAAAATTATTCTCTATGAACATATAAATTATTTAAATATAACTCAAAATGGGGTAGAAAGCTAGTATAAACAAAAAACATTGAAAATATAATTAAAAGGTTATGGTTTTATAGCCATGTTCTAAAAAGCCTTCCACAAACATAATTTCTATGTTATTTGCATTATTCTAGAACAGAGAAAAAGCTCACAAACTTTAAATATAAAATCTAATCCAACAATAGATCATAACTACTAATGATTTTAACTCAGACATATAAATATTTATATCAACAAAAGTTAGAAATTGCCTGTTGTATGTTTAATTTTACTCTCATATATTTAATAGCATTCTCATCTTCTTTTGTTA
The DNA here is from genome assembly GCF_014108415.1 of Molossus molossus. NCBI lineage: Eukaryota > Metazoa > Chordata > Mammalia > Chiroptera > Molossidae > Molossus > Molossus molossus. Next base: position 19,803,015 of record NW_023425355.1, read on the forward strand.
CTTGATGTTATTTTAACATCTCATAAAACCTGAATATAACAGGTTTTTTTTCTATTCCATGAATAACTTTTGTTATTTTACTTTGATTTTTTCCTATTTGGTTTGGTGTCTGTCCTTCATGTTTGAGACTTTTCACAACAATTTTGTGATCCTTAACTGTTCATATCTAAGACTACACATTAGCTCCATGTTAACTTAGGATAATGGTGTCTACCAAACTGCAGTTTTCTCTAAATATCACCAACCACCCTCATCCCAACACCACCACAAACACATACAGATCAAAACAGAGACCAAAGATATCCACATAAATTTATACTCACAACATACCTGGAAAACGGTTATCAACTTCAAATAATGTATAAAGGGAGTAGTCATAAAGTATGCATAAAGAACCTGCACTGCCCAGCCAGTGTGGTTCAGTGGTTGAGCATCGACCCAAGAACAAAGAGGTCACCAGTTCGATTTATGGTCAGGGCACATGCCCAGGTTGTGGGCCCCGTCCCCAGTGGGGGGCATGAAGGAGGCAGCCAATCGATGTTCTCTCTCATCAATATTTTTATCTCTCTCTCCCTCTCATTTCTCGCTCTCTAAAATCAATAAAGAAAAAAATATAGTGAAACATAACCAATAGTTTAAGAAACTGTAACTCAAATAATTTCCAGAAATAAAATAATACCTGAATCTACATATTAAAACAACCCACCTGGGAAAATAGAACAAGAATAATCAATTCCAAACTGTCTAACTCTAAACTACTAAAAATTAATAATTAAAACATCCTGTTAGACTACAAGTAAATCTCTTATAAAAGAAAATGGTGTTGGCATCAGATTGCTATATAGTAATACACAAAGAACAACACCTTCAAGAAACACAAGAAAATATGAGCTAAATATTTTTATCCTACTACACTGTGTTTCAAGTATGAAGTCTGTAGAAAAACAATTTTTAAATATAGTATATACTGTATTCATAAACTCTTCTTTTATTTTTATTTATTTTTTAGGGCCAATATGTAGCATTTTTTTCTTTTTTTCTTTATTGATTTTAGAGAGAGTGAGATAGAAACATCCATGAGAGAGAACATCGATTGGCTGCCTCCTGCATGCCCCCCACTGGGGATCGGGCCCACAACCTCGGTATGTGCCATGATTGGGATTCGAATCGGTGACCTCTTGGTGCATGGGCCGACGCTCAACCACTGAGCCACACTGACCAGGCCATAAGATCTTCTTGAGAAACCTACTAAAATTCAACTTACGGTTGAATTTTATCTGCCCTCAAGATATGTGAAATCCTAACTAACCCCAGCAGCTGTGAAATGACCTGATTTGAAAATAGGGTCATTGCAATTGTAATCAAGTTACAATGAAGTCATATTAAATTTGGGTGGGTTCAAATTCAATATGACTGGTGCCCTTATTATAAGAAAAGAACAGATGCAGATACACAGATGAGGAAGAATGGCATATAAACTTGGAGGTAGACATTGGCGAAATGTGTCTACGAGCCGAGCCAATCCATGCCAAGAATTTCCCACAACACCAGAAGTTAGGAGAGAAGCATGGAACCAGTTCCTGCTCAGAACCTTCATCAATAACCAACTCTACTGAAACCTTGATTTTGGACTTTTAGCCTCCAGGATTGTGAGGAAATAAGTTGCTCTTCTCTTAAGTCATCTACTTGGTGGTACTTTGTTCTGGCAACCCTAGGAAATTACTACAAAACTATTCATCCAGCAAGAGATGACTGAGGAGACTTCAGCAGAAAGACTGATGAGTCAAGTTGCAGATATGAAACTGCAGATAAGTGCATAAGAATAGTATATGTATATGTAATATGTTTTTATTTTATTTGTTTATTTTTAATCCTCACCCAGCGATATTTTTCTGTTTATCTTCAGAGTGGGAGGAAAAGAGAGAGAGAGAGAGAGAAACATCGACATGAGAGGGACACATCCACTGGTTGCCTCCCGCACAACCCCATCCAGGGCTGGGACGAACCGCAACCGAGGTACATGCCCTTGGTCAGAATTGAACCCACGACTCTTTGGTCCATGGGCCGATGCTCTACTACTGAATCAAACTGGCCAGGGCTGTAATATGTTTTTACAAACCAGAAATAATGCATTGAAATGAGGAAAGGATAAAGAATGGAAAAGGGGCCCTGGATGGTTTGGCTCAGCGGTTAGAGTGTCGGCCTGTGGTACAGAGAGACCGGGGTTCGGTTCCTGCTAAGGGCATATAACTCGGTTGCAGTTTGTCCCCAGCCCTGGTTGGGTTGTGTGGGTGGCAACCACTCGAAGTGTCTCTCTCACATCGATGTTTCTCTCTCTCTCTCCCCCCTCCCACTCTACCTGAACAAAAAATGGAAAAATGTCCTCAGGTGAGGATTAAAAAAAAAAAAGAATGGAAAAGGGGAAAAAGCAACTTCGCTGATTCTCTCCTATGTACGTCGATGCAAATCAAAAGACATCATTTAAAGCTGACAAACCAAGGGGTTAAAAGGTCTTATAGAAAATTACACTTATATAGGTTACTTCTAGAATGAAGTTAGCCCTTTGTAAATACCAAACAAATATACAAAAGAGGAAAGGGAGCATAATGAAAAAACAGCAAACAGACAGTACACCTCTAACAAAATAATATAACTTCATTGAAATCAAGAGCATTTGTCAAATCAGTAAATGTAAGTTGGTTTAGCTCACCTATTAAAAGCATTTTCAGTCTGGTTTACAAAGAAAAATATAAAACTCTATCTGTATAAGAAACCTACTTAGCAAAGTAATTCAGGAAACCTAACAATAAAGGGATGGCAAAGGTGTCTTAGGCAATGCTTAAACAATGCTTATGATTCTGATAGCAAAACAAGTATAATTCAGGCCCAAATCCATCAGACACAGCGACCACTTCCATAGAGCAGAAACTACAGACGAATTGTTCATATGGCCACATTATTCATATGGCAGAATGAATAATGTCACACTCACAACAGAAACCTTTAAAACACTTATATCAAGTCAGTAATTTCCCAGACCCTGCTGCATATCAAATGATTTCAAACTCTCAGGTACTTTACATTTCTTTCTTGCTTACAGGTCTGCATTGCCTAAGGGTATGTAATCTCAGATTGTGGGTTGCTTTGACAGGTCTAGGCAGGACCAGGTATATAATTTGTAGAGCCCAGTGCGAAACGAAAACACAGGAGCCCTTGTTCAAAAGTCTGTGTGTCGTGGGGAGTACTGTAGAAGCACAAAAATATAAAGCTATTTCCTTTAAAAAAACTTTTTTTTTCTTTAAATATATTCTACTACTTATCAAATACAATAGGATTAACAGCAATGCATGAGTAACAACATAATCTAACCAATTGGAAATATTATTTTGGTATCATAATTGTATATAATACAATAAATAATAAGGCTACACTAGTTTGATATATTTATTAATCATAGGATATTTCTGGCTCACCATTCTGCAAATTATTAATTAGATCATCAAAATGCATACTTTAAAAAAATTAATTTCAATTAATATAGTGGACAGTAATGTCTGTTGCTTTTGGCAAATGCAAGACTGCAAGTAAATTCTGATTTGTTTTATGTTGATAAGGACCTCTCTGCTGATGCAGCAATTGCTGGTTCCGTTAAGAGTATTTTATAGCCTATGAAAGCATCAGGAGAGACTTCTGACCAATGTTTTAGAAATAGAAATGTTTGTGTATGACTTTTGCACAACCATTTTTCTAAAAACATTTAACTCTACATACAAGCCAGTTTTGTATAAATCTGAATTTAATTTTAAATGTAAATTCATGCAATGGAATTTTATAGTTTCCTCTGAAATTTTCTGTAGCTTCTTGAGTTCATTCCTACACAAAACCAAACGTGACTTCGAGGTTTGTACATAAATCAAACCATTTGTTCATAATTCTATAGCTCGATTTTCAATGACAAGAAAGACATACTTTTAAAATGATCGTCCTCCTTGGCCTGGCCAGTTTGGCTCAGCGGTTGGAGCGTCGGCCTGCGGTCCAGAGAGACCCGGGTTCGGTTCCCGCTAAGGGCACGTACCTCGGTTGCAGTTTGTCCCCGGCCCTGGTTGGGTTGTGCGGGAGGCAGCCACTCGATGTGTCCCTTTCACGTCGATGTTTCTCTCTCTCTCTTCCTCTCTCTCCCTCCCCACTCTTTCTGAACACAAAATAAAATAAAATAAGTGTCCTCATGAACAATTGGTTTATTCTAAGCTTTATATAAAAATAATGTACTTTCTAACATATTCAATGATTAAAATTTTTTTTCTATATTGATTTTAGAGAGAGAGAGGAAGGGAGAAGGAGAGAGAGATAGAAACATGGATGAGAGAGAACATTGATTGGCTGCCTCCTGCATGCCCCCCACTGGGGATCGGGCCCACAACCTGGGCATGTACCTTGACTCGGAATCGAACCGGTGACCTCTTGGTCCATGGGTCCACGCTCAACCACTGAGCCACACTGGCTGGACTGCAATGATCTTTAATTTTAATTTCAGTTTCTAAGCTTATGGATATTTGCTTTACAATGTTGCAGCGATTTTCACAACCAAGGAGTTTACATTCATTGACGAATTCTAGTAACTTTCTGATATGTTTTATTGCAATGACCACATGTTTGCTTTTATTTTGTAATTATTTCCTGACAATGTCTATTTAACTGTGCACTGACCGTTTCTGTCACATCACTCACGCTGCAGAGTTATCTCTGCAGATGCCACAGAGGTCCGCTCCCACAACGGATGCGCGGGCAACACTTCCAACATAGGTTGGTGCTGCCCCCATGCAGAAACTCGCCTCTTCCACAGCTACCATCGCTGCTGCTGCAGCTGCCATTTCAGCCATTGCCCCCACCACCTGAGGCCCAGATCTTAGCCTGGCCACTCCTTCAAATTGCTACAGTCAGGCCTGCCCCAGAGGCCACGCCAAATTCTTGGTATGCACACTGCCTGTCATGCCTCTTGTGTGCCTCTGGCCTGGAATGTGCACATTGCTGCCCAGGGTATCACTTACGATCATGTGCACGCTCCAGCATCTAATTCAATTGCACTTTCAAAGCCTCAGTTCAAAGATAATATTTTATAAAAATTTTTTTCCTTTATTAATTTTAGAAAGAGAGGGAGAAGGAGAGAGAGATAGAAACATCGATGAGAGAGAACATTGATTGGCCGCCTCCTGCATGCCCCCATCTAGGGATCGGGCCCACAACCTGGGCATGTGCCCTGACCGTGAATCCAACCGGTAAACTTTTGGTGCATGGGTCGACATTCAACCACTGAGACACACCGGCTGTACCAAAGATAATAGTATTAACATTTTCAAAAGAGCTGCAACAGAACATTGCACAAAGTCCATCTTGGCTATAGGCTGTGGGTTGGATTCAAATCCACTCTCTTGTTCTTCATTTGGAGCTTAGGCTAAAGTGACATTAACTATGTGAAGTTTATGTTTCTCATGGCAGCTCACAGGAGTGCAAAAGAGCAAGCCAAACCATGAAAGCACGTTTCAAAACACTGCTGATGTCACATCCTAAACATAGCACTGGCCAAATCAAGTCACATGGTCAAGCTGGATATCAGTGAGGTAGACAAATATACTCCACAGGAGGCACCACAGGTATTGCATAGTTACAAGGAAAATGGTGTGAATGCTTAATCCTATTACAGGGTAGTGAGAATAATAATCCAATGTGAGCACATCACCATTTTTATTTTTATTTTATTTTTTTAGAGAGAGTGGAAGGGAGGGAGAGAGAGAGAGAAACAGTGATGTAAGAGAGATATACCAATTGGTTTCCTTCTACACAACCCTGACTGGGGCCAGGGATCACACCTGCAACCCAGGTACGTGCCCTTGACTGGGAATCGAACCTGTGACCCTTCAGTCCTTGGACTGATGCTCCAACCGCTGAGCCAAACCAGCCGGAGCACATCACCATTTTTAAATGAAGAAGTTTAAGTAGACAAAAAACAGGAAAAATATAGAAAAGACAAATGATATAATCAATAATTTAGATATTATAGCTATGTGTCAACATTTATGTTCCAAAAATAGAGAATAGATTTTCTTTTCGGGTACACATCGGACATTCACAAAAATTGACAATACATTAGTTCATAACAAAACACCTCAATAAGTTCTATAAAGCAGAGGTAATATAAAAATAGATATGAGTTCAGCTGGTGTGGCTCAGTGGTTGAGTGTCGACCTGTGCACCAGGAGGTCACCAGTTCGATTCCTGGTCAGGGCACATGCCCAGGTTGTGGGCCCGATCCCTAATAGGGGGTGTGCAGGAGGCGGCCAATCGATGTTCTCTCTCATCAATGTTTCTATCTCTCTCTCCCTCTTCCTTCCTCTCTCTCTAAATCAATAAAGAAAAAAAAAGTAGACTGTGACAAAAATGCAAAAAAAACCCCCAAAAAAAACCAAACCCTAGAAATTACTTTAAAAAACAAAACAAAAAAAAACAACAATTGAAAATTGGCCTTTGAACTGGAAATTTACAGTTTGTATTAGAGAACTCTGGGTAAAGGAAAACAATACAATCTTTATTTTAAAATAACTAAAAGCTAATGACAAAAACTACAGGATATCAGAATGTCTGGATAGAGTTAAAATGTAACCAGATAAAATATATATAGCTTCAACTGCTTGAGTCAATAAAAATGAAGGAATAAAAATCAGTGCATTATACTCATAATTCTGGAAGCTAAAGCAAATGACAAAGGTAAACCAAAAGAAAGGAACAGTCAAAAAACAAGAAAATAAAATCAGAATTAATGAAATAGAAAACAGAAAAACAATTGAACTGCTACATCAATACATCTGCTGTTTTGTTAAAAATAAATTATACAGACTAATAGCTCAATTCATAAAAAGAAGGAAAACATTCAAATATGAAAAATAAAAAATAATAATGGGGATAATCATAAAATATAGAAAATTTAAAGAACAAAAAGACTAATTTTCATAACGCTTTACAAATAAATTTGAAAATCTATATGGAGTAAATATTTTCTTAAGGAAATAAAACTAACTAAAATTGAACCATGAAGAACTTAAAATTTTAAAAAGTTCAATTTCCAAAGTCTATAAAGTATTTTTAAAAAAAGACTACCTTCCCTCACCCACACAAAAAAGACAACAGGTTCAAATGAGTTCATACAGAAATGCCAATAAAACGTCAAAGACTAGATAATACCCATGCTACATTCATTTTCAAAAGTGAGAAAGTACAACTGGAAAGTTGTTTTGTTTTGTTAATGCTGAATGGAAGATACTTTTCCATTGATTTTAGACAGAGTGGAAGGGGGGGGAGGGAGAAAAAGAGAGAGAGAGAAACATTGACGTGAGAGAGACACATAGATTGACTGCCTCCTGCACGATCCCAACGGGGGCTGAGGATCAAACCCGAAACCCAGGTAAGTGCCCTTGACAGGGAATCGAACCCACCACCTTTAAGTCTGTGGTCTGATGCTCTAATTGCTGAGCAAAATCAACCAGGGCTCCAAGTTCTTTTTATGAAGCAAGTATGGCATGGATGCTAAAATCAATATAAGTATTAAAAAAAAAACAACAACAAAACACAGATCTCACTATGTATATCAATATATCAATATGCAAATTCTTTTTTAAGAGTTTATATTAGATTTTATTTGAGCCAAAGAGAGGGCACCTGGAAGCAAGATCTCAACAGACAGAGAAAAATGCTTCCAATATAGAAATTCTTTCTTTCTTTCTTTTTTTATTTTGAAAGTACATTTATTAAAGCTGGGGACAGCCCTGGCCAGTTTGGCTCAGCGGTTAGAGCATCGGCCTGTGGTCCTGAGAGATCCGATAAGGGCTCGGTTCCCGATAAGGGCACGTACCTCGGTTGCAGTTTGTCCCCGGCCCTGGTCGGTTGTGCGGGTGGCAGCCACTCGATGTGTCCCTTTCACGTCGATGTTTCTCTCTCTCTCTCCCTTCCTCTCTCTCCCTCCCCACTCTACCTGTACAAAAAATGGAAAAATATCCTCGGGGGAGGATAAAAAAAAAAAAAAAAGCTGGGGACAGTGATACAAGGAAGGGGTTAGGATAGAAGAAGCAACAGTATAGAGCCTGGGTGGGCCTGCTTTGGCTCACTGAGAATAAAAGTCACAGGGACAGGCCATGGTTGGTTTGGCTCAGCAGCTAGAGCGTTGGCTTGTGGACCAAAGAGTCTCGGGTTCGATTCCAGTCAAGGGCATGTACCCTGGTTGCGGTTTGATCCCCGGCCCTGGTTGGGGTCATGCAGGAGGCAATCAATCGATTTGTCTCTCTCACATCAATATTTCTCCCCCCCCCCCCCGCCCCAACTCTATCTGAAGATAAATGGAAAAATATCCTTGGAGGAGGATTTAAAAAAAAAAGTCACATGGACAGAAGTGAACCAAGGTGGGGCTGTTGTCAGCTCACTGGAAAGTCAGAGGAAAGGGGGCCTTGGGGACAGGTTCAGGGGTTAGTCTGGGAGGAAGTGCTGCTGCCCATTGCTCCCCTGGTTTAAGTCTCATGGGGTCCCTTAGAGTCTAGGAGAGATGTACCCCTGAGAGCAAAGAAAGGCGTGTGCATGCTCCGGGGAGAGCGAGTGCCTAGAAATTCTTTTTTTCAGCTGTTTTATTTTTGTAATTTATCTTTATTGTTGAAAGTATTACAAATGTCCCCTCTTTTTCCCCATTGACATCCTCCATTTCCCTCCCGCAACCCCCCCAGGCCTTTTGAAAAGCAAAATTCAGTATCACGGTAAAAACAAAACAAAACATGATAACAGAGATAGATACAAAAATGGGCCAATACTCCTTTCATCTGCGTAGACATACCTCTTTGTGATATGACTTTGGTACTATGCTATCAAAAGGTGGAATGTACTTCTTCCCTTAAATCTGGGTTTGGCCACATAACTTGCTTTTGTCCATAGGGCATTAGTAAACACAACACAGGTACTAGAGGATTTAAAATAACTTACATACTGGTGTTTGTTCACTTTGGGGGCTTTTGAGATTCTTGAGATCACCACCATGCGAAAGAAAGAAAGAAAGAAAGAAAGAAAGAAAGAAAGAAAGAAAGAAAGAAAGAAAGAAAGAAAGAAAGAAAGACCGCCCAGGTTAGCCTGCTACATAAAAAGAGACACGTGGAATATTATTCCCAAATGTCCCAACTGACAGCCAATTCTGGCAGCCAGCACTTATTGCCAAACATACAAGTGCATACTAGACCCATAAGTACCCAACTAACCTCCCCGCTGACAGCAGAAACACTCAGTCACAGACTTATGAGCTATAATAAAATTCTAGTTGTTTGAAGCCACGAAGTTTTAGGGTGTTTCTTTTGACAACAAAGCTCATGCAACAATCAAGTCAGTTCTATTTTTCAGAAATACAAGAATGGCAAAAAACAAAACAAAAACCCACCCAAATCAAAACCAATGGGTAATGGTAGACCAATAGACTATATCTGCAACATGTATCAGATGAAGGCCTAATCACTCTAATATGTAAATACATCTTAAAATCAATGTAAAAAATAAAGAGAAAAGTATATGAACAGTCCAAAGGTAAAGAATCACAAATGGACTTGCACATATGAAGTTGCTTAACTTCACTCATAACAGAAATGCAAAAATTCAAAAGCCTGACAACAGACCCTGCTGGTGAGGCTGTAGTGAAAGACTCACATACATTGTTGGTAGCAAAAGGGAATTTGGAAATTCCTAACAAGTCAACATCTGCATATGTATTTGACTCAGCAGTGCTTATTTTAGGAATTTGCCCTAAAGCCACATCTCTGGAAATACAGAACCAACGGGGGGGGGGGGGGGGGGGGGGGGGGGGGGGGGGGGGGGAACACACAGGAAAAAGAAAACAAGCTAATGAGAATGGTTTTCCATGGAGTTATGTGGGAATAGAGTGCAAGGAATAGAAAGAAATTTTTATGAATTTGTATGGACTTTAAAAATTTTTTGAACCATATAAATGTTTTTACATATTGAAAAATATAATTAAATCAATAAATATGATTTTAATTATAAAATTGGTTAAAATAACAAAGAGATGAACCTAAATATATTCCAAATTTATAACATAAAAAGAGAGAGCAAAAAAAAAAAAAATTTCCAGACCATACAAAGGGGAAAATGTACTTTTATACAATTGAGAAATGTGGACCTAACAAGTGATCTGACTCAGCATCACCAGGAACTATGAAACTCTAAACATATTTTATACTTCCTGATCTGATGTCACAGTATGTACACAACATCACTTCTCCAGTGTTCTTGCTGGAGAATGTTTAACCTGAATCCAACCATGATGAAACAATCATAAAATTTCAGATTCAAAACATTCTTAATAAATTGGCTTGGGATCTTCAAAACAACCTAAAAATAAAAATAAAAAAACCCCACTCGACCCAACAAAATGAAGAGGCCAAATGTTCTGTATTAAAAGAGACTAGGATTTTTCTTTGGTTTTTAGAAAGAACCAAAGATTTTGTATGCATATAGGCATAACCAAGGGACACTGACAATAACGTGGTGAAGACTGGGGGTGGGAGCAGGGAGGGGGACGTCAATGGGGGAAAAAAGGAGGGACATTTGTAATACTTTCAACAATAAAGATATATATATATATATATATAAAGAGACTAAGGAAATTTGATAACTACATGTAATTTGTAATTATTGAATGTATCCTAGATTTAACAGATGAAAGCACATTCCTGAAGAACATATGGGACAATTGGGGAAATTAGAATTTAGACCATATATTAGGTAGTATTATTGTCTCAATATCAATTTTGTTTAGTTGGATAATGGTGCTATGCAGAAGAATGTGTTTGTCCTAAGAAGATTGGTGAAATAGCATGATGTTTGTAGCTTTGAAATGATTCAACAGTGCCATGTACACTCATATACATACACACACACAGTCACAAGAGACAAAGAGGTAGAAAGAGGCAGAGCGATTGGCAGACAAATAAAGCAAAATGGTAACAATGCATGAATTTTGATGACTGTTCATTTTATTATTCTTTTAATTTTTCTATAGTCTTGACATTTTTCAAAATAAAAATGTGGTGAGGGAGAGTAGATAATTTCGTTTTAGAGGCAGGGTTGCTTTTGTTAATTAGCTTCCCTGTAAATTGCTCAGGAGGAGACTTTTATTCTAGTGGTCTTTTTATTTTCTCTTTAATTGGTCAGTTTTCCCAGATAAAAATTCTTCACTTTTCTGCCTGAGATATAAACCCGGTTACCAACAGTTATGGAGTTGAATGGAGAAAGAAGGCTGGGGGAATCTCAGTGTTCTGTATGGCTTTCACTTAATCCATTTCCTGCTCCTGTTTTTAGTGTGGCATCACACTTAAACCTTGAACTCTGCCTAGTTCAAGCCCACAAGTTGTCTAGCTCAACCTGTATATGAAAGGGTTAATAACGTTTAAAAGGGTAAAGGCAAAAGCTTGCAAAAGGCGGAAACTGTGAAAAATGCATTGCTTGCCTGACCTTTGTTCAGCCTTCTGGTGAGTATGGATTATCGGATTATCCACAAGACGGTAAATCACCCAACAGATGCGGGAGGAGATACCAGACCAGTCCAACTGCAAAGGGGACAATGGGCCAGGCAGAGTACGTCAGCAGGAACTGCCAGAAGCTAGAAGTAGAGAATATAACCAACATCCCAACTGTTATTCGAGGCTGACCCCTTTTCGGGCTGAGCCTGCCTGCTCCCAGGCGCTTGCAATAAAATCGTTTTGCTCTACATTGGACTTGCATTGTGAATGTGATCTCCCTCCGGCTCAGACCTTTTAGTATGGACATAAAACCTCAATCACATTGCCAGGAATGAGTAAGTTTGCAAGAATGCCTAGCTCCATGGGGTTAGGAAGGAAAGTGGTGACTAGGATATGACTTCCAAGACTTTCAACTAATTGTCACGTTTTGAGCCCTGCCTTCCAATAGCAACTCAAGCTATTCATAAGCCTTTTATGGCTTCTTTGGAGGCAACAGCTTGCTTTTTGTTGGTTTCCTCCTGTAGGCTTAGGTTTCATCTTTCTTTGATTGTCAGAGTTAATTGCTTTGTGGTTTCCAAATTGTTGATTTCCTAATGTCTTCCATCATCTCCTTACCTCTTTCTTTTGTTTTGTGTGTTTATACTGTTTTATTTCTTTGCTGTCACTTTAGTGGTGCTTTCAAGGGTACAAATATAAATGCATATGTTCAATCCACCATGTTTAATAAGAAATGTAATATTAGTCAATCTAGTTTGCAATTCCTTTTGTGGCAGTGTTAAATCTCAAAGTATCCATCTGCATGTTTTCTGCGTGTTTTCTTGATCCTTCTCTGTGTCAATAGTATCCCATGGAATATGTTACCTCTCCTGGACTACACTGAAGCACAAATAAAAATAGAAAAAGAATAGACAATCTAAATGTTAAACAAAGATTTCCCCATGCATGCTTGCAGAGCTAGACTGCTTGCTCCATTAGACTAGATTATACTAGCCTGGGGGAGAGGAGAAAGAAGATAGAGTTGTTGTGATGGAAATTTTTAGGCACTAAATCATTATGCCGAGTAGAAGGAACACACCTTGATTATGAAGACTAAATTGTCCTTGAGTATGGATTCCTCACTAACTCAGAAGTGTCTGGGCAATAGTCCTGTTTATCTGTAAGCAATGGACAACATTTGGTTGTGAAATAATAGAAAACAGCTGCATTTGTCTCTGCCCTGACACAGCACTCCTAAAACCCTTGCAATTTTCTAAGTGATAAGAGCACTAGGAGCATCTTTGGTTCTAATATTTGGTCTTTGAGCCTGGTTCCTGACACTGTGCTCTTAATCTCTTGGAATTTTTCTGGGCGATAGCAGTGTATTTTGCTTTAATTGAGTCTTGGTGGGCTTTTGGATGGGGGCTGATTGCCAGAAAGACCAAGCTATTATTAGAAGCTTGGAATTTTCACCGCTACTCCCTTGATTCAGTAGAGAAGGGGAGGGGCTGGAAATGGAGTTAATAAAATTAATCATGCCCACCTGATGAAGCCTCCATGAAAAAAAAATAAATCCCCATAGTATGGGTTTTGGAAAGCTTCCAGTTTAGTGAACACATCAAAACATCAGGAAGAAGGTATACCCCAACTCCATGGAGACAAAAGTTTCTGAGCTTAGGACACTCCCAGGCCTCGCCCTATGTATCTCTTCATCTGGGAGTCCATCTGTATCCTTTATAATATCCTTTATTATATAATGAACTGGTAAATGTAAGTGTTTCCTTGAGTTCTGTGAGCTGCCCTATCAAATAACCAAATCCAAGGAAGAAGAGGTCATGGAAAAATCTGATTTGTAGCCAAATTGAATGGAAGTTGTGGGTACGCTAGGGACCTGCTATTTGCAATGGCATTGAAAGTGGTGTCAGTCTCACCCTAGCCGGTTTGGCTCAGCGGTTAGAGCATCGGCCTGCTGTCCAGAGAGTCCTGGGTTCAATTCCCGCCAAGGGCATGTACCCCGGTTGCAGTTTGTCCCCGGCCCTGGTTGGGTCGTGCGGGAGGCAGCCACTCGATGTGTCCCTTTCAGGTTGATCTTTCTCTCTCTCCTTCTCACTCTTTCTGAACAAAAAATGAAAAACTGACCTTGATGATGATAAAAAAAGAAAGTGGTGTCAGTCTCATGGGCTGAGCCCTTAACCTGAGGGATCTGACACCATCTCTGGGTAAATAGTGTCAGAATTGAGTTAAAATGTATGACACCCAGCTGATATCACCGAGCATTGCTTGGTGTGGGGAAAATCCCCACACCTCTGGTGTTAGAAGTGTTGTGAGTGTCGTGGTGGGAGGAATGTGAAAGTAAAGGAGAAACGGAGGAGAACCGAGGTGTTTTAACACATATCTGTGTATGAGATGAAGAAACTAGCAATTCACCTCTGATCAAGAGGGAACTGCAGAGTATCGGTTGAAATCACTGGATGGGGCAACTGTGGTCAAAGCACTACTGTTGAAAACTACAGAAATATATCGAATGAAAAAAATTATAATATCAAGACATGATCAAAAAGCATTTAATCAAATTCAAGACCTCTTTTTAATAAAAACATTGAGAAAACTAAGAGTATAAATATACTTCCATAACATGACAGAGTATATTGGTTGGAAAGAAACAAAGTATCAGACAGGAGAAGCAGTCTCTTTACCTAGAAACTACATAGGGATGGTATAAGTGTTAGGGAAATTGAATAGTTACATAGGGAAAAATATTAATTTAGAATCATAGCTAACACAATGCAAAAAAATAAACAACCTGCTAGATTAAAGATATAAATGTGGGAAGAGGGGAGGGAGGGGCAGGAAGAGATTAAGCAAAGAATTTATATCCATATATGCATAACCAATAGACACAGACAATAGTGTGGGAGAGACAGGGGTGTCAGGAATGGGGTGGAGTGGAGGAGGTCAATGGGGAGAAAGGGGGACTATCTGTAATACTTTCAAAAATAAAGATAAATTAAAAAATAAATGAAGGCAGGGCAGAGGCTGTTCCAGGAAGCAGCACCCTGTGGGGGGTAGGGGAGGGGTTTATTAGACAGTCTCTGAGACAGATCTAGATACTGGGTCCAGCAGCAGACACTTCACAAAGTTTGTCTTCCACAGAGTCCAGAAATAAAGGATAGTGATGGCAGAAGTAATAAGACACATACTGCATATAGAGAAACAACTTTTTAAAAGAGATCAAAATTAGAATAATGAGAAATGAAGGTTTCAATAAAATTCAGATCACCAAACAGGTAAAAAGTGGTATATAGACTGTGAGATGATGGGCAAAAAATGGAAACAGTAATAATTTGAGTGAAGAGAGAGATAACTTAAAAGTGATAGATTGGAGAAAGTATTACTGGATCAGTGATAAAAGAAATGAGATAAATGTAGGCAACTTACATGAAGAGTAAAAAAAGAAAAAGAGCCCAGCCGGTGTAGCTCAGTGGTTGAGCATCGACCCATGAACCAAGAGGTGGCTGGTTCGATTCCCCATCAGGGAACATGCCCAGGTTGTGGGCCCGATCCCCAGTGAGGGGCATGCAGGAGGCAGCCAATCAATGTTCTCTCTCATCGATGTTTCTATTTCTCCCTCCCTCTCCCTTCCAGTCTCTCTCTCTATATATATATATGAAAAAGAGCCTATGCCCACAGTTGTGTTATTTGAATATCATGTTCTCATTAGTGTAAGTGCTGCAAATGTTTCATAATTTTCCAAACTAGCACACTGTAATTTAACTTTATTTAGGTCTTGACAGAGCCCTCGTTTAACATTATATTGACCTCCTCAGAACATTAGAGCCTAAAGTAAAACATTTGAAAATGCATTTTTGCCAGACTGTACTATACTATTCATTGGAAACTATAATTTATAATTCATATTTTGTGATTGTATAATTATTGATGTGTTTCAACTAACACTATACTGGTTATAGTAGCAGATGCAAAATACACTAAATGAATTAACAAAAGGTCAATATAAAGTATTATGACTTGCTCTTTTAATTGACTTTAGCCCAGTTGGCTATCAGAGTTTCCAGTGATAAATACCCTGTGAATTTCAGATACTGATGAGAAAGAAGATCTTGAAAAGTAAGATTTTATATCAGAAATTTTCAGGTAAAATATATCAACGGATTATAAAGGAAGATTATGCTGTTTCCTTTGTAATTGGCTGAATATCTCATTAAATCATCTGAGTGGTTTTTCTGGGGCTCTGTGAGTTGACAGAATTCAATAGTAACATTTGTTTGCAACCTGGTTTATTTTTTCCAGAGATTTAAATTTTGTAGCTACTCTGGAAGTAGCCAAGGTTACAAAATGACAACATACCATAAACACAGTAAGAGGAAGTGTCACAATATGAGCTAATGTTGTAATGTTTTATTTATATATTTACTTATTTAATCCTCACCGGAGGATATTTTTCCATTTATCTTTTTTAGATTGAATGGAAAAAAGAGAGAGAGAAACATCGATGTGAGAGAGACACATTGACTAGTTGCCTTCCACATGCCTCCACCAGGGCCGGGGACCAAATTGCAACCCATGTACGTACCCTTGACCGGAATGGAACCTGTGACTCTTTGGTCTGTGGGCCAACTCTCTAACCACTGAGCCTAACCAGGGCTAATGTAATGTTTTAAATGACAATCCAGATTAATACAATTAGAAGAAAGCAAATGTCACACTTGCAGAAAACTTGTGCTTGTTAAAACTGACATCCATCAGAAAAATAATCCATCCAGGTAAAAGAGACTTCAAGTCCAAGCACAGTTAAAATGTACAGCACCAGAAGCAAGACAGAAGATGTGGTGTTCCCCTTATTCAATGTCTCTGCCAAACTCTCTGGCTCCCTTAATATCACAGAGAAATAAATATATATATTATTTCTGGAAAATCTAAGAAGTTTCTCTGCAATTGTTGGCTGGAAATATAATGTCAGAGAATAAAGAAGACACCTGGGCACTGTGGAACTGACTTACCATAAACAGGGAAATAATGGGCAATTATGCCTGCAGAAGAGAGCTGTTTGCAAAGAGAAAACTTCACTGAAACCAGCTTACCAGTCTAGATTAGACACATACAGCCTAGTTGAAGAGGAAGGGCTTGAGAGGAACATCGGGCATTGCATTTCAAGTTGATCAGAAAAACAAAAAATGACACTGGGAGTACTATATTAGGGTTTATGGATAGCTTGGGGGAGTCAATTCCAGTCATTCTTTTTTAACATTTTTTCTTTATTGACTTTAAAGAGATAGAAAGGGAGAGGGAGAGAGAGATAGAAACATCGATGAGAGAGAACATCAATTAGCTGCCTCCTGCATGCCCCCTACTGGGGATCGGGCCCATAACCTGGGCATGTGTTCTGCCCAGGAATCAAAGCAGTGACCTCTTGGTGCATGGGTCGACACTCAACCACACTGGCCAGGCAATTCCAGTCATTCTTATCTAATGTATAATTTGTACAAGATCATTTTGGAGGCAGTTTGAATAATTCATTGGGGGTGTGAAAACGGCAAACTGGAATTGGCGAATTTATACTCACATGTGGGTATATGAGTTTGAGTGTATAATATTACAAAAGTAGTATAATATCATAATTGCTGTTCTATAAATACCTGTTTTTATTTACCTATATACCACAGAGGAGATATTCAGTCAAGATGGACTTGTGTGTTTATCACCCTCTACCCCTCCTAACACAGAGTAATGATAGATACATTATTGTTCAATTATTAAAGAGTTACCCATGTCCGGCTGGTGTGGCTCAGTGGTTGAGCATCGACCCATGCATCAAGAGGTAATCGGTTCGATTCCCGATCAGGAAACATGCCCAGGTTGTGGGCCCGATCCCCAGTGGGGGTCATGCAGGAGGCGGCCAATCAATGTTCTGTCTCATCGATGTTTCTATCTCTCTCTCCCTCTCACTTCCTCTCTCTGTAAAAGCAATAAAGGAAAATGAAGGGGGAAAAAAAAAGAGATATCCATGATGAAATATTAAATCAGCTTCGCAGACTAGATAACTAATATAATAGTTATAATAAAAGAAGACAAGTGTTGAGAGGCAGGTGGGAAAATAAGCACCCTCATACATTGCCAGTGGAATATAAAATAGATCTGTGGAAAAGTATGGTGATTCCTCAAAATGTTAAATACAAAGTTACTGCATGACTGAGCAATTCCACTCCTAACTATGTGCCCACGGGAACTGAGGACGTTCTTCCACACAAATATTTGTATATGAATGTTCACGGCAGCCATATTTATAATAGCCATAAAGTAGAAAACAAAACAAATGCCAATCAATTTTTTTTTTTTATCCTCATTTGAGGACATTTTTCCATTTTTTGTACAGACAGAGTGGGAGGGAGAGAGAGGAAGAGAGAGAGAGGGAAACATCGATGTGAAAGGGACACATCGAGTGGCTGCCACCCGCACGACCAACCAGGGCCGGGGACAAACTGCAACCGAGGTACGTGCCCTTAGCGGGAACCGAACCCGGGTCTCTCCGGACCGCAGGTGGACGCTCTAACCGCTGAGCCAAACCGGCCAGGGCCCAATCAATTTTTTAATGGGTAAACACAATGTGGTATATCCACGCAACATAATATTATTGGGCAACAAAAGGGATGATGTACTGATTTGGGTTGCAGCACAGGTAATTATTGAAAACAGTATGTTCACTGAAGTTAGCCAGATAGAAAAAGACACATATTGTATTATTCCATTTATATGCATGTCCAGGGTAGCAAATCCATAGAGACAAAGAGCAAACTAGTGGTTGCCAGGGTCTAGGGTAAGGGGTAATGAAGAATGAAGGCTAATGGGTACAGGGTTTATATTTTAGTTTATAAAATATTCTGGAATCAGATAGTGGTAATGGTTACAGAATTCTGTGAATATACTAAATACCATTGCATTATATAATTTGATTTTTAAAAATATGTTTTTACTGATTTTTTTAGAGAGAGAGGAAGGGAGAGATAGAAACCCTGATGTGAGAGAGAAACATGGATTGGCTGCCTCCTGCACGTCCCCTACCGGGGATCGAGCCCACAACTTGGCCATGTGCCCTGACCAGGAATCAAACCAGGACCTCTCAGTCCATGGGACAATGCTCAATACACGGAGCCACACCAGCTGGGCAAGAATTGTATACTTCTAGATGGTTAATTTTATGCTATGTGAATTTTATCTCAAAGCTGTTAAAAAACAAGTATGGTTGCCACTGAAAAACGCCTTAAAATAGGATCAGGCTGCAGCAAGAGATTATTAAGCAAAAATGTGAATCAAAAACACTTGAAGATAAAAAGCTAATATCAGAAATGTTACAAATGACAAGTTTACATCACTGAAATGAAAAGAACATTTAAATTTTATTGCAATTAGTCTTTTAACAGGTTAAATGCTAAAATTTTAAAAAGTTAATGCTCGTGTTATGAAACATAAGATATATATATATATAGTTTCTGTCCCCAGTTCCTGACACAAAGTTCCTAACAGTCTTGTAAATAATGGTGCTAGGAGAATATATTTCTCTAATGTTCAATCTTTAACCCTGACTCTCGACACAAAGATCCTAAGACTTTTGTAATTTCCTGAGGGATAAGAGCATCTGAAACAAAGCTCTCAAATCCCTTGGAATTTCTTCAGTTACAGGAACATTTTTATTCTAATGAGGTGATACTTAATGAGTTTCTGGATAGGGGTAGGTCAGCAGAAAGCTCAAACCATGATTAGAAGCTTGGAACTTTCAGCCCCTCCCCCATTCTCTGGGGAGAAAAACCTATGCAATGAAGCATCCATAAAAACCCTCAAAGTACAGGGGAGTATGTAAAAGATAGCAGGGTTGAACTATACTTACTGAATACATATGATTGTAGTTCATTTATAAGTTAACATATATGCATAACTTACAGGTTACTTATATATAACATACAAAGTTATTATATGACATTAATTCAGTTCAATGATGTTAAAAAGAAAAAAAGCCCTCTCTAATGTTGGGTGGTGAGTTTTCCCTGTCTTTCAAATTCCCACAGAGTACAGTTCTTATCATTCCATCCATGGATCAGAGGAAAGAGCTGGGAGATTTTGATTTGTTTTATGAAAACTGGACCTAGATAAGCCAAGGCAAATTTAGATGAGAACCAGACATTTTGCTGTGGTATCTTTGTTAGTCCTTCAAAAGTGAAGCATACTGTGTAAGTTCAAAAAGGTCAGCGAAATGCTCGGCAGCATCAGAAAGGATGCTGAAAACCAAAATGGAAACATTATTATCCTTAACGCTCTAAATCAGTGATGTGTCCACACTTATTTGGCCCTTTTGGTCACTACCCCCTGAGAAAAGACATAATGAGGCTGAAGAAAATCTTCAGGAAATGTAACACGATCAAGGGTAGATATGTGTGTTACAGGGCGAGTAGGGTGCCATAAGAAGAGGATTTGAAAGAAAAGAATGTGTTCATGCTAGAAATAGAAGAGTAAAATGTTTCCACTAGCTCCAAGGGGGTTAAAAAAGGGGAGGTATAGTAGGGTACTGTGGGTGGGGAAGAAAATGTATTTGATATTTATTTCTTAGTGTAAATTGTTGCATTTAAGAACTAATTTGAGTCCTTGATGTGCATCTATGTCTGGCTGTAAGAAAATTATCTTGAAGTTCCTTTAAGACATCTCCCCGAGCATCATGCTCTCATGCTTCTGTTACTCATAAAAGGTTAATGTCACGGGAGAAGAGGGTTGGGGCTTGTAGTTTCTGGGTGCATAGCTCAGCAGGAGAATGATGTGTGGTATAGGTGCTATACCGATGAACATTTTCAGTCCTGTCCAATTAGGGCATGTGGATAAGGGAAGCGGAAAGGTTTATTGCCGTGGTTTAAAAATAATGTGTAAGACCTTAAAATACAATAGAGTCATAAGTATGCCTCCCTGACTGAAATAGGTTACAGATTGCGGGGCTCCACGTTTTCGTCCTCATTTCTCTGCCTACTGTCACATATTTCTACAGTGCTGTAGTACTCAGAAAGGTGTCATAGGGGAGGCGGTGGGGCATTGAGTGAACGAAAGTGAAGGGATTAGTCAAAGAACATATATGCATAATGCATAGACACAGGCAACAGTGTGGTGCTGGCCAGAGGGAGAGGGGACAGGGGCTGGGTGGAGGTGGACAAAGTGTTTAAAATGGGGACATCTGTAATAGTGTAAACAATTAAAAGCAATGTAAAGCCTGCAGTGTGGCTCAGTGGTTGAGCATCGACCCATGTCCCAAGAGGTTGCCAGTTCGATTCCCGGTCAAGGCAAATGCCCAGGTTGTGGGCCCGATCCCCAGTGGGGGGCATGCAGGAGGCGGCCAATGGATGCTCTCTCTCATCGATGTTTCTCTCTCTCTCCCTTTCCCTTTCTTGCTCTCTAAAAATAAATAATTTTTTAAAAAATAATGTGAAAAAACAAAACAAAACTAGGTATAGTGGGAAGAGTACCACCTCAGACAAGGAGACATAAGATCTAGTTTGCATTTTTAAACCAGCCGTGACATTTATCAAAATAGTTCACTTGCTATTCACATTATGTGATCTATTCTGCTGAGTCAGAAGATTGGGCATTCATTTACTTTCATTCAGTGAACATGTATGGAGTTTTACTCTGTGTTAGTTACCTTGCTTTGGATTTCAGTTTGAAAGAAACACCTTATATGACTTAGCACTGAATTGTCAATGACCTTTACAAAGTTGGCTAGTTGTCCAGAGAGTTCCTCATGACGGGGCACCCTGTTGAATTGGCCATCACCCAGAAAAGCAGATTTCAAACATTTTATTGTAATCCCTGTAAGAAATATATTTTATGTAGTGGCCCATATATACATACACTCAGTGATTCATTAGAGCCAAGCTATATATGGTGTACTCTGAACAGTTCAGTTCTATTCTCTTCCATCTATCCTGTTCTATTTCATCAGAAAGAATGATGGAGACGTTGAGAGGTGGAGGAATAAATAAGTGGAGCACACAGGATTTTAGGACAGTTAAAATACTATGTGATACTATAATGATGAATACAGGTCATTCTATTAGTGTTCCTTACTTGTGACTTTTTAAAAAAGTTTACACTCCCATAGAATGTAAACACTGAGAGTAAACACTAATGTGATCTATGCACTTTGAGTGATAATGATGTGTCAATGTAGGTTCATCAATTGTAACAAACGCACCACTTTAGTTGGGGATGTTGATAATGTGGGAGGCTATGCTTATATGGGTGCAGGGTGTATATGGGAAATCTTTGTAGCTTTGTCAATTTTGCTGTGAACCTAAAACATCTCTAAAAATAAAGTGTTTAATATAAAATGTTAAGCCCAACCAGTGTGGCATGCACCAAAATGTCACAGGGGTTGATTCCCGTCAGGGCACATGCCTAGTTTGTGAGCCCGATCCCCAGTGGGGGGCGTGCAGGAGGCGGCCAATCTCCCTCTCCCTCCTCTCTCTCTAAAAATCAACAAAGAAAAGAAAAGAAAATATTAAAAAAGATAAAATTTTAAAATAAACTAAAAACTCCTTATTTATAAGTCTAATATCTGAGTTATTTCAGGGCAGGGGTCCATTACTTTCTCTTAAGAATGTTATAAACAGTTGATTTAATGACTAAAAACAGGGTATGTGGTTTCGCACGCACATAGCATTTTTAGTCTTCTTTTCTTGATAAATTTTCAGTATTTTTACTGATTGGGGTGATTATTTTGTAAGTTAAATAAATATCTAATCACTATGTTGTACACCTGAACATGATAGAATACTGTATGTCAATTATAATTTAAAAATTTAAAAATAATAAAAAATGGAGCCCTGGCTGGTGTAACTCAGTGGGTTGAATGTCATCCCCTGAATCGAAAAGTCACAGCTTCGATTCCTGGTAGTTAATTCATAAGTTAATATATATGCACAATGCATATGCCCAGATTGTGGGTTTGGTTCCCAGTTGGGGTGCATACGGAAGGCAACTGATGGTCACAAGCCATGCTTATTTTATATTTTGATTAATATAAAATGGTGCTCCAAAAAGATGACATCAACTTTGACTCAATAACAAAGTACAGAAATGTCTCTTTTCCCACTTAATCATGAGAGCTGAGTATTATCACACTTTTGTATTTCTATTTAGAAGGTAAAAGTGACTATCTCATTGCATTTTTTACTGTATTTTATGAATTACAAATGTGGCTGTTCTTTCCATAGGTTTTGAAGACATATTTTTTCTAGTGTTGGTGCATTCATGTTTCTATTTGGTTGTTTTACTTTTTCTTATTAATTCAAAATAATGGAAATAGCCTTATTCCATCCACAAGGTATTTGAAGTCTATGTTATGGAGGCATGGCTTTTAGAATGCTGACTCATTGAAAGATAGCAGAGATATGTTAAAGGAGTAGGATAGAAAAATAAGCCAGCGTGACAGTTTTCTTTGAACTTCTATCCTAGGCTACTTTTTGGATTATAGGATTCCAATGAAACTAAACAAAAAGGACTTCACTTCACTGATAATTTAATACCCCGCTACATTTTAACTAAAATTCATTAGTGGAATGCCAGAAAATCTATAGTCAATGAATGAGGCATCCTTTTATGCAGAAGACTTTGGGGGAGATATTTGTTCCAGTTTTTCTTTTCTGTGAGAGGCAATATCTTGGTGTATTTTGAACTTCAGTATCTACGTCATTTGCCAGGGACAATTGTGGAAACTAACACAATAAGGAATTATATATTATCGTACATTACAATTCATATCATTCCAATAGTAAAACTGCATATATATGACTTTAAAAGAAAATACAGTGTGTCTAGCTGTAAAATTCACTTTTCTGTTTGAAAACATTAGTAGCAACAGGTGAAGAAAATTGGCAAGTTTTATGTGACTTGAGACTAGATACACAAAATTCTGAGGTATGGTTGTCCTCACCAACAACTCCACTGTCCCCAAACTCAGCAAATTTGAGGGCAAAGTCCAAGGGAATGCATACCTAGGCATTTTGGGGGGTTATAACTGTCCTTGGGAATGGGGTTGGGTAAGTGATTGACCAGAAAATGTCATTGTATTCTCAATAGCCTCTTCTTTGTTCTGGCTGCTTCTAAGATTTTTTTCTTCATGAATGGTTTAGAGCAGTGGATTATGATGTGCCTTGGTTCACCTTTCTTTCTTTTTTAAAATATGTTTTTATTGATTTTTTTAGACAGAGAGGAAGGGAGAGAGAGATAGAAACATCTATTGGCTGCCTCCTGCACGCCCCCTACTGGGAATCGAGCCCACAACCTGGGCACGAGCCCTGACTGGGAATAGAACTGGGACCTCTCAGTTCATGGGACAATGCTCAATCCATTGAGCCACACTGGCTGGGCTGGTTTACCTTTATGTTTCCTCTGGTCCATGTTTCTATGAGCTCATTATATCTGTGTGTTTACATTTTTCATCAAATCTAAAAAATTTGGGATATTATTTACTGAAAAAATGTCAGTTTCAGTTTATCTCTTCGCTCTGGGGACTCTATTTAAACATATATTAGGCCTCTGAATCATTCCACAGTTCACTGACACTTTGTCTATTTTAATTATTTTCTCTGTGTGTCATTTGAAAAATTTCTAATGCTTTGTCTTAAAGTTTACTAATTTCTTTGTCAATATATTATCTGCTTTTTATCCCCTCCAGTATACTTTTCTTCTTAGAGATTACAGTTTTCATCTCAAATATTGTATTCTTTATGTTTAGCAGTTCAGTTTTGGTATTTTTCACATCTTTGATGTCTCTAGTTAACTTTTTGAGCATATAGAATACAGATATAATAACTTTGATGATGTCCTTGTTTGCTAATTCTAATATTTATGTCAGTACTGGGTCAGTTTCAAGACTGATTTATCCCCTCATTATGGCTTGTGTTTTTCTTCTTTGCCTGCCTGGTGGTCTTTTATTGGATAATAGACATTTGTGCATTTTATCTTGTTGAAAGCTGAATAATTTTGTAGTCCTATAAATATTCTTGAGTTGTGTTCAAGGATGCAGATTAATTACTTAGAAACAGTTTTCTCCTTTTGGTCTTTTAAGTTTCGTGAGAAAAAGAGGAATGCTCAAAATATCAACTCATTATTTTGGATCTAGGAAGGAAAGCTAATTATTCTCCACTCCTGGAGGAATACCTTTCTGAGTATTCTACTGAATGACTCACAGTTTATGAGGTTTTCCAGTCTGGCTGGTGGGAACAGGCATTAAATGATAGAAAATTTTAAATCTATAGAAAAGTCATAAAGAATAATTTTTGAATAACCATATGTACAATCCCACTAAGAGCATTTTTGTCTGCTTTCTTACAATGTTTGAGGACTGCGAGTTTAAACAACAAAATATCACATCATAGTATAGTTTCTTTTCATGTTTTCTTCACTTAATATTATTTCAATATTCTTTGATATACCTAATCCTAATGACCACCTTCCATCCTATAGATAGATCATAATTTACTGCACAGCTTTATTATGGCTGGACACTTAGCTTATTTACAAAGAAAAAAAATACAGCAAATGTCCTTGTGTATATTATTTGAAGAATACCACAGATTTTTCCTTTAGAGTAAACTATTAGGAGTGGAATTAAAGATACGTATTGCCAAACTGTTTTATGGAAAGTTTATCTGAACTTATATACCCACCAGGATAAATCTGCTTCAGTGGATTGTTTTCAAGTGTTGAAAATTTTTTTGATATTTGCCAATCTTATTCCAAAAAAAAGTACTGTTTCTCTTTAGTTTGTAAAAATGTTAATTGATTTTTTTAGAGAGAGAGAGAGAGAGAGAGAGAGAGAGAGAGAATGAGAGAGAAATAGAGAGAGAGAAAGTAACACTGATTTGTTGTTCCACTTATTTATGTGTTCATTGGTTGCTTCCTGTATGTGCCCTGACCAGGGATTGAACCAGCAACCTTGGTGTATTAGAAAGATGCTCTAACCAACTGAGCTACTCAGTCAGTGCACTTCACTTTATTAAAAAAAAAATTTTCTTTATTGATTTTAGAGAGAGAAGAAGGGAGAAGAAGAGAGAGTTAGAAACATCAATGAAAGAACATCGATTGACCGCCTCCTGCATGCCCCCCACTAGGGACCCAGCCCACAACCTAAGCATGTGCCCTGACTGGGAATTGAACCGACAACTTCTTGGTGTATGGGTCGATACTCAACCACTGAGCCACACCAGCCGGGCTTTACTTTATTTTTAAATCACTTGGATCATTAATAATATTTAACATTTTAAAACTAAATGAATTGGCCTTTTGCAAAATTGACATTAACAAATTTTCATTTGGGGTATATTGGATAGGTAAAAAAGAAAAACAATCTATCATACTGTTCTGAAATTCTAACCTGTTAGAGGACTACTTAAGAGGTTATTGAATACATTCAGTAATAATATTGTAATAATCTTGGAGAAAAACAAGGACTTAAAATATGACTGTGGTCATGGAAATAACATAACAGAAGTTTGGAGAAATGTTTTAGAAATAGAAGTCAGAAGATTTGACAGCTGATGAGAGGGGAAAGAATGAGAAGGAACTAACAAAAATGACAACACTGTTTCTTGGCTAGGTGACCACAGAAATTACAATGTCAATAAATGTGATAAGAATTGTGTGAAAAGTATTACGTTTAATAGGAGATATTTGATGTCCATTATATACAACCTTAGATAATGTCATAGCAACAGGCAGAGTTCCTATATATTATTTACTAAATAAGTAGAACAGTAAAAATATACCCATAAAACACACACACACATGCACACACTTGAACTCAATACATGATAAAAGTGGCCTTTCAAACAATTAAAAATTGGGTAGACTAGTGAATAAATTTTGCTTGGAGACCTATCTATTTATAAATAAAAGTAAAGTTAGAGTATCTCTCACACCTTACAACAAAATAAATTTCAGATGGGTTGAAGATCTAAATGTAAAAGACAAACCATAATCATATCAGAAGTAACTAACTTTGTGTTTTAACCTCAGGGTAAAAAAGAACTTTGTGATTATGATGTAGAACCCAGGATCCATAAGAAAATAAATTAACCAGTTTGACTATATAAAAATGTAAAAGTTATTTGTGGTAAAAATAATGGGCAAAGACATTAGCGACATATACACCAGCCACTGGGTAATGTACATTATATATATATATATATATATATATATATATATATATACACATAATATATATATAATATATATATATACACAAATCTTAGATAAAATTAATAGAAAAGTAAACCATCATAAATAAAAATGTACCAATGCATATATAAATGTATTTAGGTTCACTAGTAATCAAGAAGATAAAAATGGAAATAAAAATAAAACTAAAGTTGTAAATGTTTTCTTCTATGATTTTTATGGTTTTGTGACTTATATTTAAGTCTTGTGTCCATTTTGAGTTTATTCTTGTATATGGTATAAGTTGCTGGTCTAGTTTCATTTTCTTCCATGTACCTGTTCAATTTTCTCAACATCATTTATTGAAAAGACTATTTTTACTCCACTGTATGCTCTTGCCTCTTTTGTAAAATATTAATTGATTGTAATGGCTTGGGTCAATTTCTGGGGTCTCTGTTGTGTTCCATTGATCTATATGCCTGATTTTATGCCAGTACCAGGTTGTTTTAATTATAATGGCTTTATAGTATAGTTTGATATCCAGTATTGTGATCCCTCCAACTTTGTTCTTTCTCAAGATTGCTAAGGCTATTTGTAGTCATTTTTGGTTCCAAATAAAATTTAGGAATATTTGTTCTAGAACTGTGAAATATTCTGTTGGAATTGTAAAAGGGATTGCATTGAATCTATAGATTGCTGTGGATAGCATGGACATTTTAATGATATTAATTCTTTCAGTCCATGAACATGGTACATGCTTTGGCTTGTTTGCATCTTCCTCTATTTCTTTGTGCAATGCCCTATAGTTTTCCAAGTACGGGTCTCAAACTGAAAAGCTTCTGCACAGCAAAAGAAACCATCATTAAAATAAAAAGGGAACCCACTGTATGGGAGAACATATTTGACAATGATACATCTGATAAGGGCTAATATCCAAAATATTTAAAGAACACATACAACTCAACAAAAGGAAGACAAACAATTTCATTAAAAAATGGGCAAGGCGGAGTGAACGGAGCTACACAGACCGTCTCCCAGAACCAAACTGGAATTACAACTATAACACAGACAAATCGACTGGAAAAACCAACAGAAAAGCAGCTTGCGAGGACCATACAATGAGGGACACTGACTTCATCCCGGTAGGCTTGCGAAGGCGCGAGACGGGGCTGGGAGCCCACGGTTGGCAGGGCAGCTAGGCAGCAGCCATAGCTGGGAGCAGCGCCCTCGGATTACACTCCCAGGCGGCCCCACAGCGCAGAGCCGGGACAGAGGCTAAAACAGCCACAGCCACTCACCTTGGGCTCTGGCAGAGGGAGGGCGGACTGGACTGGAACTGTGGCGGGACACTCAGGGTTTGGAGGGCGCTCAGAGCTTTGGCTGAGTGCAGCCACTCAGGACGGTGGCCACATTGCTCCTTCCCAGGGCTCTGAGGAGAGGCAGCAGCCCCTCCCTCGGAGATCCAACCCCACCCTGAGGGCCATTGAAGTGCTAATTGAGGCTCACTAACAACCAGCATCTGCCCCACCCTCGTGAAAGCCCCTTGGCTGAGCACCAGAGGGAGTTTTTCAATCAACTGACAACCCAAAACTCATCAAGTAACCTAGACTGCTAGCCTCCAGGCAAAAAGCTAGAGGATAACAGTACCTTTCCTGGGCTGGCAACTTTAACCAGGAAAGTAAGACTTGACAGTGGTGTTCAACGCGGGTCCTTCCTCGCTCATCTTAACACAGGAGAGGGAGCCACAAACAGAAGAACACCAACACCCACAGGGAGAACTTGACAGGCTCCAAAGCCCACAGTGATAGCCAAAATGGTGAAACACAGAAACAGAAGCCAAATGAAAGAGCAAGAGACCTCCACCGAAGATGAGATCAATGCGGAGCAATTAGGCATGTTAACAGAGCTAGAATTCAGAGCCATGATCTTGAGGAAGCTGAACAGCATGAGTAAGGACATAGAGACACTGAAAATAAGCCAATTGGAAATTAAAAACCAACAGGAAGATATAAAAAATGACATATCAGAAATGAAAAACACATTGGAAGGTTTAAAAAGCAGAGTAGGGGAAGCTGAGGACTGGATCAGTGAATTAGAAGACAGGGTAGAAAAAAAAACCAATCAGAAAAACAAAAGGAAAAAACTATTAAAAAATAGGAACACAGCTTAAGAGAACTATGGGACAACTGGAAACGTAATAATATTCTCATCATAGGAGTCCCCGAAGAAGAAGAAAATGAGCAAGGGATAGAGAATATATTCAAAAAAATAGAGAAAACTTCCCTAATTTGGTGAAGGAAGAAGGCATTCAAGTTCAAGAAGCACAGAGAGTCCCAAGTAAGAAGAACCCAAACAGGCCCACACCAAGAAACATAGTAATTAAAATGCCACAAATTAAAGACAAAGAGAGAATCCTAAAAGCAGCAAGAGATAAGCAACAGGTTACCTACAAAGGAAACCCCATAAGGCTCTCAGCTGACTTCTCACAAGAAACACTACAGGCCAGAAGGGAATGGCATGAAGTAATGAAAGTCATGAAAAACAAGAATCTGAATCCAAGACTACTCTACCCAGCAAGGCTAGCGTTCAAAATAGAAGATCAAATAAAGAGCTTCCCAGACAAAAAAAAGGCTAAGGGAATACATTAGCACCAAACCAGCACTGCAAGAAATGTTAAAAGGACTGCTGTAATTAGCAGTAGAAATGGGAAGAAAATAGAACCACACTAAACAAAAATGGCAATAAATAAGTACATATCAATAATCACCTTAAACGTAAATGGATTGAATGCTCCCATAAAGAGACACAGAGTAGCTGATTGGATAAGAAAGCATGACTCATCTATATGTTGTTTACAAGAGACCCACCTCTCAACAAAAGACTCACATAGGTTGAAAGTGAAGGGATGGAAAAAATTTGTCCAAGCAAATGGAAAGCAAAAAAAATCTGGGGTAGCAATTCTCATATCTGATAAAATAGATTTCAAAATGAAGACCATAACTAGAGACAAAGACGGACACTACATAATATTGAAAGGATCTATCCAACAGGAAGATATAACCTTGATAAACATATATGCAACCAATATAGGAGCACCAAAATATATTAAAAACCTTCTGGAGGACTTCCAAGGAGAAATCGACAACAATACAATCATAGCAGGGGACTTCAACACCCCATTGACGGCACTGGATAGATCCTCTAGGCAATAAATTAGCAAGGAAACGGAGACTCTAAATGAAACACTAGAACAAATGGATTTAATAGATATCTACACAGAATTACACCCCAAAACGACACAATACACATTCTTCTCAAGTGCACATGGGACATTCTCAAAGATAGACCACATGATAGGACACAAACTAAATCTCTACAAGTTTAAGAAGATTGAAATCATATCAAGCATCTTCTCAGATCACAATGGCATGAAACTAGAAATCAATTGCAACAAGAACATGCAAAGACATTTCAACACATGGAGGCTAAATAGCATGTTATTAAACAATGAATGGGTTACCGAGGAGATCAAGGAAGAAATTAAAAACTTCCTGGAAACCAATGAAAATGAACACACAACAACACAAAATCTATGGGATGCAGCGAAAGCAGTTCTGAGAGGGAAGTTCATAGCACTACAGGCCTACCTCAAAAAACAAGAAAAATTTCTAATTGACTGTCTAACCTCACAACTTAAAGAATTAGAAAGCAAACAAAAAGAAAACCCCAGAGCAAGTAGAAGGAAGGAAATAGTAAAGATCAGAGCAGAAATAAATGACATAGACACCAAAAAAACAATTCAAAGGATCAATGAAACAAAGAGCTGGTTTTTCGAAAAGATAAACAAGATAGATGGACCCTTAGCTAGACTCACCAAGAAACAAAGAGAGAGAACCCAAATACACAAAATCAGAAATGAAAGAGGAGAAGTAACAACCAACACCACGGAAATACAAAAGATCGTTAACAACTATTATGAACAACCATATGGCAACAAATTCTACAATCTAAGCGAAATGGACAAATTTCTAGAAACACACAATCTCCCAAAACTATTCCCGGAAGAGATAGAAAACTTGAACAGACCAATAACAACTAAGGAAATTGAAGAGGTAATCAAGACTCTCCCAGCAAACAAAAGCCCAGGCCCAGATGGCTTCACCGGGGAGATTTACCGAACATTCAAAAAAGAACTAACACCCATTCTCCTCAAACTATTTCAAAAAATTCAAGAAGGAGGAAGACTTCCAAACACGTTCTATGAGGCCAGCATAATTCTAATTCCAAAACCAGAAAAAGACACTATGAAGAAAGAAAACTACAGGCCAATATCCCTGATGAACATAGATGCCAAAATCCTGAACAAAATATTAGCAAATCGGATCCAGAAATACATCAAAAAAATTATTCACCATGACCAAGTGGGATTCATTCCAGGGATGCAAGGCTGGTACAATATTCGCAAATCAATAAACGTGATACACCACATAAACAAAATGAAGAATAAAAACCACATGATCATATCAATAGATGCTGAAAAAGCATTCGACAAAATCCAGCATCCATTTCTGATAAAAACGCTCAGCAATGTAGGAATAGAGGGATCATATCTCGACAAAATAAAGGCCATATATGAAAGACTCACAGCGAACATCATACTCAATGGACAGAAACTAAAAACATTTCCATTAAGAACAGGAACAAGACAGGGATGTCCACTTTCGCCACTCTTATCTAACATTGTACTGGAAGTCTTAGCCACAGCAATCAGACATGAAGAAAAAATAAAAGGGATCCAAATTGGAAAGGAGGAAGTGAAACTGTCATTATTTGCAGATGACATGATATTGTACATAGAAAACCCTAAAGACTCCATCAAAAATCTATTAGACTTAATAAATGAATTTGGCAAAGTAGCAGGATACAAAATTAACGTCAAGAAATCGACGGCATTCTTGTACATCAATGATGAACTCACAGAAAGAGAAACTGAAAAAACAATCCCATTTACCATCGCTCCAAAAAAATTACGATACCTAGGAATAAACTTAACCAAAGAAGTAAAGGACCTATTTGCAGAAAACTACAGGTCATTGAAAAAAGAAATAGAGGAAGATATAAAAAAGTGGAAGCACATATCCTGTTCATGGATTGGAAGAATTAACATCATTAAAATGTCCATACTACCCAAAGCAATCTATAGATTCAATGCAATCCCCATCAAAATACCAACGACATATTTCATAGAACTAGAACAAATACTTCAAAAGTTCATATGGAACCAAAAAGACCCTGAATAGCCACAGCAATCTTGAAAAAGAAGAACAATGTAGGTGGGATCACAATACCAGATATCAGGTTATACTACAAAGCGACTGTAACCAAAACAGCCTGGTACTGGCACAAGAACAGGCATATAGACCAGTGGAACAGAACTGAAAACCCAGAAATGGACCCAAGGCAATACGCTCAATTAATATTTGACAAAGGTGGCAAGAGCATACCGTGGAGTTAAGATAGCCTCTTTGATAAATGGTGTTGGGAAAATTGGACAGCTACATGCAAAA
The DNA here is from genome assembly GCF_014108415.1 of Molossus molossus. NCBI lineage: Eukaryota > Metazoa > Chordata > Mammalia > Chiroptera > Molossidae > Molossus > Molossus molossus. The sequence goes on from NW_023425355.1 coordinate 19,835,326, forward strand.
AAATGAAACTAGACCATCAACTTACACCCTACACAAAAATAAACTCAAAATGGATAAAAGACTTAAATGTGACCCGTGAATCCATAAAAATTCTAGAAGAAAATGTAGGCAACAAACTTTCGGACATCATACGGAGCAGAATTTTCACTGATACATCACCTAAGGCAACAGAAATAAAGGAGAAAATGAACACATGGGACTACATCAAACTAAAAAGCTTCTGCACAGCAAAAGAAACAATCATCAAAATGGAAAGGCAACCCACTGTATGGGAGAACATCATTGCCAATGATGTATCAGATAAGGGGTTAATTTCCAATATATATAGAGTGCTCATACAACTCCACAAAAGGAAGACAAAGAACCCAATTAAAAAATGGGCAGAGGAGCTGAATAGACACCTCTCCAAACAGGACATACAAATGGCCAAGAGACATATGAAGAAATGCTCAACATCACTAATCATCAGAGACATGCAAATTAAAACAACAATGAGGTATCACCTCACACCTGTCAGAATGGCCGCCATCAACAAATTATCAAACAACAAGTGTTGGCGAGGGTGTGGAGAAAAGGGGACTCTAATACACTGCTGGTGGGAATGCAGACTGGTGCAGCCGCTATGGAAAACAATATGGTGCTACCTCAAAAAATTAAAAATTGAATTTCTATTTGACCCAGTGATCCCACTGCTGGGAATATACCCTAAGAAGCCTGAAACACCAATCAGGAAGAATATATGTACCCCCATGTTCATAGCAGCACTATTTACAATAGCTAAGATCTGGAAACAGCCCAAGTGTCCACCAGTAGACGAATGGATAAAAAAGGTGTGGTACATATACACAATGGAGTACTATGCAGCGGTAAGAAAGAAAGATCTCTTATCCTTTGAGACGACATGGAGGGACCTGGAAAGTATTATCCTAAGTGAAAGAAGCCAAGCAGAGAAAGACAAATACCACATGATCTCACTTATATACGGAATATAATGAACATAGCAGTCTGAGGAATACAGTAGACCCAGACACATGGAAGTAGGGCACAGACTGACATCCCTCAGAAGAGGGGATGGGGGGGGGGGGGGGGGGAAAGAGATAAACCACAGAACTTATATGCATGTATGCATGACCAATGGACATGGACAACTAAGCCGGGGACAGCGTGGAGGGGGGATGGGGTGGGTGGTACCAATGGGGTAAAAAGGTAAAATATCTGTAACAAAAAAATAAATAAAAATTCAAAAAAAATAATAATAATAAAATAAATAAATTCTTAAAAAAAAAAGGGGCAAAGAACCTGAATAGACAGTTCTCCAAGGAGGACATACAGATGGTCAAAACACATATGAAAAAATGGTCAACATCACTAATCATCAGAGAGATGCAAATTAAAACTACAATGAGGTATCACTTCACACCTGTCAGAATGACTACCATCAATAAATCAATAAACAAGTGCTGGCAAGGATGTGGAGAAAAGGGAACCCTGGTAAACTACTGTCAGGAATGCAGACTGGTGCAGCCACTGTGGAAAACAGTATGGAATGTCCTTAAAAAATTTAAAATGAGCCCTGGCTGGTTTGGCTCAGCAGTTAGAGTGTCGGTCTGCGGTCCAGAGAGACCCGGGTTCGGTTCTCGCTGTGGGCACATGCCCCAGTTGCAGTTTGTCCCTGGCCCGGCTTGGGTCGTGTGGGTGGCAACCACTCGATGTGTCACTTTCACATCAGTGTTTCTCTCTCTCTCTCTCTCCCCCCTTCCCACTCTATCTGAACAAAAAACAGAAAAATGTCCTCAGGTGAGGATAAAAAAAAAATTAAAAATAATCTGCCATTTGACCTAACAATCTACTTCTAGAAATATATTCTAAGAAGCCTGAAACACCAATCAGAAAGAATATATATACCCCTACATTCATAGCAGCACTATTTACAATTGCTAAGATCTGGAAACAGCCCAAGTGTCCATCAGATGAGTGGATAAAAAAGCTGTGGTTCATTTACACAATAGAATATTATGCAGCTGTAAAAAGGAAGGATCACCTACCCTTTGTGACAGCATAGATAGACCCAACCTGGAGATTATTATGCTAAGTGAAATAAGTCAGAGAAAGACAAATATGACATGATCTCACTTATATGTGGAATCTAATGAATAAAGTAAACCAATGAACAAAATAGGTCAGAGGCATGGATGCATGTAACAGACTGACAGATCTCAGAGGTGAGGGGGGTGGGGGGAGAGGAAGTGATTAACCAAAGAATTTATATACATACATGCATAGCCCATGGACACAGACAATAATGTGGTGAAGGTATGTGGTAGGGCAGGGGCTAGGTGGAAGGGGGCAAAGGAGGAGGAAATGGGGAACATCTGTAATACTGTCAACAATTAAATAAAGAAAATAAAATTGTAAAAATGAAAATAAAGCATAAGAGAGTTACTGGTTTTCTTTTATTCCACTGGCAAAAATTTTAAAAGATTGATACTATCCACTTTAATGAGAATATTGGGAAATAGGTTTTCTCAAAGTTTCCTGGGAGTTTAAGTTCATAAAACCTTTTAAAATAGCAGTTTGATGATATTTATTAAAATCTTTATGTGTGCATTAGATCAAAAAATTTTATGTCTGGGATTATATTTCACAGAGAAACTTGTACATTTACACGAAGATGTAGTGCAAATTATTGCAGTGATATTTGCAATAAGTTAAAAATACTAAAAATAAGCTAAATATCTATCAAAAGGAAAATTTTAAACTAAATTATTGTACATTGAAGCTATGGAATATTGCGTAGTTTATTAAAATTTTCTATGATCTATCATGAAGTTAAATAATCAAGTCACAGAAAAATACTGTATGAATCTATTTATGTGTGTATATGTGTGTACATGTGCACATTTGTGAGAGAGACAAGCTGCCTTACAAATATCCACTTCCTCCAATGTTCACATGCACTGTTTTTTTGGTTTCTTAAGAAATATTATTATTTTTTTAAACAAATCTCCTCTTCACATAAATGATTTTGAGTAAATTTATGTTCCTTGCAGGTAAATAATCCTTAAATCAAATTGAGAGTGGAGATTGGAGGTAGAGCTTTTGTATTGTTTTGTTAGGAAGAGAAATCGTGGGCACAGTGTGGAGTAATTACCATGATTTAGCCAAGAGGAACAGATTAAAAGTAGGTGAAGAAGGAAATGAACGACAGAGGTCAAATTCTACATGGCACAGCAAGAAAGTTTAGCCTTGGATAAAAGGAGAGTTGTTGTTGTTGTTGTTGTTGTTATTATTATTATTATTATTATTATTATTGCCAGAAAGGGAGAAAGATAAATATAGGAAAAAAAGATCAAAATCTCTCCTTGATTTACATACAATACAGCTAAAATGCATTAAAAGTACTGGTAATGGCATGTCCACAGGGGTAACTATATTGGTTCAATGAAAGAGGAGTATAAACTCATTTAACCTTATTTGATAAAATCTGAATTACATGGGAATCTACTCCACTTCCATTATAAACAACTTCTAGATCTGAACAATTATTTTAATCCCCTCTCCCCCTTCTAATTTATTGATGTTCTTTTTTATTTAAAGTTTTTCTTTATTGATTTTAGAGAGAGAGGAAGGGAGAGGGAGAGAGACAGAAACATCGATGAGAGAGAACATCGAATGGCCGCCTCCTGCATGCCCCCTACTGGGGATCAAGCCCACAACCTGGGCATGTGCCCTGACTGGAAATAGAACTGGTAACCTCTTGGTGCATGGGTTGATGCTCAACCACTAAGCTAAACCGGTTTGGCTTATTGATGTTCTTTATTGCTTCATTGTGAAGATGATCACTGTTCAACAATGAATGTTTTGATAGGATCAATGGTGGTGTTGGTCTGGAAGAAACTTAATCTGAGTTAATTATAAGGATGCCATTGGATAAAACGTAACTGTGTTGGACCTAACTTTATCCTGGCATTTCTGCAATGAACAAGGATTAGAGTAAAAAGATTGAGATTACTGAGAAGATATATGTTTTATTATATTGGTGATGATCTCACAGACAATGTGTGTAGTAAAGAATTTAATCTGGCCTAAAAGAGACTAGCTCCTCCTTCTCTTGATAGACTCCACCCTTTTGCATTTTGACCACACTACCTTTTCTCTTTGCTCTGTTCCCTCCTTTCTATGAAATCATGGACACAGTGATGATGTGTTCATCATATTCACTAATGGATGTAGTATCTTTTTGCTTCCAAGCAAACTGAGTTGTTATAGTATCAATCCACATTTTGCACATCAAAAGCTTTTTTGTGGCTGGGCCATAGGTGAAGAGAAACAGGTGAAGCAGAGAAATGCCCAGAGAAATCAGTGTTGGGTTCTTGTTAATTTATGGGAAGGAAGGGGCTGGGTATCTATTTCAAGTGAAGAGATGACCACAACCTGTCCCTTCAATGTGATCCAAGTAAGAGCAGTTCATTCTCATCATGTGCTTCGAGTATACACACACACATAAAATAGTGAGAAATATATATCATTCTAAGTATCTTCTATAATAACTATTTGCTATGACCTCTTTCAAATCCCCTGTGTTGATGATCTGGAAATGTTTCTTATCATTTGATATAAAAACAAGTTTGCAGTTAAGGCTAGTCATTGAGAGATGAAGAGAAATAGACAGAGAAAGAAGATTTATTTGTCATCCCTGAATTGTCTTAGGACGGCATCCTCAAGAATCATAAAATAACCTTAACCTATGAATGAAGCACATGGAAAAATAACATACTCTCTATTATAAACTTGAAAGAACTCAGATACTAAACTGCCGTCTCTCAGCCTGCCGGGATCAGTGCAACGCAATGAACCTACAACTACATGCTGGTTGGAGTGAGAAGGAGCTTTGCAAGAGAGCAAATGTGCCAGATCTCTGGAAGCAGTCTCCTTTATTTGCAGATTGGTACCCCCAGGTTACAAGAGGATTTATGTAAGTTATTTCCTTGAGATGGCATTACTGCAAACCATACACCCTAGCTTTGTCTATTGCTTTTTACAGGGAAGAGACCTTGAAGCCAAAAGATAACAAACCCTTATTCACATGCAAATGAAGCACCCAACAACTTCCCCCTGGGCCAGGATTCCAAGGATGCATTAACACAAGGTTACAAAATGTTCATCTTCCAACCCCCCAACTCCACACTAAACATCCCAAGAGCACCTTTAGTTAAATCTGAGTCTATGTTTTCTATGCAATGAAAATAAAATTATGACTATCAAGTGTCTCAGTAAAAGTTCAATTCTTTCCTTCAACATAATGTATTCAAGCCTGCAAGGCAGTATCCGTTAAACAATAAATCTTTGTAATTTAGTCTGATTTTAATTATCAGATGCTTACTTACTCAATTATTTATCTGTAGCTATTTTGAAAATAATTTTATAATAACTAAGAAGAGTTAGCTATATCATTGTTCAATAGTTTTGCCCCTGGAGGCCATTGCTGACCAAATGCTATGTATTTTAAAAATAAAGTCTTAATTATGCAAGCACTGAACTAAGAAATTTTATTGTTCAGAGTACCCTGCAAAACACTTTGGTGCGTCATTTGCATGTTTATAGTTCCAAATTACTTAGGTTATGATGTGTATTATAAATTAACTACCATGTACAGAGTGAATTAACCACCCACTGTGCTTTTTAAGTGGGTTAATTTCTTCCATGGTTTGAAATACAAGAACTTTTTGAATTAATATTGTCATATACAAATTTATTTTCCTAATGGTATTTCATTGACATCATCATCATCATAATCATCTTCAATATCATCCGGTAATGTTTTTTAAGGCCCTGGGTGTACGACTTATTCCATGTGAATCCTCAACAATTGACCAACAACCAAACAACTAGAAAATTAAGATGTAGTTTCTCTGAAAATAATGTTAAAACAAATCAACACACAATTTCCTTTTTAAGCTCAGGAGCATGTAGTCATTTACCTTCTGAATTTGTGCAGGAAAGAGAATTCTCATTTTAATCCTCCCATTGATTCTCAAGTAATTATTGGCTTCATCGTTTTGCCTGTCCACCCCTTTTTTTTTGCATAAAGGATAACACTGAAACATGGTTATACAAGTGACTGGAAACTTACTATAAAACAAAACAAACCAAAACTAGCTCTTATCTTCTGGGATGGTTATGTTGTAGGGTTTGAACTTAGGGGAAGGTGTTAACACATTTTTCTAAATCTCCCTCCCCAACTCCTCACATAACTGAATGTTTGGATTAGAATTTTAAAAAATATAATTCAATGAATAAATATTTAAATATAAGTTGTAATTTTCTAATTTATTGTTCATACTATTACAGATATCCCCGATCCCCTCCCCTTTACCCACCTCCACCCAGCCCTACCCCTCCTGCCATCACCACACTGTTGTCTGTGTCCATGGGCTATGCATATATGTTCTTTGGCTAATCCCTTCACCTTCTTTTATCCAGTCCTCTCCCCTACACCTCTCCCCTCTGATGGCTGTCAATCTATTTCAAGTATCCATGCATCTGCTTCTATTTTGTCAGTTTATTTTGATCATTAGATTTGACATATAAGTGAGATCATATGGTATTTATCTTTCTCTGACTGGCTTATTATACTCAGTATAATAATCTCCAGGTCCCTCCATGCTGGACCTGGAGGTAAGAGCTCCTTTTTATTTATAGCTGCATAGTATTCCATTGTATATCTACTCATCTATGAATGGGCACTTGAGCTGTTTCCAGGTCTTGGCTATTATAAATAATGTTGCTATGAACACAGGAGTGCATATATTCTTTTTGATTGATATTTTGGGATTCATAGGATATAGTCCCAGAAAAGGAATTGCTGGGTCAAATGGCGGTACTATTTTTAATTTTTGAGGAAACTCCATACTGTTTTTCACAGTGGTTGCACCAGTCTGCATTCCCACCAGCAGTGTACTAGAGTCCCCTTTTCTCCACACCCTCGCCAACACTTGTTTGATGATTTGTTGATGGCCGCCATTCTGGCAGGTGTGAGGTGATATCTTATTGTGGTTTTAATTTGCATTTCTCTGATGATCAGTGACATGGAGTATTTTGTCATATGTCTATTGGCCTTCTGTATGTCCTCTTTGGATAAGTTTTTATTCAGGTCCTTTACCCATTTTAAATTGGATTATTAAAAAACAGTTTTCAAAGTTGTTACTCTAAACTCTAATTGTGCTACTGTTTCATTTGATATTAGAATATTCCCAAATTATTTTTCTTTTATAAAATAATGATATCTAGAAATATGCTTAACTTTCCTTATATATATATGTAAACAAAGATAAGAGCAATAAAGATAAAATTTCTCCCCCTGGCACTGTTAACATAGAGGGCTGGATAACTTCTTGTTGTGGGGTCTGTACCTAAAATTTTTTTTCTTTATTAATTTTAGAGAGAGGAAGGGAGAGCAAGAGAGAGAAACATCGATGAGAGAGAACATTGACTGGCTGCCTCCTGCATGCCCCCCCCACTGGGGATCGGGCCCACAACCTGGGCATGTGCCCTGACCTGGAATCGAACTGGCAACATTTTCATGCATGGGTCGATGCTCAACCACTGAGCCACACCGGCCGGGCTGGGTCTGTACTTTAGATGGTACAACAGTTAGCAGCATTCCTGGACTCTACCTACTAGTTCCCCATGGTACCTTTCCTTCACCATCCCCCATGTTGTCTCCAGATATTGCCAAATTTTCTTTGGAGCACAAAAATCACCCCTAATTGTGAACCAATGAAATAAATCTCTGAGTAATTAAGAATTAAAGACAGTTGTTTTTCTAGTATTGTATCATCGTTAAGATCCAGGATTCCGGATTCACACACTTGGAGTTCATATACTGCCTCCTGACCTTGAGCAACTTAACTTTTTTTATCTGTAAACTGTGGATAATAAAATATTGTAGTGATTACGAAGGCAGATACTGGAGCCAGACTGTTCAAGTTCGAATACTGGTGATGAAACTCCTGGGAAAATTACTTTAAGTCTTTGAGCCTCACTTTCCTGATTTTTAAAATGGAATAACAACAGTATTTACCTGATAGTGTAAATCAAATTCATTAGCATATATGCAGTACAAAGATTAGTGTCTGACACATCGTGAGTCCTGTGCTCATATTAGCTAATATTATGTTATTATTAAAATATCAGAAAGATCTGGGCAACTATGGCTCATTTCAGTTTCAAATTCAGTGATACCTTTTTTTATGTGTACAAGGCTATTCAGAGAACTAAGTGAATGAGACACAGAAAAACAGTAAATTTAGAATTGTTGTCCAAGACTTCTTTGTGTTTTTCACTAGGGAAATAATCAAACTGGTATTAGTTAGGCAATGATACATTTTTAGGTACTTCTTTTGCTTTACTTCGTCTTACCTATTCACAGTGAAGACATTTATATACTTCGTGCTGAATGCAAAGATCACTGGTTTCAAGTCATAAGACTGGTGTTTTTGTGACCCTACACAAGTCACTGAAAGTTACTACCTTTTCTTCATCTTGCAAATAGAAAAAGTCAACTCAGCCCTATTGATATCACTGAGCAATTTTGAAGAACATGATAGTAAGGGATACTTTGGAAACACATGGTGGTATGCTGCTGCTGCTGCTGCTGCTGCTAGTCATAATGTACATGGTACCAAATTCCTACCCTCTAATGCACAAGACTGCATTGCATAGTATTTCAAATTATTCTAATGTGACATAATGCTATCATATATTAAAATAAGAAAGTAATATTGTCTGGCTGGTGTGGCTCAGTGGTTGAGCATCAACCCATGCACTGAGAGGTCCCTGGTTCAATTCTCCATCAGAGAACATGCTCAGATTGTGGGCCCGATCCCTAGTGAGGGGCATGAAGGAGGCAGGGGCAGGGGGCATGTTATCTCTCATCCATGTTTCTCTCTCTCTCTCTCTCTCTCTCTCTCTCTCTCTCTCCCTTCCTCTCCTCTAAAATCAATAAAGAAAAAATTTTTTAAAAATACTGCAGCCTAAAGGGAACTATTCTAGGACGCTCTGTGAAAGAAATATGTAGGGCTAGGATGCCTTGTGAGTGCAGAAGAAGGGCAGCTAACCAAAACAAATGTGGAAGGGTGGGAGGGGAGAAGATTTCCTTAAAAGTTTTGACTCCTGGATTGAGTACTAATGGGTAAAGAGGCAATATTCAGGCAGAGTGGGAGGAAAGGAGGAGAGAGAAGCATTCTGTCAGGAGCTATGCAGGCTGCAAACAAAATTTGGACTGCAACGAAGAAAATGGAAAACGAAGGGTGGCAAATTATAGTTGTCACTGAAAGCTGAAGATGATTAAAAAAATTTTTTTTTTTTTTTACTGGTTTTAGGGAGAGAGGAAGGGAGAGGGAGAGAGAGAGAAAAAAACATTGATGAGAGAGAACACTGATTGGCTGCCTCCTGTATGCCTCCCACTGGGGTTCGGGCCCACAACCTGGTCATGTGCCCTGACCAGGAATTGAATCTGTAATCTCTTGGTGCATGGGTTGACGCTCAACCACTGACCTACACCGGCTGGGCTGAAGATGATTTTGAGTGTCTTGTTGAATGAGTAACAAAATTATACTCAGGGAGAACAATAAATGGTTCAGCTAACTCTGAACAAACAGTAGGTCATTTCTTACAGATGTGCTGAACACAAAGTGAGGATGTAATAAGGTGCCAGGTTGTAGTGTTTTCACATGTTATATAACTATCAGTACTACTAAGTCTCCTTTATTCTATAGGTAGATGTTGAGCTCCAAAGAGTAGACTGAATGCAGAAACAAACACAAGAATTGGTGACCAAGCCCAGTAAAATTTTGTCACTCATACCACAGTCCAACATGGATTGGTGAGGAATAGGAGCTGTTTATGCTCTTAATCAGGAGCCTAGGCTTCTTCCATCTAGTGGACCAACCATCCTGTAGGGCTTTAGAGCTTTCCAGTGGATCATTTGCTCTTTTGGAAGACAGAACAGAGAATGAGAGGTCACATGAAGAACCTCAGAAAAGGTTTTAGAAGTTGGGCCTGAAAGTCATGTGCATTTCTTTGGTCTATATTCCGCTGACCAGAACTCCTTCCATGTTCTCACTGAATTGCAGGAGTTCCCAGGAAATGTAGTTTGGCTATCTACCAACAAAGAAAAAGAAATAGATTTCTTGAGCATATGATAGTTTCTCTGCCACAGATTGGTATCACTCTATTGGAGAAAAAGATCCGGATCCAGAGTTAGGAGCGGTGCATATATAAACTACTGGATTGTAAAGAAAAGGTGATTCTTAATCTAATATTTTTAGTGCTATGGACTCTAGAGGAATTTCAATTATTGACCAGAATGTTTTGTGATTGTGTTTTTGGCACTCAGAAACAGTTTTTGGTTGACTTTTCTTCCGCTTTAATAAGAAGTCCTTTTAATTCAAAGTAGCCAGAGTGCTTACAGGTAAAACTTTACTGTAAATTTTACTGTAAAGTTACTGTTAACTTTTAGAAGATCTCCAGGAACTTGAGCTAAGAGAAAAAGGCACCATCACCATCTAAGGATTACAAGAAATGTTCCTGTATCCATCCACCCAATTGGCACGTATTAGATACATCCATGAGGTTTTGTGTGCCTCAAACTCAGGGACTCAATATTTGTTGATATTTAAAAATTGAGTATGGGGAGGTGTGGGAAGACATAAACCAAAAACTTCTGTGAATATATGCATAACCCACAGACACAGACAATAGTGTGGGGAAGGCCTGGGGGGGGGGGAACGGACTGGAGGGGGACAAGGGGGGAATAAAGAGGGGATATCTGTAATCCTCCAATGATAAAGATACATTTTTTTTAAAAAAATGAGTATAATAGTTACACACTAATAACATCAATGAAAAGTGCTTTCCTAACAACATGAATTGACATTGCTCGTATTGCATTATTCAATCTACATGGTCAAATGTTATATTAGTTCTATTCAAATATGAATTTAAATGTCACACTTATTTTTAGATTTTATAACTTGTTTGAGCACCATAACCTAATACAGTGTATGATTAAACATCTTAAATACACTCGAGCTTTCTCAGTTTCCAGTTATGTCCTTCATTAAGCATTCTTCAATAACTACCGTGAAAGGTAGTCTTCTTTGATGCCTCATTATTCATCGAACTCTCCCTCTTTTTTAGTATCTTTTACTGATTTTTTTTTTTTTTTTTTTAGAGAGAGGAAGGGAGAGAGAGATAGAAACATTGATGTGAGAGAGAAATACTGATTGGCTGCCTCCTGCACGCCCTCTACTGGGGACCAAGCCCACAACCTGGACATGTGCCCTGACCAGGAATCAAACTGGGACCTCTCAGTCCATGGGTGCTACTCAATCCACTGAGCCACACCGGCTGGGCTGAACTCTCCCTTTTATATTCAATTAGTCAAATGCCTCCCTTTTGTGGTCAGAACAGTCTCTGGTAGTAGTTCTAGTAGCGGCATTTCCACCCCTTTCCCTCATCCCCATCATGTCCTCCAATGAAACAGTCTCATTGAAAAGAAAGTTCATCCTGAAAACAAACTTCTCAAGTTAGTAGCCACTTTCTCATCCTGTTGTGTTTTTCTAATGTAAGTGAAACACATTGTAAAGATTAGCTTATACTTTGAAAACAAAATGCACAATAGTTTGCTGTCAATCAGACTGAAATGCTGTTTCCTAACAACAAATTGGAACAAAAGCATTTTAAAAACGATATTAACACTTCAGGGAGCATGAAGTCAAATGAGGGTTTCCCACTGAGAGAAAGGTCTACCATAGGATGGAAACAAATCTTTTTATGTTTTTATTTTGAGTGCTTGACTAAGACAGATTTACTTCTAAAATATTCAGAAATAAAATGTCCAAAGCAGAAATCTAGTAGGTAAATAAAACTACAAATGAAGCATTACTGTTGAACAAATTAAATTGTGAAAATAAAATCAGCTTAAGCTTCATCAAGCAACACCAAAGGCCAGTCAGAAGGGACAGGGAGTAGTGCTGATTCTTCCATTCAACGGGAAAAATTTTATGTACAGGGAGAATTTCAGATAGAGCCAAACACCACAACTCTTTTCCCCTGAAATGTAAATGCACAGTAATAAGTTAGAATATTGGTTTCGTGTTTGGACCAGGGAGTATGAAGAGTCAGGAATAACCACAAGGGTCCCAAAAGAAAACAGATGTCAGATTAATATTTGAATAATTCAAGTAGGAAGTATTTATAAAGGGCCTAGTTACAAAGGTCAAGTGAAGACTGCGGAAAGTACTAGGGATTGTGTTGAAAGCAATGGTAGCAGCAATGTGCCCATCCCTTCTTCTGAGGGACAAGGATAAGGAATGATTACCAGAAGCTGGAAGGGGAATGTATGTTAAAGCAAACCACCTTACAAGTACCATGATCTTATATAGAGGGGCACACACAAGATAAGGAATCAGGAACCATTCTATTGTCCATTTTTTTAAATTAATTTTTTGTTTTGTTTTTTAGAGAGAGGAAGGGAGAGGGAGAGAGAGAGAGAAACATCGATGAGAGAGAACATTGATTAGCTGCCTCCTACATGCCCCCACTGGGGATTTGGCCCACAACCCGGGCATGTACCCTGACTGGGAATCGAACCAGAGACCTCTTGGTGCATGGATTGACACTCAACCACTGAGCCACATTGGCCGTGCTCGTCCAACCTTTTAACGTATCTTTACATTGGCTGAACCCAACTGGTATAACCCACACTTGTTTCACTCCTAGGACAGAGAGCAGAGTAGAGAAGAATGGATAACCTAAAAGGAGGAGCAATGAGACCAGATCCAGCATATCTTACATAGAGACCTAGCTGGCAGCGTCACTAGACAATAGGTGCCAGTGAAAAATCCGAAGGTCGCCATCACTCTTTGGTGAAAGGAATCCTCTGAAAGTGAGTTATAGTAATCATTGCCAACTCTAAATTCGCTTGTACACTTAAAATGAGTGAATTTTATAGTATGCAAATTGTACTTCAAATAGGTATGCATTTTAAGAAAATACATACAAAACAAAAATATATATAAGAAATACATATAAAGTAAGAAGGACAGCCTGGAGGGTGTGGCTTAGGGTTGAACATCGACCCATGCACCAAGAGTTCATCAGTTCAATTCCCACTCATGGCACATGCCCAGGTTGTGGGCCTGATCCCCAGTGGGGGGCATGCAGAAGGCAGCCAATCGATGTTCTCTCTCATCGATGTTTCTATCTCTCTCTCCCTCTCCCTCCCTCTCTCTCTAAAATCAATAAAGGAAAAATAATTAAATAAAGTAAGGACAGTACAGGTTGTAAGGTTTTATTTATTTTATTTTTTAATGTTTTTATTGATTTTGGGAGGGGAGGAAAGAGGAAGGGAGAGAGAGATAGAAACATCAATGTGAAAAACATCAATTGGTTGCCTCCTGCATGCCTCCTACTGGGGATCAAGCCCACACACAGCCCAGGCATGTGCCCTGACCGGGAATAGAACCAGGACCTCTCAGTCCATGGGATGGTGCTCAATCCACTGAGCCATACCAACCAGGCCAGGTTGAAAGGTTTTAAAGAGAAGGAAAGCTTCCTCATCTTCTGAGTTGAGACAGAAGGTGATATGGGGTGAGAGTGGGGATATATTTTTAGGAGTTTGTGACTATAGGTTGAAAAGTATATTCTTGGTTGCCTAGATGTTATTGATGAAGTGAGACCTGAAGGGCTCCAACAGCCCCTTGGTCATATAACCATAACAGCACTGTGCCAAGACACACTGAAATTATTTACATACCTTTTTCACCCACTAAAACAGAGATTTGTTACATGTGGTCCAAGGACATGTAGGAATCCCCAAGATTTCTGTGGATCTGAAAGGTGTTCCCTTTTCCAAGTATATACCTGTGCGATTTCTAATTTCTTCATATACTTCAATAAATAACATATTGCAACAGATTGAATACAAAAACAGCTATGACAATCCAGCTCCTTTTTAAAGCTGAATGTTAAAGAAATTTTTCAAATATAAAATAGTGCTGCTTTTCTTGTTCATTTTTTTTTGTTCTTAAAAATGTGGTTGATTTTCATAAAGTATATATTAATAATATAATGATGAAATAGGTTTCTTACTTGAATTTAAAATAAGTTAATGAATTTGTATTGTAAATGTTTCTCAGTTTTAATTTCTTCTCTGATAAGTATCAATACATATAATCCATGTAAATGAAACTATTTTGGGATCCTCAATAATTTTTAAGTATATGCCCTGGCCGGTTTGGCTCAGTGTCGGCCCGTAGACCAGAGAGTCCTGGGTTCGGTTCCCGCTAAGGGCATGTACCTCGGTTGCAGTTTGTCCCTGGCCCTGGTTGGGGTCGTGTGGGTGGCAACCACTCAATGTGTCTCTCTCACATCGATGTTTCTCTCTCTCTCTTCCTCCCTCTCTCCCTCCCGCTCTATCTGAAGATAAATGCAGAAATGTCCTAGGGTGAGGATAAAAAAATAATAAGTTTTAAGTATATAAAAGGCTCTTAAGAAAAAATGTTTGAGAACTGCTAAACTAGGCCATAAGTTTGTTGAGGGTGGGATCAGGACATTCACCTTTGTATCTTCAGTATTAACACAGTGACGAACATACAGTAAGTGCCAAACAAACGCTAAATTGAACTGAACTTAAATACCAACAGTGAGAGGGTAGAAGATTTACATGGAGTTGTGAAGATATATAATAGTTGACTGACTGAATGTAATTAGGAGCTGATCAAAGATGATTAAAAGACTCCCAACAGGTTTTGAGGGCCCTCATGAGGTAGGAGACCATGAAATTGGAGAGGCATCAGTGTTGAGGGTTGTATGATTTTATCAATAATAAGCTGTGTGCATGCAAGAATGGAGGATATTACAAAGGAAAAAAAAAAAAGGACATATTTTCTTATTAAACTACTTTTTTTTTGCAGAGGACTAGGACAAAGCAGGGAGTAAAAATAAATATTATTATTATTATTATTTATTATCCTCACCCAAGGACATTCTTTTTTTTTGCATTTATCTTCAGATAAAGTGGGAGGGAGAGAGAGAGAGAAACATCGATGTGAGAGACACATCAATTGGCTGCCACCAACACGACCCCATGGGGACTGGGACAAACTGCAACCGAGGTACATGCCCTTAGCAGGAACTGAACCCAAAACTCTCTGGTCCATGGGCCAATGCTCTAACCGCTGAGCCAAACCAGCCAGGGCTACAAATATTGTTTTATATGTAGTCTACAGAGTGCCCTGTAATGTTAATTTCTGAAGGCGGAGTTGTACATTTTTATGAGAGATTCCCAAATGCTTCTTATCATTGCCCCTTTCCCTCCTCTTGCCATGTAAACCAATGTAGAGAAGGTTAATGGAGAGAGAAAAGCTTCGGTATTGTTTCATTAATCTTAGGACATGTTTGAACGCACACTGAATGACTGGCATGTCATTTAGGCAACTGATGTGATTTTGGATCTGTCAGGATAATATATGTGTTATCGTCACAGTTTGGAAGGTATTTATACTTTTTAGTAGAAATGTTTATTTTTAATTTCTGACTCTCAGTCTCTACAGTCTCTGTGAGTAAAATTAATTCAAGCTGAAATTTGGAATATACTCTTGGTTCAGCAAGAGTTTTTAAAAATGGAAGTGATCACTTTTATTTCAAAAATTGAATTTCTAATGAGAGTTGGAGAAAGGATTTTTTTGGATGGAGACATGTTGATTAGTAATTGTCATAAAATATCCAGGCTGAGTGCTGGAGCCTAATCTTAGCCTTTAATTTAGATTTAATTTGTATCAAAATAGCCAGTGGATGAGAAAACTATATTAATACAAGTGGATTAATTTTATCCAAGATAATCTGATAATGTTCCTTACATTTTTTTCAGCTTTGTGATATCACTCCTGTAGACTTTGACAAAGGTCTAATTAAACAATTTTGGTGCTCTCATTTCACTGGATGAGTACATTTATAATTCTCTGTGCAATGTTTATTTCAATAGTTATAGGAGGCTTTTTAAACCATTTTTTCTTTTTTCATAGTGTGTTTTTTAATGACCAAAGTACTAACTATTAACTGACCCAAACTGCACATTGTGATCTTGTACACATTAACCCCTCTGACCTCGTCTCCTGCTTCTCTCCTCCTCACTCAATTTGTTCCGGACACTCTGGCCTCCTGACTGTTCATTGACCATATTAGACATGCATCCGACTCAAGGACTTTGCCCTTGCTTTTCTCTCTGTCTGGAATGATTTTGTCCAAGAAATCTTTATGGCTCTTTCACTTCCTTCAGGTACTTTTCTTTTTCTTTTTTTTTTATCCTCACCCGAGGATATTTTTCCTTTTTTTTTTTTTTTTTGTACAGATAAAGCGGGAGGGAGAGAGAGGAAGGGAGAGAGAGAGAGAAACATCGATGTGAAGGGACACATCGAGTGGCTGCCACCCACACGACCAACCAGGGCCGGGGACAAACTGCAACCGAGGTACGTGCCCTTAGTGGGAACTGAACCCGGGTCTCTCAGGACCGCAGGCCGACGCTCTAACCGCTGAGCCAAACTGGCCAGGGCTCCTTCAGGTACTTTTCAATGATAGCCTTACTCAAGGAGATCTTTATCCCCTTTATTGAAAAGTACCACACCACTGCTCTAATACTCCACTCCCTATTCACCTTCCTGGATTTTTTTTCTCTATAGCATTTATTATTGTATGAAATAGTATGTATGATAGACACATATTTATGTAAATGTGGGCCAGAAATGATCTGTTTATGTTACTGCTATATTTCCAGCATGCAGAATATAATTTCTGCTCAATATACATTAGTGGGATAAATGAATGATTATAAAAATTATGAAAAAGTACAGAAAAGCAAAAGAAGAAAAGAAAACATTAATAATCCCCAAACCAGGAAAAACTCATGGCTCATGATCTAACACAAAGCCTACCTATAATAAAGTGGCAAACATGGCACTTATAATAAAGTGGTAAACTTACTTTGCTTATCACTTTTGCACCATGGCAAATTTGAAAACTAAGTTGAAACATCATAAGTCAAAGAACATCTATATAAATACAATAATAACATTAGACTTTTTTTTTAATCTTCACCTGGGGATATTTTTTCACTTATTTTCACATAGAGCAGGAGGGAGGGAGGGAGAGAGAAACATTGATGTGCGAGAGACACATCGATCGATTGCCTCTTGCATGACCCCAACTGGGTCTGGGGATGAACCACAACTGAGGTACGTGCCCTTGGCCAAAATCAAACTCAGGACTCTTTGGTGTGTGGGCCGACGCTCTAACTGCTGAGCCAGACAGGCCAGGGCATAACATTAGACTTTGTAAAAAATATGTTTTTATTGATTTCAGACAGAGGAAAAGAGAGGGAGAGAAAGAGATAGAAACACAGATGAGAGAGAAATATGCATCGGCTATCTCCTGCACACCCCCTACTGGGGATTGAGCCTGCAATCCGGGCATGAGCCCTGACTGAGAATCGAACCGACAGCCTTCTGGTGCATGGGACGATGCTCAACCAACTAAGCCACACTGGTCAGGCAATAATATTCAACTTCAACTCACCTCAGTTCATGGTAAATTTAAATAGTCAAAAATAAGAAAATATAGGATCCAAGTAACAATAAATTAGATACATCTAATATAAAGTTTTATACCTTGAAAACTGCCTTCTTTTTGAATGTCCATTAAGCATGAATAAAAAGACTGTCAATAGGTCACCAAGAAAACATCAACAAATTGCAAAAAGTACAATAACAAAAAATATTCTCTAATCAATATGTAACAAAACTAGAATTAGACAAATACAGAAAACACCAATCATCTGATATCAAATAAATAAAAGCTTCTCAATACATTTTTTATGCAGAGGAAATAAAAAGTAAAAACGCACCCTGGACGGTTTGCTAAGTGGTTAGAGTATCTGCAAACAGACCAGAGAGTCCCAGGTTCAGTTCTTGCTTAGGGCACGTACCTTGGTTGCAGTTCGTCCCCAGCCCCGGTTGGGGTCATGTGAGTGGCAACCAGTCGATGTATCTCTCTCACATCGATGTTTCTCTCTCTCTCTTCCTCCCTCTCTCCTTCCCACTTTATCTGAATATAAATGCAAAAATGTCCTCAGTTGAGGATTTAAAAAAATAAATAAATAAAAATAAAAAGTAAAAAAGCAGAATATCTACAAAACATTTTTGGTGTTGGATTTTGATCGAGTTTGCATATAAAAGCATTTGGGCTTGGAGCTATTTCAGGAGGATGCTGTCAGCTTTTTTGTGGTGACATACTACCCCTGAATATTTCTTGTTTATATCTCAGTAAGTTATTTCCTGCTATGCTCCTGAGGAGGCAGTCATCTGTCTTCTCATACAAAAACACAATTGAAGGAGGAACCCTGTGTATGATATATGCACTCTCATGGCACAGAAGGTCAGGAAAACTATAAAAATCACGCTTTTTCTTAAATCATCTATTCAAATGTGACATGTATCATCTCTACTCAATTTATCCAGAATCCAAAATATCAGAAAATTTAATACCCTGAAAATGTTTCATTCTATATTTCAAAACACATCAGTAAAGTTTATTTAAAACAGACAAGGAAACAAACAAATTCTTCCACAATATTTACAACAGCCAAGATATGGCAGCAACCCAAGTGCTCATCAATAGACTATTGGATAGTGTAGAAGTGGTACATATATACAATAGAATATTACTCAGCCATAAAAAAGAATGAAATCTTACTATTTTGGACAACAGGGATGGACCTAGCAGATACTTTGCCTAGTGACATAAATCAATCCAAGAAAGACAAATACCATATGATTTCACTTATATATAAAGAATAAAATAAATGAAGAAACAAAGTCATAGATACAGAGAACAGACTGCTGGTTGCCAGAGGGGAGGTGGGTTAGGGGAATGGGTGAAAAGGTGAAGGGATTAAGAAGTACAAATTGGTAGTCACAAAATTGTCACAGGGATGTAGAGCACTGCACAGGGAATGTAGTCAATAATTTTGTAATGGCTATGCATGGTGCCAGGTGGGTAAAATAAATATTGGGGGGATAGCACACATTGCAAAGAATATGATTGTCTAACCACTATGCTGCACGCCCGAAACTAATATAAAATAATGTTAGATATAAACTGTAATTCAAAAATAAAATTTAAATTTGAAAAAATTGGGATACTATAATAAATCTACCCAAAATAAAAAAAATTAAAATAAATAATATGCTTCAAGGATATGTTCTAAAATCAGTAAAGAATCATCCCAAACTACTGAAAGTTACAAATTTCCATCATCATTTAAGTAAACAATCTAACCTTACACCTAAAAGAACTAGAAAAAGAACAAGAAACAAAACCCACAGTAAGGAAGGAAATAATAAAGATTAGAGTGGATATAAATGACATAGAGACTATAAAAATAACACAAAATGTCAATGAAAACAAGAGTTGGTTCTTTGAAAAGATAAACAAGATTGAAAAAACTTTAAGCTGGCTCACCAAGAAAAAAAGAGAGTGAGGACTCAAATAAATAAACTCTGAAATGATAGAGGAAAAGTTAAGAACTGACACCACAGAAATACAAAGGATTGTGAGAAAATACTATGAATAACTACGTGCAAACAAATTGGAGAACCTAGTTGAAATGGATTAATTCCTAGAAAAAAAAGTCTTCTAAGACTGAATCAGGAGGAATCAGGAAATCTGAATAGACCAATTACAACTAATGAAATTGAAGCATTAACAAAAAAATTGCAAGCAAACAAAAATCCTGGACTGGATGGCTTCACAGGTGAATTTTACTAAACATTGAAAGAAGAAATAACACCTATACTTTTCAAATTATTCCAAAAAGTCAAAAGAAGGGGATCTCTTTTTACAAGGCCAGCATTATCCTAATTCCAAAACCAGATAGATATTACAAAGAAAAAATTAATACGCTAGTACCCCTGATGAATATACATGGCAAAATCCTCAACAAAATATTATCACACTGGATCCAGCAATACAATTAAAAGATCATACAGCATGATCAAGTGAGATTTATTCCAGGTCTGCAAGGTTTGTACAATATTAAAAAATAAATACATGTGATACATCTCATAAACAAATTGAAGGATAAAAAAAATCACATGACTATATCAATAGATACAGGAAAAGCATTTGATAAAATCCAGCACCCATTTATGATAAAAACTCTAAGAAATGTAGAATAGAGGTAACATGCATCAACATAATAAAGGCCATACATCATAAATCCACAGCCAACATCATACTCAACAAACAATAATGAAAAATGTTTCCTTTGAGATCAGGAACAAGAGAGGGATGCCTATTTTTACCACTCTTATTCAATGCAGTACTGAAAGTCCTAGCCACAACAACCAGAAAAGAAGAACATATAGAAGACATTAAACTGGAAAGGAGGAAGTAAAACTGTCATTATTCATAGATGACATGATACTGTATATAAAAAACCCTAAATCCTCAACCAAAAATCTAGAACTGATAAATGAATTCAGTAATGTAGCAGAACACAAAATTAATAGTGATAAATTGGTGGCATTTTTATATATTAATAATAAACTTTCAGAAATAGAAATTAAGAAAACAATCCCATTTACAATTGTATCAAAAAATTAGGTACCTCTTAATAAATCTAATCAAGGAGGTAAAAGACCTATACTCAGAAAATTATAAGACATTGAAGAAAGCAATTGAGGAAGATACAAATAAGTGAAAGCATATGCTATGTTATTGGATAGGAAGAATTAACACAATTAAAATGCCTATATTACCAAAAGCAATCTAAAGACTCAACAAAATTTTTATCAAAACACAAATGACATATTTCACAGAACTAGAACATATATTCCAAAAATTGATAAGGAACCAAAAAAACAAACAAACAAACAAAAAAAAACCCAAATGCACTCAGTAATTTTAAAAAAAGAAGAACAAAGTTAAAGGAATCATGCTACCTAATGTCAAACTATACTACAAGGTCATATTCATCCAAACAGCATGGTACTGGCATGAAAACAGAATATAGATCAATGGAACAGAATAGAGAACCCAGAAATAAATCCACGCTTTCTTTTTTAAAATCCCTACCTTTATGGACAATTATCATTTGACAAAGGAGGAAAGAACCTACAATGGGATAAAGATGGTCTATTAAAAAATGGTATTGAGGAAATTGGACAAAAAACATTATAAAAAAATGAAACTAGAGCTCCTCATAAAACATATATAAGAATAAATTCAAAATGGGTTAAAAACTTAAATGTAAAACTCAAAACCATAGCAATCCTAGAAGAAAACATAAGCAATATAATCTCACATTTCTTGGAGCAACATTTTTTTGTGATATATGTGGTCAAGGGAAGAAAAAGAAAAAAAAAAAAAATAAACAAATGGGATTACATCAAACACAAAAATTTTTGCACAGCAAAAATACCATCAACAAAATGAAAAGACAACCAACTGAATGGGAGAATATATTTGTCAATGATAAAACTGATAAGGGGTTAATATCCACAATTTGTAAAGAACTCATACAATTCAACACCAAAAAAAAAAAAAAAAAAAATCTCATTAAAATATGGGCAAAGGACCTGAGTAGACAGTTCTCTAAAGAGGAAATACAGATGGCCAATAGACATACGAAAAGAAGCTCAATATCGTTAATCATCAGAGAAATGCAAATTTAAAACCACAATGAGATATCACCTCACACCTGTCAGAAAGGCTATCATCAATAAATCCAAACATGACAAGTGTTGCTGAGGATGTGAAGTAAAGGGAACCCTTGTGCACTGCTTTGGGAATGTAGACTGGTACAGCCACTGTAAAAAACAATAGGCAATTTCCTCAAAAATTAAAAAAAAAAAAATGGAATTGCCTTATGACCCAATGGTTTCAATTCCGAGACTATATCCCAGAAACCCAAAGCACTGATTTGAAAGAACATGTGCACCCCTATGTTCATTGCAGCACTATTTACAATAGCCAAGATTTGGAAGCAGCCCAAGTACCCATCAGTACGTGAGCAGATAAACAAGCTGTGGTACATTGCCCTGGCCAGTGTAGCTCAGTAGTTAAAGAGTGTTGGTCTGGGCACCAAAGACTCATGGGTTTCATTCCCGGTCAAGGCACGTGCAGTAGGCAACCAATCAATGTGTCTCTCACACATCAATGTTTTTCTCTCTCTCTCTCCCTCGCTCCATTCCTTTCACTTTCTCTAAAAATCAATAGAGGCATATCCTCAGGTGAGGATTAAGAAAAAAGAACAACCAAAGAAAAGATGTGGTACATTTACATAACAGAATACTACTTGGTCATAAAAAAGAAGGAAGTTACCCTGGGCAGACCGGCGAGTCCTGGGTTCAGTTCCCGCTAAAGGCACATACCTTGGTTATAGTTTGTCCCTGGCCCAGGTTGGGGTCATGTGGGTGGCAACCACTTGATTGTGTCTCTCTCACATCAATGTTTCTCTCTCTCTTTCCATCCTGCTCTATCTGAAGATGAATGCAAAATGTCCTCAGGTGAGGATAAAAAAAAAAATTTAAAAAAAGAAGGAAATTTTACCCTATGAAACAACATAAATTGAAGAGTATATGCTAAGCGAAACAAGCAAGTCAGAGAAAAACAAATACCACATGATTTTACTTATATGTGGAACTGAATGAACAAAATAACAATAAACTAACAACAAAAAAATAGAAACAGACTCATATATACAGAGAACAGACTGACAGCTATCAGAAGGGAGAGAGGTTGGGGGCCTGGGTAAAAAAGATGAAGAGAGTAAGCAAAAATATATACAACTTCTTAGACACAGACAATGGTGTGGTGATTACCAGAGGGAAAGTGGGGTGGAGAGAGACAGAAGAGGGTTAAAGGTGGATTAAATGGTGATGGAAGAAGAATTGACTTCAGGTGGTTAACAAATAATAAAATATACAGATGATGTATTTGAGAAGTGTACACTTGAAACCTATATACTTGTATTAACCAATGTTACCACAATTACTTCAATACCAATTAAAAAACAAAACAAAAAACAACAACTCATAGACACAGGAGAAAAGGGGACTCTAGTACACTGCTGGTGGGAATGCAGACTGGTGCAGCCACTATGGAAAACAGTATGGTGTTTCCTCAAAAAATTAAGAATTGAACTGCCATTTGACCCAGGGATCCCACTTCCAGGAATATATCCTAAGAAGCCTGAAACATCAATCAGAAAGAATATATGTACCCCTATGTTCATAGCAGCACTATTTACAATAGCTAAGATCTGGAAACAGCCCAAGTGTCCATCAGTAGATGAGTGGATAAAAAATCTGTGGTACATATACACAATGGAGTATTACGCAGCTGTAAGAAAGAAAGATCTCTTATCCTTTGAGACTACATGGAGGGACCTGGAAAGTATTATGCTAACTAAAATAAGCCAATCAGGGAAAGACAAATACCACATGATCTCAGTTATTTGTGGACTGTAATGAACAAAATAAGCTGATGAACAAAACAGACCCAGAGACATAGAAAGGAGTATGGTTCAGACTGACAAACCTCAGACGAGGGGGGCAGGGAGGGGGGGGAGATAAACCACAGAATTTATATGCATGTATGCATAACAAATGGACATAGACAACAATGCTGGCGGGGGATGGGCAAGGGATTGGGAGGAGGGTGTCGATGGGGGAAAAAAGAGAAACAGGAAAGGGGGGTGGAGGAGGTGGAAGATGGTAAATGGGGGATAAATGGTGATGGAAGGAGACTAGACTCTGGATGCGGAACACAAAATGCAATATACATATGATACATTATAGAATTGTACACTTGAAACCTGTGTGATTTATTGACTGATATAACCCTAATAAATTCAATAAAAATGAAATATACACATGCTGCCTCCAAGAGAACTGCTTCAGATTAAAAGACACACGCAGCCTGAAAGTAAAGCGATAGAAAAAGATATTTCATGAAAATGGAAATTAAAAGAAAAGCTGGAGTAACAATACTTATATCAGAGAGAATATACGTTAAGACAAAGGTTATAACAAGAGACAAAGAAGGACCTAGAAATTCTACTTCTGGGTATTTATCCAAAGAAGCCAAAACACTAACTGACAGTCATATGTATCCCTATGTTCATTGCAGCATTGTTTACAATAGCCAAATATGGAAGGAACCTAAGTGTCCATCAATAGATGAATCAATAAAGAAGAAGTAGTGCATATGTACAATGGAATAAGTGCTGCCACAAAGCAAATGAAATCTTGCCAAACTCAAACATACAGAGAACATTTTGATGGTTGCCAGATGGGAGGAGAGAGGAGGAATGAATAGTACAGCACAGAAAATAGAGTCAGTTACATTGCAATAACTCTGCATGGTGTCAGAGAGGAACTAGATTTATGTGTGTGATCACTTTGTAAGTTATATAAATGTCAAATCACTGGATTGTACACATGAAACTAATATAATATTGCATGCCAACTGTAATTGGAAAAAATTTAAATATTAAAATAAAAAAATAAATATATTTCCATAATCATCAAATAGAAAAACTGATAGTTCACACAATGGTTCTAAGATATTTCAAATATTGTATTGACTTTAGAATCAAGAAAGAAGTATGCCCATTATAAATATTATCATTGTGCGTATTTCTTTTATTCCTGGTCTATGAAAATTGATCATATAAATATGGTAGTTAATAATAATGATAATGATGATGACTTTCTTTGAAGTTAGGGACCATATCCAATTTGTTCATCTCTCTATATTTTGTAGCTAACTCAGTACTCAGCATATGGGTAGTACTAAATAAGTATTTTCAAATAAATCATTATTGATTATGATATAGCTAACACTTTCTCAGGATCTGGTATGGGCTAGGATCTAGAAATTATGCTAGGTACTTTCT
The DNA here is from genome assembly GCF_014108415.1 of Molossus molossus. Classification (NCBI taxonomy): domain Eukaryota; kingdom Metazoa; phylum Chordata; class Mammalia; order Chiroptera; family Molossidae; genus Molossus; species Molossus molossus. The sequence goes on from NW_023425355.1 coordinate 19,860,347, forward strand.
ATGCATTATAGTAATCCTTACAAGAACTTTTGTAGTATGTAATACAATCTCCACTGCACAGATGAGGAAACATAAGTCTAGAATAATCAACTAACTTATGCAAGAACACATGCTAGTGAATAGGAGAGCTCAATTTTATTTCATATATATATTTTTTGTCCTCACCCGAGGACATTTTTCCACTTTTGTTCAGATAGAGTGGGAGGGGGAGAGAGAGAGAGAGAGAGACATCTATGTGAGAGAGCCACATCGAGTGGTTGCCTCCCACACCCCACACAACCGGACCAGGGCCGGGGACGAACCGCAATTGAGGTACGTGCCCTTGACCGGAATCGAACCCATGATTCATCGGTCCACGGGCCAACGCTCTAACCGATGAGTCAAACCAGCCAGGGCGAGAGCTCAATTTTAAATGCAAGTCTGAAGTTGTGGTACATATACAAAATAGAGTACTATGCAGCTATAAGAAAGAAAGATCTCTTATCCTTTGAGACGACATGGAGGGACCTGGAAAGTATTATCCTAAGTGAAACAAGCCAAGCAGAGAAAGGCAAATATCACATGATCTCACTTATTTGTGGAACATAATGAACATAACGGTCTAAGGAATGGGGTAGACCTAGAGACGTGGAAATAGGGTACAGACTGACAACCCTCAGAAGAGAGGGTGGTGGGGGGAGGGAAGAGATAAACCACAGAACTTATATGCATGTACGCATAACCGATGGACATGGACAACAAAGCCGGGTATGCGGTGCGGGGGAGGGTAGTAGGAGGGTGTCAATGGGAAAAAAAAGGAGAAACATCTGTAACAAAAATAAATAAAAAATTAAATGCAAGTCTGGCTGCAAAGCTGGGCACTTTTTCTCTATGTCATTTCTCTTACTAGCAATTTAATATAATTTTATTCATTCACCAAAAACCATGTATAAAAGTTTATTATTTAATAATACTATCCTCAGTGGCTACAACTGAAGAAATACATCACAACATCTGGGTTATGATAAGGTGATATGTTAACAAAAAGTGTTATTCATATCACACTGTTCCTCTTCTCTCTGTAAATTTCCTTTAAATGAAAAACAAACAAGTGTTGGCGAGGGTGTGGAGAAAAGGGGACTCTAGTACACTGCTAGTGGGAATGCAGACTGGGGCAGCCACTATGGAAAACACTATGGTGTTACCTCAAAAAATTAAAAATTGAACTTCCATTTGACCCAGTGATCCCACTTCTAGGAATATACCCTAAGAAGCCTGAAACACCAATCAGAAAGAATATATGTACCCCTATGTTCATAGCAGCACTATTTACAATAGCTAAGATCTGGAAACAGCCCAAATGTCCATCAGTACATGAGTGGATAAAAAAACTGTGGTACATTTACACAATGAGATACTATGAAGTTTTTTTTGCTTTTTTTTTTTTATCCTCACTGGAGGACATTTTTCCATTTTTTGTTCAGATAGAGCGGGAGGGAGAGAGAGGAAGAGAGAGCAAGAGAGAGAGAGAGAAACATCGATGTGAAGGGACACATTGAGTGGCTGCCACCCGCACGACCAACCAGGGCTGGGGACAAACTGCAACCGAGGTACGTGCCCTTCGCGGGAACCGAACCCGGGTCTCTCCAGACCGCAGGCCGACGCTCCAACTGCTGAGCCAAACCGGCCAGGGCGATACTATGAAGTTTTAAGAAAGAAAGATCTCTTACCTTTTGAGATGACATGGAGGGACCTGGAAAAAGACAAGTAGCACATGATCTCACTTATTTATGGAATATCATAAACAAAATAAGCTGATGATCAAAAGAGATCCAGAATCATGGAAGTAAGGAACAGACTAACAAACCTCAGAGGTATGGGGAGTAGGGGTAGGAAGACATAAGCTAAAAAACTTATATGCATCTATGCACAACCAATGGACATAGACATTAGGTTGGGGAAAACAGGAGTGGGGTGGGAGGAGGGAGGAGGGGGACAATGGGGGGAAAGGGGGAAACATCTGTAATACTTTCAACAATGAAAAATAAATTAGTTTTTAAAATCTCTGAGATGTGGTTTGTATAGTAGTTTGAGTAAAATGTATTTGTCATATAATGTTAACACTCAAAAACCTTGGTAAATGCCAGCATAGAGACAGGACTCCCTGGATATTTCCACTGTCACACTGTGCTTAAGCAAGCAGCATCTATTTAATTTTTTTTATCATTGCTTTCAGAGAGAGAAAGAGATAGCAGGAGAGAGAGATAGAAACATTGATGAGAGAGAACATCGATTGGCCGCCTCCTGCATGCCCCCCACTGGGGATCAGGCCCACAACCTGGGCATGTGCCCTCACCAGGAATCGAACTGGCAACCTCTTGGTGCATGGGTCGACGCTCAACCACTGAGCCATACTGGCTGGGCATCTATTTTAATAAGTGAAATCAAATCAGACATTGCAGAAGACAGAGAAGAGTTTCTTCAGGTGGAAAAAGTAGCAGTAAGTGAATTTTTCCATTGTGAATCTATTTAATGTAAGGAGGGCATTTTCTTTCTTAGTTTTTTTTATTCTCTGTTTTTTTGAGATAAGTTTTTGTTTATGGGCAAAAACTGACTTCTCTTAGACCAAATATATTTTATTTAGACATACTTTCTGTTATAACTAAACTGCCTTCAAGTGATACAACGTTTATAAGATTCCCCAACAGGAGGAGTGCCTAATAACTTATGAATACCTTTAAGTTTTTTTATGTCTAATACATATTGTGGCCCAGTTATTGTTACTCTAAAGATTTGCTTTAAACAAACAGGGGATTTAGTGACTTTTTTCATAAAAATTTATAGATATTTGGAATTTAAGATAGAGAGAGGATTTCATAGGAAGGAAATGGTAGAAATAAGAGGTAATGGGTAAGGTAATAATAATAACAATAAAGAAAAGAATAGCTAACATTCTATTGTGAATTTGCCAAGCATCATTCTAAACACTTTACATATATTAACTCATTTAATCCTCAGTATAATCCTATAAGAAATGTAATTATTTTACTGATGAGATAAATGAGCCACAGAGAAATTAGATGATTTTCCCCAAATCCGCCCACACATAACTGGTGAAGCTATAATTCAGACAGAGGCAATTGGACTTCAGAACTTGTGTCTTAATCTGTACACATAGGTAGGGGATGAGTAAAAAATGTGGCAAGAGACCAGGAGTTATGAGAAAGAACGTCAGCCAAAAAAATTCCCCATGGCTGATAAAAGCAAATAATGTTTAAGAACAACAATCTCCACTATTCAATTTTACTTTTCTGCTGTGTAGTTTTGTAATAAAAACTCTTTCCCATGATCCCCCTGAAACTTGAGTAAATGTGTACCAAACATAATCAATGTATGTGAAGGACTTGGGAGAAGCCAGAGTAAAATGACAATATATTTAGAGACACACAGCTGAGAGAAAAAGAAAGAGAAATAAGAAATAAATCAGAAAGAACAAGAAGTGATTAAAAGAAAAAAATCTTATGAGAAAATTCAGATGTTCAGGAATGCTGGGTATCCTATCATTTTTGAGATGAAGGCCTTGCCCCCTTTTTCTAAATCTTTATTGTTGAGCGTATTATAGATGTCCCCCCCCCCATTGCTCCCTCCATCTGGTTATCAACCCACCCCAAGCCTTCAGCACACTACTGTCTGTGTCCATGGGCTAAGCATATATGCGTATAAATTCTTTGGTTAATCTCTTCCTACACCCTCCTCTTTCCCTCTGAGATTCCTCAGTCTGTCCCATGTTTCCATGCCTCTCGATCTATTAGGTAAGGATTATCCTATGAAGCTGAGGAGAAAGCAATACCAAGTCACTAAGACTAAGAAACAATTTAAACAATGTTTTTTTTTTTGTTGTTTTGTTTTGTTTTTTTAATGAAGCAAATAGTTTTCAAATGTGAGCAAAACTCACAGACCTCTGAGATACATAGTCATTTATTTTTAACTTTTTAATGAAAATTTGCTGTAACAATAGATAATCAGGGACCCACTAAAATGATCAAGAATGTACACCAGATGAAGAGTAACTCAACTGTGTACTTTGCGAAGTTCTCTAGGACACCATCCTTATTCCTGATTTTGTTTGTTTGTTTTGTTTTTTATTTCATACACTCAGCCAGAACCATGTGAAATACACCCCTCAGCTTCACCTACCATGTTTATGTGAACAACTCCCAAATCTGCATCTAAAATTCTGTTTTCTCTCCAAAGATTAAATTCTCCTTAACATTTCCCCCTGCATGTCCCAGTTCCCTTTTACAAACATCTGAAATCTGAATTGTTTTTTAATCTCTCCTTGCTCTGACCTCCCTTTATACATCCTACATCCTGCTGAATAGCATCATTATCTACCCTGTCGCCTAAGCCCAAACTATGGAGTGATTCTCTATTCTTCCTTCTCAAATATCCCCTGGCACACAATCAATCAAATTCTGCATCTTTCTTGTACCTACCCTATTCTCTCCATCTCCACCACCAATGCCTCAGGTCAAGCCTGCATCATCTCTCACTTGAATTATTTCAATAATTCCTTTTTGCCTACAGTTTTCACGCTCCCCAATATATCCTAGAAACTATCTGCAGAATAATACTTTAACACCCACCTTTAATCACGTCCTTCTCTTCTCAAAATGTAGTTGGCCTTCCACATCATCTACTGAAATATAAGGGTTTTTTTTTTTTATAACCTACACTCTGTATGTCCATCTCTCCTCATTTCCAGCTCCCTTCCCCTTCCTGCTTTACACTAGTTATCTTGAACTGTTAAGATTTTCCACACAAACTCTCCTGTGTAATGCCTACATGCCTCTACTCATAGCATTTCCTTCATCTCCCACGTCCTCCCTTTCTTTATACTTTAAAAGTTCTGTTTGTCCCTATATCCTGAGCACAAATGCTATCTCCTCTGAGAAGCCCTTCTGGATGACCCTGGCAATTAAGTGCTACCTCTTAGATGTCACCAATGCCCTGTTTTTAGCAATGAACTTATTCTAATGTCATTTTTTGAAGGAACAAGCGAGCGAATAAAACTACTGAATCAAATATCTGTAGATAAAAAGGTTAAAACAAACACCAACTACTCGTTAAAAGTGAATGCCTCAGAAAGTAGAGATGAGAAATGAGAAAACGTTTAGGAAGGTTTGGTGGACACAAGTGTAAGGAGCCGTGAGATGAACTCACAGAGACATTGAAGTGTTATCAAGGGAAGTTAAATCCAAGGAAGTGCATGCAGACATTTAGAGAGAAATCAGGGGGAAGAAAAAGATTTCCATGTTTTGAAGCAAGAGTGAAAGGAGTGACACTCTCTTCCACTCCTACAGCTAATAGTGTTTAAAATGAACAACAATCACAAAAAAATCTCTCAGGAGAGTGACAGGAAGAAGAAAGAAGAACTCTGAGAAAGTGGCTTGGGAAAGCAATCACTCTCTTGCTAGCTTTAACCAGATGGGCTATATTTTATCCCGGTTATCTGCTGTCCAACACACACCCACACAGACTATTTAGTGCCACTAGAAGCATTGACACTAAACAATAACCCCTGCTGCCAGAAAATGTGAAAAATCTAATATTTCTCTAAATTAACCATGACATCTTTACAGAATGTCCTGGGTCATTGCCAAAATATTGTCCTGTTATCCAAGAAGAGGTTATTAACAAGAGTGATGACCAACAGAAGATAAACACTGAAAAGCACATGGACCCTTTTTACAACTTGGATTTTTATTAAAGCTCTTCCCACTGCAAGTTCTTTCTGTGCTTCTATGCTATCACAGGAACCAGACAGTGAAAATAAACAAGCTTATTTATGTGGAATTATATTCATTAGACATTCTTTGGGGAATGGTCTCAAATGTGTTGCTTCACTTAACTGTTCTGGCTTATAGAAGGGAATCAGAGAAAAGGCTAATCACCAAAGGCATGCCTAGTGGAATTAGGAGATAAATTAGACCCTGAGCCATCTAATAAAGAGGAATCCTTTGTGCATTCTAGTAGCACCTTTAGTACTGTGTTATATAACAAGGGCTTGACCGCTAAATAGTCTCTGGTCATATCTATCCAATTTTGATTCAACTTGATTTCCTTTTACATCAGTTCTTCTTGAGGCTTGCCTAACTATCCAGGATAAACTCAAATGACTTTATCTTTAATCATTTCTAACCCCATTTCCCTTTCCTGATGGGGTCACTGGACAGATAAATGAAGGAAATTCTATAGACAGTGGATCTGTACTTCAGCAAGACATTTGGCAAGCTCCCTCAGACAGTTTAGAGTACAGAATGGAAATATATGTACTACTTGATAATAAAATTAGGTAGATTTGTAGCTGGCTGAATGAGTTCATGTAAAAGATGCTGATTAATCAATGTCAAATGGAGAGATATAACATGTGGCATGTCAAAGTACTATTTTTCCCCTACAGTCTCACCAATTGCTAGAACAAAGGTTGAAGAGGCATGGTTATCAAGTTTTAAGTCAACAAAAAGCTAGACAGAGTAGCAAATAAACTGGATGATAAAATCACGATCAAGAAAGTTCTTACTGAGCTAAAACAATAAATTGAATCTCAGATAAATTCCAGTACCTGCCTCCAAAACCCCAAAGTCATGAGCATAGGAGAGAGAAAACCTCACTTTCAAGACGTCATATGTAAACAAGTTTTCAGACTTCTTATAAGGAGGGAACTCCATTGTGAAACAAAAGTGTGCTGTGGTTGTCAAATAATTAATTTATTCTTGGTTGTTTTAGTAAAATCATGCACACAAAATGCATCGGCTGACAGTATCTAGAAAATTATGTTTGGTTTCTTTTGTTTATTACAGGATAGGAGACTGTGGGTAAGCTGGAACACATTTTAGAAAGTGATCAAGAGGGTAAGAGTCAAAATTGTGTCACTTAAGACATTTTTGAAGAAACTAAGATGTTTAGTTTGAATATGAAAAGAGGGAAGGGAGGAAGAAAGGAAGGGAAGAGAAAAAGAGTATTCATAACAGATATCATGGCTTCCCTCCATTATTTACAAGGCCATCTGGTACAAAAGAGAATTAGAGTTTGTTAGTAGGACACAAAGGGACAGAATGAAGACTTAAAAAATCAAGTTAACCTTAAAATATATTTTGGATCAATTTAAATAAGGCCCCTCTAATAATCAGAACTCTATAAAGAGGTGATGAGTTTACCCCAGGAACAGGTTAATGGTCCTCTCAGGGTCCACTCAGCAGGAAAAGAGAAAGTAAAAATGAACATTAGATGAATGGTTAGAGATCATATTTTTTTTTGTTTGTTTGTTTTTTTTTATCCTCACCCAAGGACATTTTTCCATTTTTTTTGTACAGATAGAGTGGGAGGGAGAGAGAGGAAGAGAGAGAGAGGGAAACATCGATGTGGAAGGGACACATCGAGTGGCTGCCACCCGCAGGACCAACCAGGGCTGGGGACAAACTGCAACGGAGGTACATGCCCTTAGCGGGAACCGAACCCAGGTCTCTTCGGACCACAGGCGGACGCTCTAACCGCTGAGCCAAACCGGCCAGGGCTAGAGATCATATTTTATTAGAAATTCTATCTTGCTCTTTATATTTAGGTAAAATTATTTTTTCTATAACTAAACTTTCCAAATATGTCTACCTATCACCAAATGAAGAGATTGTTTCTTCAATAATAGCTTTCAAACAGACAAACAACATTGAGAGAGAAAAATATGTTGTGTTTAGAAATTGGAATGATAAAAGATTAAACAGATATTAGGGTATTAAAAAGAACAAGGTTGCCCAGCCGGTGTGGCTCAGTGGTTGAGCACCAACCCATGCACCAAGAGGTTACCAGTTCGATTCCTGGTCAGCACACATGCCCAGGTTGTGGGCCTGATCCCCAGTTGGGGGCATGCAGGAGGCGGCCAGTCGATGTTCTCTCTCATTGATGTTTCTATCTCTCTCCCTCTCCCTTCCTCTCTCTCTAAAATCAATAAAGAAAAAAAAAAAAGATCAAGGTAGGTGGTATAGATATCTTGACCACCTCCCATCAAACATTTAACTGTGTTCTTGGTAAATATTCTGATGTTTATTCATCTACCTACCTCTCCCATGCAGCTTGTGTGCTTTGGAAGAATATAACTCCACCTCAGGCCTCTAGGATAGGTCATGTAAATTAGGCCTAAGATAACTAGTGTAATGTCATTTACTACTAATAGCTACTTTTAGGTATGTTATTTTTAGGAATAAGAATATGACTCAATTCAGTGCAATAAATAAGTAAGCATACTATATATATGTGTGTGTGTATATATATGTGTGTGTGTGTAGATATAGATTATAGATATAAATATAGATATAGATATAGATATGTAAAGTAATAATCTATGCAATTAATTAGGATACATATAAGAGAGAAAAGGGGCTGCTATTAATAATTACAACAAAACATGAGGCATAAACTGGAACTGTCCCAAACTAGAACATATGAGAACCCTACCAGTAAGATACAGAAAGTTTGTTGGGAACTTCTGAAAAAGAAGTTCCCTGGTTCTACAGAGAAAACTTTCAGAATTTAGTTTATGCATGTCTATGTGTTACTTTCTGCTCTACCATTCTTAACTTTTATTTATTTGTGTTAGTTATTATAAAGACAAAAGGCCAATTAATGTTTTAGATCCAGTCTAAATTACGTTGTTTAAACTAACAAATTCAGTGATGTCAACATTCTTAACAACTAAATAGCATTTTAATCACTTCAGTCAGTCCAAAATTTTGATAGATAAGCTCTTTATACTTTGAAAACTTTATACTTGAAAAGAGATGCCAAAAAAAAGAAGATGTAATGGTGGTACTTCTGTCTTCTCCGGCTCGAAAGAAAACAAAGACAAAACCATTTATTCTTATTCTGTTAGTCATAGGTGTGACTACAACTCTAAATGATTTTTTGCTAAAATCTATGCCACTAACGAGTTATTTTAAGAACCCATGAATCAAACAGGGTCAAGTTATAAGTTTCACCCAACTTATGGTCAACAACAAAAAAGGAGGTGAAAAGAGCAAGAAGTTGCTAAGAAAAAGAGTAGCATTGTACTTTTTTTTTCCCTATTATTAACTAAATTTGTCTTCAATAAGTGAATTGAGCTCAGTTCTGAAGAAAAAAATCCTATTCCTACAGGGCATACAATGTCCAATAGTTTCCTCCTTTATGCTTAATAATCTTGTATCGGAGGAACCAATCTAATTTGTGGAAACAAATTGCTCCTTGGGGATATGTTATTTCAACCCAAACTGAATATATTATTCATTTTTAGAGTAGCAATAAAGATTATATAAGATGCAATTCATTATTTTTGTAACTGTTTCATGATTCCACTGGGAGGTGAGGCTTAAATCTCATACAGTATGTCTACCTTAATTAGGTTGCTTTTGAAATCAAATACAATATAATCTAACATAAAAATGTCACTCAAGGGAAACAGTTCATTTGCAAAGACAATTAATAAAATTTAAAGCAAAATATCTTAGTGAGAGCAATATAGACCATGCAAGTTGTGGCCAGCATTAAACTGCCACTAGAGACTTCAATCATGAATTCTTCTAACACACTAGCAAATAATATGAGTTTCAAGTTTTGGTAAAGACTTTCGAAAGACATTGAAATCATGCCAGGATATACAGATGTAGGTGATGATGTCCAAAATTAAAAACAATGGCACACACCAGGAAATACATTAGGTTACTAGGAGCCTGTTTGCCTAAATCTTTGTCATGGATCTACCAGGAGATCATTGTGTAATTTCTGACAGTTGCCTTAGATTTTCCCCCATTCAACCATAAAAGACCCTTCATCCACCTTCAATTTTCCCAACTAATTATATCCAGTATTCAAAGTCCTTCATGACCTGACACAAAACTCACTGTTCAGCCCTAACTCCTACTTCTACTCTTCACACAGTTATACTAAGCTAAGTGGAAAAATTTGCTATTCCTAGCACACACTCAATGTTTTCTTAAGTTTGTACTTTTATTCATATTAATTCCTCTTCTTCAAATTCCTTTTCACTCTTTTTCTCTCTCCATCATGAATATTAATATCCTTCAAGAATTTTCTCCTCCAGGAAGAATTCTCCTTTATCTCTTGTAGAGGAGCAGTTTTTCCATCCTTTGAACTTTTCTTTTGGCCTGTTCTAACCCATCATTGTCTGTACACATGTCCTATTTCACTGTCAGCTTGGTGAAATCAAAAGAGCACTGTTGTGGTTTTAAAGAGAAGATTTTTTTCCAGATTGCCACTAACTAGCTATGTGACCATAGGTAAGTAAAGTAAATTCTCTGAGAGGGTAAAATGAGAATAGGGTTGTTCCTATATCTTCAGTGGTATGATTATGTTAGACTTTAAGCAGCTTAAGGGCCATGTCTGTGGATTCCGGTGCAAATACAGTGTTTTGCATATAGTAAGCATAGTAAAGATTTAACAAATGAAGAAATTAATTATAAAATAAAGCTTTTAATATCCATTTCTTTCAGTATTATGCTGCCACGAGGATGAATTAAATAGTTTAGGTGAAAGGGTTTTGCTGGGTAGCACAGTTGGTTAGAGCATTGTCCTGATACACCAAGGTTGTAGGTTCAGTCCCTGGACAGGGCACATATAAGAATTAACCAAGGAATGCATAAGTAAGTGGAATAAAAAATTGATGTTTCTCTCTCTTCATTTCTTTCTCTAAAATCAATAAATTAAAACTATTTTTTAAATTAATAATTTAGGTAAAAGCCTTTCCAAATAAAAGAATTATGTAATAGTTGTGCCAATTTCATGTCTTAGTTTATATCCTCATTGAAATAAATTAGAAATAGTGTCCAATAATGATATTGTTTAGGTACTTTAACCATGTACAAAACTTTTTTCTCAATAAACTAGACACCAAAATATAAAAGTTATGGTATTCCTTATTTTGTTCTTTTTTATTGTGATAATATATACATAACATAAAATTCTATCATTTTAAGCATTTTTTATTCTTGAAAATGGGTTTCCTTTTCCTTTTTTTAAAAAAATAATTAATTAATTAATTTTTGTTACAGATGTTTCTCTTTCCCCCCCTCAATGATACCCCCCCCTCCCTCCCTGCCCCGTCCCCAGCTTTGATGTCCATGTCCATTGTTCGTGCATACATGCATATAAGTTCTGTGGTTTATCTTTCTCCCATACTCCTCTTCTGGGGATTGTCAGTCTGTACCCCACTTCCATGTCTCTGGGACAAAACCATTCCTCAGACTGTTGTGTTCACTATATTCCACAAATAAGTGAGATCATGTAATATTTGTCTTTCTCTGCTTGGCTTGTTTCGCTTATGATAACACTTTCCAGGTCCCTTCATGTGGTCTCAAAGGATAAGAGATCTTACTTTCTTACATCTGCATGGTACTCCATTGTATATATGTACCACAGCATTTTTAAAAATTAATTTATTTCTTTTTGTTACAGATGTTTCTCCTTTTTCCTGGACTGATTCCCTCCTCCTTCTCCCTCCCCGCCCTGTCCACAGCTTTGTTGTCCATGTCCATTGTTCATGCACACATGCATATAAATTCTGTGGTTTATCTCTCCACCACCACCCCCTGTTCTGGGGATTGTCAGTCTGTACCCCAGTTCCACATCTCAGGAACTACCCGATTCCTCAGCCTGTTATGTTCATTATATTCCACAAATAAGTGAGATCATATGATACTTGTCTTTCTCTGTTTGGCTTGTTTCGCTTAGAATAATACTTTCCAGGTCTCTCCATGTCGCCTCAAAGGATAAGAGATCTTTCTTTCTTACAGTTGCATAGTACTTTATTGGGTGTATGTACCACAGCTTTTTTATCCATTTGTCTACTGATGGACACTTGGGCTGTTTCCAGATCTTAGCTATTGTAAATAGTGCTGTTACGAACATGGGGGTACATATATTATTTCTGATTGGTGTTTCAGGATTCGTAGGGTATATTCCTAGAAGTGGGATCACTGGGTCAAATGGAAGTTTAATTTTTAATTTTTTGAGGTAACACGATATTGTTTTTCATGGTGGCTCCACCAGTCTGCATTTCCACCAGCAATGTACTAGAGTCCCCTTTTCTCCACAACTTCCCCAACACTTCTTGTTTGATGATTTGTTGATGGCGGCCATTCTGACAGGTGTGAGGTGATACCTCATTGTTGTTTTAATGTGCATGTTTCTGATGGTTAGTGATGTTGAACATTTCTTCATATGTCTCTTAGCCATTTGTATGTCCTGTTTGGAGAGGTGTCAATTTAGTTCCTCTGCCCATTCTTTAATTGGGTTCTTTGTCTTCCTTTTGTGGAGTTGTATGAGCGCTCTATATAATTTGGAAATTAACTCCTTATCTGATATATCATTGGCAATTTTGCTCTCCCATAAAGTGGGTTGCCTTTCCATTTTGGCGGTTGTTTCTTTTGTTGTGCAGAAGCTTTTGAGTTTGATGTAGTCCCATGTGTGCATTTTCTCCTTTTTTTCTGTTGCGTTAAGTGATGTATCAGTGAAAATTCTGCTGCGTATAATGTCTGAAATTTTGTTGCCTACATTTTCTTCCAGGATTTTTATGGATTCATGAGTCACATTTAAATCTTTTATCCACTTTGAGTTTATTCTTTTGTATGGTGTAAGTCGATCGTCTAGATTCATTTATTTGTACGTCACTGTCCATTTATTAAAGAGGCTGTCTTTACTCTACTGTATGCTCTTGCCACCATTGTCAAATATTAATTGAGCATATTGTCTTGGGTCCATTTCTGGGTTCTCTATTCTGTTCCATTGGTCTATGTGCCTGTTCTTGTGCCAGTACAAGGCTGTTTGGATTACAGTGGCTTTGTAGTATAACCTGAAATCTGGTAATGTGATACCTGCAACTTTGTTCTCTATTGCAAAATTGCTATGGCTATTTGGGGTCTCTTTTGGTTCCATATGAACTTATGAAGTATTTGTTCTAGTTCTGTGAAATATGTCATTGATATTTTGATGGGAATTGCATTGAATTTATAGATTGCTTTGGGTAATATGGACATTTTAATGATGTTAATTCTTCCAAACCACGAACAAGGTTATGTGCTTCCACTCATTTATATCTTCCTCTATTTCTTTTTTCAAGGACCTGTAGTTTTCTCGAATAGGTTCTTTACTTCTTTGGTTAAGTTTGTTCCTAGGTATCTTAATTTTTTGCCGTGATGGTAAATTGTATTTTTTTTTTTTTTTAGTTTCTCTTTCTGTGATTTCAACATTGATATATAAGAATGCCGTCGATTTCTTGACATTAATTTTGTATACTGCTATTTTGCCAAATTAATTTATTAAGTGTAGCATATTTTTGATGGAGTCTTTGGGGTTTTCTATGTATAGTATCATGTCATCTGCAAATAATGACAGTTTCACTTTCTCCTTTCCAATTTGGATCCCTTTTATTTTTTCTTCCTGTGTGATTGCTGTGGCTAAGACTTCCAGTTCTATGTTAAATAAGAGTGGCAATAGTGGGCATCCTTGTCTTGTTCCTGTTCTTATGAAAAATGCTTTTAGCTTTTTCCCATTGACATTGGCTGTATGTCTTTCATATATGGCCTTTATTATGTCCAGATATGATCCCTCTATTCCCACATTGCTGAGCATTTTTTTCAGAAATGGGAGCTGGATTTTGTCGAATGCTTTTTCAGCATCTATTGATATGATCATATGATTTTTACCTTTTCTTTTGGTTAAGTGGTGTATCACATTTATTGATTTGCAAATATTGTACCAGCCATGCACCCCTTGGATGAATCCCACTTGGTCATGGTGAATAATTTCTTTGATGTCTTGCTGGATCTAATTTGCTAGTATTTTGTTCAGGATTTTGGCATGTATGTTCATCAAGGATTTTGGCCTGTAGTTTTCTTTGTAGTGTCTTTTTCTGGTTTTGGAAATAGAATTATGCTGGCCTCATAAAACTAGTTTGGAAGTCTTCTTTCTTTATGAATTTTTGAAATACTTTGAGGAGAATGGGTATTACTTTTTCTTTGAATGTTCGGTAAAATTCCCTCATAAAGCTGTCCAGGCCGGGGATTTTGTGTGCTGGGAGAGTCTTGATTACATCTTCAATTTCTTCGTTATTATTGCTCTGTACAAGTTTTCTATCTCTTCCAGGTTCAGTTTTGAGAGACTGTGTGTTTCTAGAAATTTGACCATTTTGCGTAGATTGTCAAATTTGTAGCCGTATAATTGTTCATAATATTTGTTAACAATCCCTTGTATTTCTGTGGTGTCAGTTATTATATTTCCTCTTTCATTTCTGATTTTGTGTATTTGGGATCTCTCCCTTTGCTTCTTGGTGAGTCTAGCTAAGGGTCCATCAATCTTGTTTATCTTTTTAAAGAACTAGCTCTTTTTTTCATTGATCCTTTGAATTGTTTTTTTGATCTCCATGTCATTTATTTCTGCTCTAAGTTTTATTATTTCCTTCCTTCTACTTGCTCTGGGGTTTCCTTTTGTTTGCTTTCTAGTTCTTTAAGTTGTGAGGTTAGATAGTCTATTAGAAAATTTTCTTGATTCTTGAGGTAGGCCTGTAGTGTCATAAATTTCCCTCTCAAAACTGCTTTTGCTGCATCCCATAGATTTTGTGTTGTTGTGTGTTCATTTTGATTGGTTTCAGGAAATTTTTAATTTCTTCCTTGATCTCCATGGTAATTCATTTATTGTTCAATAAAATGCTATTTATCCTCCATGTTTCCAAATGTCTTTGCATGTTCTTGTTGCAATTAATTTCTAGTTTCATACCATTGTGATTTGAGAAGATGCTTGATATGATTTCAGTCTTCTTGAACTTGTAGAGACTTAGTTTGTGCCCTAACATGTAGTCTATCTTTGAGAATGTCACATGTGCACTTGAGGAGAATGTGAATTCTGCAGATTTGGGGTGTAATTCTTTGTCGATATCTATTAAATCCATTTGATCAAGCACTTCATTTAGAGTCTGTGTTTTCTAGTTAATTTTTTGTCTAGAGGATCTATCCAGCGATGTCAGTGGGGTGTTGAAATCCCCTGCTATAATTATATTGTTGTTGAATTCCCTTTGAAGTCCTCCAGAAGATTTTTAATATATGTAGGTGCTCCTCTATTGGGTGCATATATGTTTACAAAGGTTATATCTTCCTGTTGGATAGATCCTTTTCTTATTATGTAGTTGCAATCTTTGTCTCTAGTTATGGACTTCTTTTTGAAATCTAGTTTATCAGATATGAGTACTGCTACCCCAGCATTTTTTTTTTTCCTTTCCGTTTGCTTGAAAGATTTTTTCTATCCCTTCACTTTCAACCTATCTGATTCCTTTGTTATAGGTGGGTCTCTTGTAAACAACATATATGTGAGTCATGCTTTCTTATCCAGTCAGCTACTCTATGTCTTTCTCTCAGAACATTCAAACCATTCACATTTAAGGTGATAATAGATATGTACTTATTTATTGTCACTTTTGTTTAGTGTTGTTATATTTTTCTTCCTGTTTCTTCTACTAATTACACCAGTCATTTTAATGTTTTTTGCAGTGCTGGTTTGGTGCTAATGTATTCCCTTACCCTTTTTATTTTTTTGGTCTGGGAAGCTCTGTATTTGACTTTCTATTTTGAATGATAGCCTTGCTGGATAGAGGAGTCTTGGATTCAGATCCTTGTTTTTTATGACCTTGATTACATCATGCCACTCCCTTCTGGCCTGTAGTGTTTCTGTTGAGAAGTCAGATGATAGCCTTATGGGATTTCCTTTGTAGGTAACCTATTGCTATTCTCTTATAACCTTTATGATTCTCTCTTTGTCTTCAATTTTGGCATTTTAATTACTATAGGTCATGGTATTGGCCTGTTTGAGTTCTTCTTACTTGGGGCTCTCTGTGCTTCTTGAACTTGAATGCCTTCTTCCTTCACCAAATTAGGGAAGTTTTCTGTCACTATTTCTTCAAATATAGTCTCTAACCCTTGGTCATTTCATTCCCCGTCAGAGACTTCTACAATGTGAATGTTATTAACTTGCCAGTTGTCCCACAGTTCTCTTAAGCTGTGTTCCTGTTTTTAATTTTTTTTTTTCCTTTTCGTTTTCTGATTGGTTGATTTTTTTCTACCCTGTCTTCTAATTCACTGATCTGGTCCTCAGCTTCCTCTACTCTGCTGGTTAGTTCTTCCAATGCGTTCTTTATTTCTTTTATGTCATTCTTCATTTCCACTTGGTTGGTTTTCAATGTTTCTATATGTTTACTCATGGTGCTGATGTTCTTACTCATGCTGTTGAGCTTCCTCAAGATCATGGCTCTGAACTCTACCTCTGATAATTTGCTTAACTGCTTTTCCTTTATCTCATCTTCCATAGAGATCTCTTGTTCTTTCATGTGGGATGTGTTTCATTGTTTCACTATTTTGGCTATCTCAGTGTGTTTTGGAGCCTGCCAAATATTCCCTGTTGTGTTGGTGTTCTGCTGTTTGTGTATCCCTCTACTGGGTTTGGATGAGCCTGGGTGGGCCCATGTTAAGCACCACTGTAAAGTCTTACTTACTTGGGTAGATTTGCAAGCCCAGGAAAGGTTGAGTTATCCTCTAGCTTTTCCTGGTGGCTAGTAGTCTCAGTTACTCAGTGCCTTAGAATGTAGCCCTGGTGTTCTGCATAAGAGGATTTCCAGAGTGTGGGATAGATGCTGGTTGTTAATGAGTCTCAATTTGCATTTCTTTGCCTCACCTGGGAAAGGCTGAAGCTCCAATTGGGGGGGGGGGGTCTGTTGCTTTTCCCCACAGCTCTGGGAAGGACCACATTGGCCACTGTTCTTTGTGGCTGCAACACAGTAAAACCTCTGAGTTGCCCTCCAAATCCTGGTTGTCCTCACAGAGTACCAGCCTAGTCTGCCCTCCCTGTGCCATAGCCGCCAGGTGAGTTTCTGTGGCTATTTTAGCACTCTGTCCTGGCTCTCTGCGCTGTGGAGCGGGCTTGGTCTTTATTCCCAAATGGCGTGTCTCACAACTAAGACTGCTGCTGTTGGTGGGCACCCAGACTGCCAACTCCTCATGCTTCTGCAGATCCTACCAGTGTCCCTGGTTATATGGTCCTGTCCTGTTGCTTTTCTGTTGCTTTTTTCTGAGGACTTGTCTTTATTTTAGTTGTAATTCCTGTTTGGTCCTGGGAGATCATCTGTGTAGCTTCCATTCACTGTACCTCCATTTTCACATCGTCTAAGCTTATCTTTTGCACTGGTGGGTCGCACAGGCTTCTCTGGTGCCCCCGCACCCTGCAAGTCCCGCGGGTAACTGGACCACACAGTACCTTTGGGGACCCGGCTCTATGCCCAAGTTATGAGCTGCTGGGTCACACAGGCCTCTCTGGTGTTTCAGCACCTAGCAAGTCCTTGAGATATGGGGAAAAGCAGCCTACACCCCTTGAAGATCCAGCCTTTCCCAGGTAAGGTAAAGAAATGCAAATTGAGGCTCATTAACACCCAACTATCCCACACTCTGGAAATCCTCTTATGGAGAACACCAGGGATACATTAATAGGCCCTGAGTAACTGAGACGACTAACCTCCAGGAAAAAGCTAGAGGATAACTGAACCATTCCTGGGCTTGCAAATCAACCCGGGAAAGTAAGACTTGACAGTGGTGTTTAATGTGGGACCACCAAGGACCATGTAAACCCAGTAGAGGGAGTCACAAACAGCAGAACACCAACACCCACAGGGAAAATTTGCCAGGATCCAAACCCACTGAGTTAGCCAAAATGGTAAAACAAAGAAACAAATCCCAAATGACAGAACAAGAGAACTCTATGGAAGATGAGATAAAGGAAATGCAGTTAAACAAATTATTAGAACTTGAGTTCAGAGCCATGATCTTGAGGAAGTTCAAGAGCATGAGTAAGGACATCAGCACCATGAGCAAAGATATAGAAAGATTGAAAACCAATCAAGTGGAAATGAAGAATGACCTAGCAGAAATAAAGAACACATTGGAACAGAAAAAAAGGTGTTAGAGTGAATGGAAGCTACACAGACCATCTCCCAATACCAAACTGGAATTACAATGAAAATAAAGACAAATCATCAGGAAGGGGCAACCAAAAGGCAGCTTGGAGGACCACATAATCAGGGACACTGACTCAATCCTGGTAGGCTTGAGAGGATGCGAGAGGGGGCCGGGAGCCCAGGGTCCGCAATGGCCAGCCTGGGCTGGGACCTGCAGACTTGGCTGGGACCTGCAGCGGCCTCGGGTGGGACCTGCAGCGGCCTCGGGTGGGACCTGCTGCAGCCTCGGTTGGGACCCAGGGCCTCTGCTGGGACCTGCAGCAGCCTCGGCTGGGACCAGAGGCCTCGGCTAGGTCCTGCAACCTCGGATGATTGCTATGCCCTCGGCTGGGAGCTGCTGCAGCCTCGCCGCACTTAGCTGGGAGCAATGCCCTCGGGTTAAAGTCCTAGGTGGCTCCACAGCGCAGAGCCCAGAAAGAGGCTAAATTGGCAACAGCTACTCACCTTGGGCTCAGACAGAGGGAGGACAAACTGGACTGGAACTGAGTGGGGACACTTGGGATTTGGAGGGTGCTTAGAACTTTTGCTGAGTGCTGCCACGCAGGACTGTGGTCATCTTACTCCTTCCCAGGGTCCTGGGGTGAGGTGGGAGCCCCTCCCTCAGAGTTTCAACACCACCAGGTAGGCCATTGAAATGCTAATTGAGGACCATTAACAACCAGCATCTGCCCCAGCCTTGAGAAATCCTCTTACAGTGAGCACCAGAGGGAGTTATTCATGCAACTCTGAAACCAAGGTTCTTCAGATAACCACTTCTGATTGCCTCCAGGAAAAAAGCTAGAGGATAACTATACAATTCCCTGGGCTAGCAAATTTAACCAGGAAAGTAAGACTTGACAGTGGAGTCTAATGTGGGTCCTCCCTGCCTCATCTAAACCCAGGAGACGGAGCCACAAACAGCAGAACACCAACACCCACAGGGAAATTTTGGAGGGCTCCAAAGATCACTGTTATAGCCAAAATGGTGAAACACAGAAACAAAAGACAAATGAAAGAACAAGAGACCTCAACTGAAGATGAGATAAATGAGGTGCAGTTAAGCAAGTTAACAGAACTAGAATTCAGAGCCATGATCTTGAGGGAGCTCAACAGCATGTGTAAGGACATGAGCACCATGAGTAAAGACATAGAAATGTTGAAAATCAAACCAGTTGGAAATTAAAAACCACCAAGAGGAAATGAAGAATGACATATCAGAAATAAAAACACATTGGAAAATCTAAACAGAAGAGTAGAGGAAGTAGAGATCGGATCAGTGAATTATAAGATAGAGTAGAAAAAATCAAACAATCAGAAAACCAAAAGGAAAAAATTAATTAAAAAACAGAAAAACAGCATAAAAGAACTCTGGGACAACTGGAAACGTAATAACATTCGCATCATAGGAGTCCAGGAGGAAGAAGAAAATAAGCAAGGGTTAGAGAATATATTTGAAGAAATAGTGACAGAAAACTTCCCTAATTTGGTGAAGGAAGAAGGCATCCAAGTTCAAGAAGCACAGAGAGCCCCAAGTAAGAAGAACCCAAACAGGCCCACACCAAGACACATAGTAATCAAAGTACCAAAAATTAAATACAAACAGAGAATCCTATAAGCAGCAAGACAGAAGCAACAGGTAATCTACAAAAAAAAAAAAAAACAAAACAACAAAAAAAAAAACAAACAAAAAAAACCCATAAGACTCTCAGGTGACTTTTCAACAAAAATACTACAGGCCAGAAGGGAATGGCATGAGGTAATCAAGGTCATGAAAAACAAGGATCTGAATCCAAGACTACTCTACCCAACAAGGCTATCATTGAAAATAGAAGGTCAAATAAAGAGCTTCTCAGAAAAAAAAAAGGTAAGGGAATACATTAGAACCAAACCAGCACTGCAGGAAATGTTAAAAGGACTGCTGTAATTAGCAGGAGAAATAGGAAGAAAAATATAACAACACTAAACAAAAGTGACAATAAATAAGTACATATCAATAATCACCTTAAATGTAAATAGATTGAATGCTCCGTTAAAAGAACACAGAGTAGCTGATTGGATAAGAAAGCATGACTCATCTATATGTTGTTTACAAAAGACCCACCTCACAACATGAGACTCACGCAGGTTGAAAGTGAAGGGATGGAAAAAGATCTTCCAAGCAAACAGAAAGGAAAAAAAAGCTGGGGTAGCAATACGCATATCTGATAAACTAGATTTCAAAATGAAGGCCATAACTAGACAAAAAGAAGGCCACTACATAATATTGAAAGGATCTATCCAACAGGAACATATAACCTTCATAAACATATATGCAACTAATATAGGAGCACCAAAATATTTTAAAAATCTTCTGGAGGACTTCAAAGGAAAAATCGAGAGCAATACAATCATAGCAGGAGACTTCAACACTCCACTGACATCACTGGATAGATCCTCTAGACAAAAAAAAATTAGCAAGAGAACAGAAACTCTAAATGAAACACTAGACCAAATGGATTTAATAGATATCTACAGAGAATTACACCCAAAACTAGAGAATTCACTTTCTTCTCAAGTGCACATGGGACATTCTCAAAGATAGACCACATGTTAGGGCACAAACTAAGTCTCTACAAGTTCAAGAAGACTGAAATTATATCAATCATCTTCTCAAATAACAGTGGCATGAAACTAGAAATCAATTATAACAAGAACATGCAAAGATATTTGAACACATGGAAGCTAAATAACATGTTATTAAACAATGAATGGGTTACCAAAGAGATCAAGAAAGAAATTTAAAATTTCTTGGAAACCAATGAAAATGAAGACAAAACAAGGCAAAATCTATGGAATGCAGCGAAAGCAGTTCTGAGAGGGTAGATCATAGCACTACAGGCCTACCTCAAAAAACAAGAAAAATCTCTACTAAACTATCTAACCTCACAACTTAAAGCACTAGAGAGCAAACAAAAAGAAAACCCCAGAGCAAGTAGAAGGAAGGAAATAGTAAAGGTCAGAACAGAAATAAACGACATAGAGACCAAAAAAACAATTCAAAGCATCAATGAAACAAAGAGCTGGTTTTTCGAAAAGATAAACAAGATTGATGGACCCTTAGCTAGACTCACCAAGAAACAAAGAGAGAGAACCCAAATACACAAAATCAGAAATGAAAGAGGAGAAGTAACAACTGACACCACAGAAATACAAAAGATCGTTAACAACTAGTATGAACAATTATATGGCAACAAATTCGACAATCGAAACGAAATGGACAAATTTCTAGAAACACATAGTCTCCCAAAACTGGACCAGGAAGAGATAGAAAACTTGAACAGACCAATATCAACAGAAGAAATTGAAGATGTAATCAAGACTCTCCCATTAAGCAAAAGCCTCGGCCTGGACGACTTCACAGGGGAGTTTTGCTGAACATTCAAAGAAGAACTAACACCCATTCTCCTCAAACTATTTTAAAAATTCAAGAAGAAGGAAGACTTCCAAACTCATTTTATGAAGCCAGCATAATTCTAATTCCAAAAAGAGAAATAAACACTACAAAGAAATAAAAATATAGGCCAATATCCCTGATGAACATAGACGCCAAAATCCTGAACAAAATACTAGCAAATCGGCTTCAGCAATACACCAAAAAAATTATCCACCATGACCAAGATGGATTCATCCCAGGGATGCAAGGCTGGTACAATATTCGCAAATCAATAAACGTGATACACCACATAAGTAAAATGAAGAATTGAAACCACATGATCATATCAATAGATGCTGAAAAAGCCTTCGACAAAATCCAACATCCATTTCTGATAAAAATGCTCAGCAATGTGGGAATACAGGGATCATATCTTGACATAATCAAGGCCATTTATGAAAGACCTACAACCAACATCATACTCAATGGGCAAAAACTAAAAGCATTTCCCTTAAGAACAGAAACAAAGCAAGGATGCCCACTTTCGCCACTTTTATTTAACATAGTACTGGAAGTCTTAGCCACAGCAATCAGACAGGAAGAAAAAATAAAAGGGATCCAAATTGGAAAGGAGGAAGTGAAACTCTCATTATTTGCAGATGACATGATACTATACGTAGAAAACCCCAAAGACTCGATCAAAAATTTATTAGACCTAAAAAATGAATTTGGAAAAGTAGCAGGATACAAAATTAACGTCAAGAAATCGATGGCATACTTATACATTAATGATGAACTCACAGAAAGAGAAACTAAGAAAACAATCTCATTTACCATTGTGGCAAAAATTTGAGATACCTAGGAATAAATTTAACCAAAGAAGTAAAGGACCTATTTGCAGAAAACTACGGGTCATTGAAAAAAGAAAGAGTGGAAGATACAAAAAAGTGGAAGGACATAACCTGTTCATGGCTTGGAAGAATTAACACCATTAAAATGTCCATACTACCCAAAGCAATCTATAATTTCAATGCAATCCACATCAAAATACCAATGCCGTACTTCACAGAATTAGAACAAGTACTTCAAAAGTTCATATGGATCCAAAAAAGACCTTGAATAGCCACAACAACCTTGAAAAAGAAGAAAAAAGTTGGAGAGATCACATTACCAGATTTCAGGTTATACTACAAAGCCACTGTAATCAAAACAGCCTGGTACTGGCACAAGAACAGGCAGATAGACCAGTGGAACAGAACAGAGAACCCAGAAATGGACCCAAGGCAATATGCTCAATTAATATTTGACCAAGGTGGCAAGAGCATACAGTGGAGTAAGGACAGCCTCTTTAATAAATGGTGTTGGGAAAATTGGACAGCTACATGCAGAAAAATGAAACTAGACCATCAACTTACACCCTACACAAGAATAAACTCAAAATAGGTAAAAGACTTAAATGTGACTCATGAATCCATAATAATCCTAGAACAAACTGTAGGCAACAAAATTTCAGACATTATACGCAGCAGAATTTTCACTGATACATCACCTAAGGCCACAGAAACAAAGGAGAAAATGCACACATGGGACTACATCAAACTAAAAAGCTTCTGCACAGCAAAAGATACAATCATCAAAATGGAAAGGCTACCCACTGTATGGGAGAGCATAATTGCCAATGATATATCAGATAAGGAGTTAATTTCCAATATATATAGAGTGCTCATACAACTCCACAAAAGGAAGACAAAGAACCCAATTAAAAAATGGGCAGAGGAACTAAATTGACACCTCACCAAACAGGACATACAAATGGCCAAGAGACATATGAAGAAATGCTCAATATCACTAATCATCAGAGAGATGCAAATTAAAACAACAACGAGGTATCATCCCACACCTGTCAGAATGGCCCCCATCAAGAAATCATCAAACAAGAAGTGTTGGGGAAGTTGTGGAGAAAAGGGGACTCTAGTACAGTGTTGGTGGGAATGCAGACTGGTGCAGCCACTATAGAAAACACTATGGTGTTACTTCAAAAAATTAAATATTGAACTTCCATTTGACCCAGTGATCCCACTTCTAGGAATATACCCTAAGAAGCCTGAAACACCAATAAGAAAGAATATATGTACCCCCATGTTTGTAGCAGCACTATTTACAATAGCTAAGATCTGGAAACAGCCCAAGTGTCCATCAGTAGACGAATGGATAAAAAAGTGGTACATATACACAATGGAGTACTACGCAGCTGTAGCAAAGAAAGATCTCTTATCCTTTGAGACGACATGGAGGGACCTGAAAAGTATTAACCTAAGCGAAACAAGCCAAACAGAGAAAGACAAGTATCATATGATCTCACTTATTTGTGGAATATAATGAACATAATAGTCTGAAGAATGGGGTAGTCCCAGAGACATGGAAGTGGGGTACAGACTGACAATCCCCAGAAGAGGGGATGGTGGAGGAGAGATAAACCACAGAACTTATATGCATGTATGCATGAACAATGGACATGGACAACAAAGCTGGGGACAGGGTGGGGATGGGTGGGGAGAAGAATCAGTGGGGGAAAAGGAAAACTATCTGTAACAAAAATTAATTAAATAATTAATAAAAAATAATAAAATGTATGGCATTGGCTTATAAAAATAAAAAAGAATGGCCGCTATCAACAGATCATCAAACAACAAGTGTTGGTGAGGGTATGGAGAAAAGGGGACTCTAGCACACTGCTGGTGGAAATGCAGACTGGTGTAGCCACTATGAAAAACACTATGGTGCTGCCTCAAAAAATTGAAAATTGAACTTCCATTTGACACAGTGATCCTACTTCTAGGAATATACCCTAAGAAGCCTGAAACACCAATCAGAAAGAATATATATACCCCCATATTCATTGCAGTACTATTTACAATAGCTAAGTTCTGGAAACAGCCCAAGTATCCATCAGTAGAGGAATGGATAAAAAAGCCGTGGTACATATACACAATGGAATACTATGTAGCTGTAAGAAAGAAAGATCTCTTATCCTTTGAGACTACACGGAGGGACCTGGAGAGTATTATTCTAAGCGAAACAAGCCAAGAAGAGAAAGACAAATATCACATGATCTCACTTATTTGTGTAAAATAATGAACATAACAGTCTGAGGAATAGCGTTGACCTAGAGATGTGGAAGTAGGGTACACAGTGACAGCCCTCAGAAGAGGGGTCATGGGGGGAGGGAAGTGATGAACCATAGAACATATATGCGTGTACGCATTATCGTTGGACACGAACAACAGAGCTGTGTACAGGGTGCAGGATGTGGAGGAGGGTGTCAATGGTGAAAAAAAGGACAAATATTTGTAACAAAAATAAATTAATAAAAAGTAAAATAAAATAAAATAAAAAAATAAATAAAAATATGAAAAAAACATACAAAAAAAAACCAACAAGAAAATTCTCTCTTTTTTTTTTTTTTTAATCCTCACCCGAGGATATTTTTCCATTTTTTGTACAGATAGAGTGGAAGGGAGAGAGAGGAAGGGGGAGAGAGAGAGAAACATCGACGCGAAGGGACACATCGAGTGGCTGCCACCCACACGACCAACCAGGGCCAGGGACAAACTGCAACCGAAGTATATGCCCTTAGCGGGAACCGAACCCGGGTCTCTCCGGACCGCAGGTCGACGCTCTAACTGCTGAGCCAAACTGGCCAGGGCGAAAATTCTCTTATATATATAACACGGATAAACCTTGAGGAAATTATGCTAATTAAAATAAGTTAGTCACAAAACACCCTGCGTTATCCTATTTATATGAGGTATCTAAAGTAATCAAACTCATAGAAACAGAAAGTATAATGTGGTTACCCTGTGCGGGGGGCAGGGCAAAATGGAAAGTTTTTGTGCAAAAAAAATGTCAAAATAAAAAATTCTGTAGTTCTATTGCATAACAATGTATAATATAGTTATTAGTACTGTGTACATTTAAAAATGGTAAATATGGTAAATTATATGTCATGTGGTCTCTACCACAATTTTTTAAAATGTAAAATCTGTTGTTAGCTCATGGGCTGTATAAAACAGGTTGCCAATCCCTGGTGTAGGACAAGAAGGAAAATGGAATGACAAGAAAGATTAGGTTTTACACTCATTCCAGACTAGAACTTAGGTGACATGCAAATAACTAAAATCTGATCATTTTCAAAAACACTGTGTTATGAGTTGGACTGCATCCCCCCCCCAAAATTATATGTTGAAGCTCTAACCCCTGGAATCTATGAGTGTAACCTTATTTGGAAATCAGTTCTTTGCATATGTAAAGTAGTTAAGATGAGATCATTAGGGTGGACACTAATCATGTATGACTGGTGTCCTAATAAGAAGAGGGGAAGAGACATAGACACACATACATGGGAGAATGTCATGTAAAAACAGAAGTAGAGACTGGAGTTATGCTTCTGCAAGCCAAGGAACACCTGGGTCTACCAGAAACTGAAAGAGGCCAGGAAGGATAGCCCCCAAGAGACTTTGGAGGAAGCCTGACCCTGGAAACATCTTGATTTTGGATATCTAACCTGAATGTATTTCTGTTGTTTTGGCCACCCAGTTTGTAGTAATTTGTTATGGCAGCTCTAGAAAACACTTTGAGAGGAAAGTTGTAATTTGTTATTAATCTATTACATTCTTTATTTAAAAAAATGATATAAAACAAAAATTGTTGCCCAAAAACTGAAATCTAGTTGAGAAGTCAAACCTAATATTTATGAAACAATCTGAGAACACTGTATTATTTAAACACTACAGTGTGTGGGGTATGTGTGAGGAGTAGTAAGGAGAATTTAACAATCCCACCATAAGTTAAACTGTTTCTTGAATTAAATTTATAATGGTCATTGATATAACAATTTTTAGAATGAACAAGTCCAAATAAGTTGCCATTATTATTGCTATACTTGATCTAAAAGGCCCCTTTTCCAGCCCAGTCCGTGTGGCTCAGTGGATTGAGCATCATCCATGGACTAAAAGGTGCTGGTTCGATTCATGGTCAAGGCACATGCCTGGGTTGCAGGCTTGATCCCTCATAGGGGACATGCAGGAGGCAGCGATTGATGCATCTCTCTCACATGGATCTTTCTATCCCTCTCTCTTGTCCTCTCTCTTTAAAAAACCAATAAAAACATTTAAAAAAAATATAAAAGCTACTCTTTCCAGCCTATTTGAAATTTTTGCCAATTGAAAAATATTTAGCATAATCACTTGACAAATTCTTCTACATTCCACTAGTTACTTATAATATAAATATGAAGTGTACCCCAGTTACTAAAGAATATTGACTCCTTGAGAATTTTACAAAAAATGAGAGCAAAATGTTTGCATGAGGCAAAACACATTTCTGCCCTCACCGAAACCTAGCAGAAGCCTGCATAATACTGGTAATATCGGAGCCTATAGTAATAGTAGAAGTAAATGAGAAACCTTATAGAGCATAGAAAATGTAATTTAAGTTTGTTGTATCTAATTTCTAGGATAGAAGCCCAGCTGTGTCACTAACTAGCTGTGTGAACTTGGGCAAGTTATTAATTAATTAATTTATTTTAAAAAATTTTCTTTATTGATATTAGAGAGAGAGGAAGGGAGAGGGAAAGAGGGATGGAAACATCCATGAGAGAACATCGATTGGCTGCCTCCTGCATGCCCCCCACTGGGGATCGGGCCCACAACCTGGGCATGTGCCATGACCGGGAATCAAACCGGTGACCTCTTGGTACATGGAACAATGCTCAACCATACTGGCCGGGCTGGGCAACTTATTTAAAACCACCATCTCAGTTTTCTTATCAGAAGGATGTAGATAGAATACCTCTAGCTACCTAATTCACAGAAGTGCTTCAAGAATTACATGATATTGTAGTTGTAAAATGCTTAGGACAGTGAAATATAATAATAATAATGATAATAATAATAATAATAAAGAAGAAGGAGGAGGAGGAGGAGGAGGAGGAGGAGAAGGAGAAGGAGAAGGAGAAGAATGAGAAGTTAATAAATAAAATCTAGGAAATGAGACATTTTATTACAATGAAATACAGGAGTCATGCTGGCAAAGAAGTTAACCTGCTTAAGAAAAAAAAAGATTGCTTTTGAGATATTTCAAATTGGCATCAGACCATAATGAGGGACTCCATCCAGCTATGTAGCAATGAAAAGAGATGGAATAGAAAAAATGAAATGAAAAGAGATGGAATAGAGAAAACTAGTGACAAACTCTGTCAAAGGCTAAATATGAGAAGAGTCCTGACCTTGTGAAAAGAAGAGGTCAACAAAACCGAAGGGTGAAGAGGGATTGAAACTGAGAGGGGAAAGACGGGTGTGGAAGGAACACAATCAGGAGGCATGATCTGAATGTCTTCAACAACAATTCCAATGCAAGACGCAAAGGTCAGGAATAAACGTAATAAAACAGGGAAGCCACTTTCAAATATACACCTCCTAGTAGACTCTCTGTGGTTTGAAATAAATTGCTGGGTGTATTAAACCCTTTCAGATATTCTACATGTGCCTTAGCCTAGCTGAATGTGAATGCATTTTATCATGAAATGCACGTATCGCTAGTGATTACTCCATAATAAATGTGGAGAGTCAAGGACAAAACCAGAATCAAAATCTCACATTTCTGTAAGTATTAGTGAGAATGAAGTAAGTAAACTGTGACTCCTCTGAGAAAATTCTAAGTGACTATGACAAAGGTGGCAAGAGGCTGATGGGTCAATGGTGGTTAATTGTTTAGTTAAATAAGTCCCTTGGAGTTTATTTTTCTATATGGTAAAATAACCATTTAAAATTAAGACTCAAAGTAGGAAAAGAAATATTCACAGTGCATAAGGTTTTAAACTTGGCAACAATAACAGTGACTCTTTTTTAAATTTATTTATTTATATATTTTTTTATCCTCACCCGAGGACATTTTTTCATTTTTTGTTCAGATAAAGTAGGGGGGAGGAGAGAGAGAGAGAGAGAGAGAGAGAGAGAGAGAGAGAGATGGACATGAAAGGAACACATAGAGTGGTTGCCACCCTCACGACCCATCCAGGGCCAGGGACAAATTGCAACCGAGGTACGTGCCCTTAGCGGGAACCGAACCCGGGTCTCTCTGGACCACAGGCCAACGCTCTAACCACTGAGCCAAACCGGCCAGGGCAACAGTGACTCTTTACCATAGAAAAAAAACATGGTTGCCATAGAGAATATAGGTTCTCAGAACAGAAAGCACACCTCTGGCATTCAGCTGAACAGACTAAAGAGAAGCAAAATCCTCCATAAACATCAGTGACTGAAGATATGGTACTTAATGGTTGTTCTTTGACCATGAGCATAAATGATTAACAATGAGTAAATAATTATGAAGCCAGCACCTTAAAAAAATCATGCCACACGAAACTAAAATTACATGAGACATAGCACATGGGAACACATTGAATGATCCAGAAGCTATTCTCTTGGCCACACCCATCAAAGGTTCCTTAGTAAGGTGAACTACAGATTAACAGCAGAGACCATAATATAAATTTTATAGTTTATATATATGTACAATAAAACTATATCTACTGCTTAACTTGGACAACAAGTCCTCTTACCTTTTTTTTATTGATTTTTAGAGAGAGAGGAACAGAGAAGGAGAGAGAAATAGAAACATTGATGAGTGAGAACATCGATTGGATGCCTCCTGCATGCCCCCCACTGGGGATCGGGCCCACAACCTGGGCATGTGCCCTGACTGGGAATCGAACTGATGACCTCTTGGTGCGTGGGTGATGCCCAACCACTGAGCCACACCAGCCCGGCTAGTCTTCTTATCAATTTAAGGGCTAGAATTAAATAACCACTCTACTTACTCATAAGTAGATAATTGGACCAGTATATTATACTGACTATTAAAGTTAACACTCAAGCATCCACAATGGGCAAAGACAAGTAACCCCTATTATAAGATTTTTTTTTTTAATGAGGGATATTTCCCTCTCGTTATTCTAATTATAGTATGTAATATGTTCATATTATGATTTATTCTACCTGTCCTTATTTAGTACCCCAAATAAAATATGACTTTATTAAACATGTATACTGCTGGGTTTATGAGAGACAAACACATTGAAAGAATATGGCATGTATGTTTCATATTTTTCTCATAAGTTATAACTTTAAGATATAAGGGAAAGAGACCAATCCAGAAACGAGCTCCAGCATCCAATTCCTGCAATGTCTCATCCAGAAAAAAATGGAATCATACTGGAATTCAGACAATGATATTTCTTTTTTTAAATTAATTAATTTTTTTATTCCTCATGTGAGGATTTTTTTTATTTATCTTCAGATAGAGTGAGTTGAGGGAGAGAGAGAGGAAGAGAGAGAGAAACATCGACTTGAGAGGGACACGTCTACTGGTTGCCTCCCACACGACCAGACCAGGGCTGGGGATTAAAAATAACTGAGGTACGTGCCTTTGACCGGAATCAATCCTGTGACTAATCGGTCTGTGGACCAACAATGCTCTAACCACTGAGCAAACTGGCCAGAGCAGTGATATTTCTTTTTAGCAGGTGTGGCAAAGTAAAGATGTAAAAAGATAAAGAACTGGGGCTGGGGTGGCAGGCACGCTATAGAAGAAAAATAGGTTAGCCAGTAGCAATACATACCATTTTCTAGTTTTCTCTTAGTTTCTAGCTCCCCATGATCCATCCTCAAGTAAATTTCATTATCGGAATTATGCAAATTTAACTAGGTGAAGGGACAGAAATAATATGTATAAATATGTGCCAAACTCTACACTACTTTCTATAGTTGTAATAGTTGTTCAGACAAGGGAGCCACCAAGTCAGCTCCAATGCTAATTTAGTTCTTTGTTACTCCTGTGGTAGTGATTATTGCTTTATAATAAATTTAATATTAAAAGTGGGGTTGGGGTGATGGGAATTATATGAGAAAATATGCATCTTCATTTTTTCCCCTCAAAATGTGTACAGAAAATTGAGCAGAAATATAGTAAGCAAAAATACAGATACAATCTAATAATAATGAATTCTCGTGATAACCAAAATGCAATAATCAATATATGTATAGGCATCTCTTAGAATTAAGCTTCCCTTTCAAAAGAGGTAAATACAATTTAGTCTCTCAAAATATTAAGAGACCAGCAATGATTTTATAATAAAAACGTGAAAAGTCCCGATCTTACAAATGGTTATTGAATGAGTCAATGATATAAATAGAATCCATCTGTAATACATCACTGTACTATATAAAAATGGTTTCAATACCCAGAGAACCTATAGTAATTTAGAAGAAATAAATTGATAAATGGTAGAAGAAAACACTTGACAGGGGATAAGTGGAATTTTAAGCTGAACGTATTTCTGCTCTCTGATTTTATAGTAGGTTGTCTGATTCTCTGCACGTGAACCAGTATTGTCTTCTGTTATCGGTAGAGAAGAGATAAAAATAGAGCAAAAAGTATTTTGCCTTAAGATCTGTCTCATAAGCCTCAGTATCCCAACCACATATTGATAGAAATATCTGTCTCTTAGGTACAGGCAATTTTTTGAGGTGGGGAGAAAAATTGTACAGTAAGTCTCCAAAGAAGATATTTCTCCATCATGCTCCAATATGTCTGTTAAGGTTATCCATCATGACTGAAACTAAATTATTAATTTTCAGAACTGTCAGTATAAGCAGATAGATATACAATGGGAACTCAGTCTAATACCAAAAAATATGGTCCATGCTTCCTCCATTAAACTTTATCATCTTAAGATGAACTCTAATGTAAACCAAGTTTTCCTTTATGACGGTTATTTTTCCCCTTTTTATAAGCAGCTCAAGTGTTATGATAAAAGCAAGTACATCTTAATTCAGTAATACCAGAATGAAGTTTCTTTTTTTTAAGTTCATTGGAGGAGTAGATAAAAAAAAAAGGTAAAGAAAAATGGACAGCAAGCCCACTGTTCTGCTATAAAAAATAAAAAGTTGATGGTTTTATGTGACACTGGCAGTCTCTGACCCTCTGTTTTTGTTTTTTTAATATTTTTCTTTATTGATTTTAGAGAGAGGGGAAGGGAGAGATAGAAACTTCGATATGAGAGTCATTGGCTGCCTCCTGCATGCCCCCTACTGGGGATCAAGCCTGAAAACTGGGCATGTGCCCTGACTGGAAATCAAACTAGGACCTCTCATCCATGGAATGACACTCAGCCCACTGAGCCACACGGACCAGACATCTGACCCTGTGTATGATACGGAATCTCTACTGACAATTTACCTGGGAATAATCCAAGTATTTAACAGGGGTTAGCAAAGAGGGATGCAACTAACCACTAGAAAACAGATACTCAACCATTTTCCGAGCCTTTGAAAGAGGTTTGCTTAAAGGTTATTGTGACAAGTGTTCTTTAACCAGCTAACACTTTAAGGCAGGTGACGTTTTATGGCCCTTTCCTGAACTGGGCCTAGGCAAAGATGGACGAGTCTAATTTGCAGCTTGCTGAGTCACACAAGAGCAAAGCTATGCCATCACACCAGATGGTGAACTGGTTAATATGCCATGCTTTCTATTGTACCCTAGCAACCATCTTCTGGCTTGCAAAATGAAATGGCATTTTTTACTTGTCAGAAAATAAAGTATTTTTTTTTTAATATTGGCCATTGCAGACCCTTCACAATAAAGAGTGTTTAACTTCTACGCTGTATAAAATCTGGATAATTTTCTAGATTGGAGATGAAATCAGCTAACACCTGACAAAATTAGTGTCTGTGTCCCTTCAAGTATGAAAGTGATGCTAGATTTCAGAAACTAGCATTATGACCTTAACAACTTGTGTTATTAAATATACCAGATGATGAGATAATTACAAAGGAGGTCACAGTTACTATGATAGCAGTACTGTTCGTGAGTTTTCATTATCTAGAGAATTATCTCAAAATAAATCCCTTCACTGATCCTGCATAAATGCATTAATTTAATTCCTTGATTCATTTACTTTTGGAAAATGTTATAAAATCATGTATATTCAGTTAGGAATTTGCTAAATAAAAACCTCCCCTAAATAATTTCTATGAATATAGCTACTTAAAAAAAATCTGCCACTAATATACATATGAAGTGAATGTGCTTAAGGAATGATGGTTATCTGAGTTGCCTGAATTTAAACATCAGCTTTTTTAACAAATATTTTGAATACCCACTTATAAATTTAAATAAGGGTAATATAATCAAATGGGTTGAAATTTCTAAAGGATGTGAGGTAACTTTGTATCAGTGAGAAGTAGACTATTGCAATGTTGTGTTATTCATATGAAATTTCTCCACAAGGAGGTAGAGTTTAGTATGTCAGGCATCACGGTCATTACCATCTGATTTCACACAGAGCATATCCTGAAAAGTATATGTTTATAAATGGTCTAGGAAACCACTGATGTACAATGTAGGTAGCATATCAATAATCTTGTAAGCATATGTGGTAGGAGTGGGAGGAGTTAATAATTTTATGATACAAATTAACTGTATTTCAGCTCAGCTGGTATGGCCCAGTGGATTGGGCATCATCCCGTGGACTGAGCAGTCCCAGTTTGATTCTGAGTCAGGGCACATGCCTGGGTTGTGGGCTTGGTCCCCAGTAGGAGGTTGTGGGCTCGGTCCCCAGCAGGGGCGTGCAGGAGGGAGCCGATCGGTGTTTCTCTCTCACATTGATGTTTCTATCTCTCCCTTCTTCTCTCTCTAAAAAAAAAATCAATACAAACATATTTTAACAAAATTAACTCTACTTTAAGTACAACCAAAGAAAACCACTTCAGAATTTTTCTTGGACAACTATTATTTAAAATATGGTTTAATCATTGTGAAAATATCACTTAATCATGTCAGTTTTCTGATCAAAAAGTATTGTTGGCTCCCTACTGACACCAGACTAATGTCCAAACTCCTAAACAATACACGTGTCAACAAAAACACTGTTAATAGCCACTAATAATTTGTTGCTTCTACTTTGCCACCCAGCCCATCTCTGTTCTGAACTCTGTTCTTCACACACCCAGCAGCCAGAGTAGTATCTTTACATGATCTCACTTATTTGTGGAATATAATGAACAAAATAAGGTAATGAACAAAATAGACCCAGAGACATGGATGTAGGGAACAGACTGACAAACCTCAAAGGGGGTGGGGGAGGGAAGAGATAAACCACAGAACTTTTATGCATGTATGGGTAACCATGGACACGGACAACAATGAAGGGGTGGGGGCGGGGCGGGATGGGGAAGAGGGTGTCAATGGGGGAAAAAGGAGAAACATCTGTAACAAAAAAAATGAACTAAACAAATTTAAGAAAGACAAAACAAACAAACAAACAAAACATAAATCAATCACTGCCCTGATCTAAACTCTCGCAGCTTCCCATCACACACATCATCATCATCACTAACACTTATTGAGCAGTTCCTCTGAGCCAAGTCCTGCTCTGTGTGGTTTAGAAGTCTTCACCACATTCATTTAATGAAGCAACCTCCCCTTAACATGGCCTGCAGTGCCCAGCATGACATGGGCTTGTCCTACTTCAGGGTGTACCACTCCCTTGTCTCCTCAATTCCCAGGATCTATACTGGTTCCTTTATTGTTCTCTGAACATCTCAAGCTCATTTCTGTTACAAGGTGTTTGAACTAGCTGCTGCCTGTATCTTTAAGATTCCTGTCCTGGCACTATGTGAAAACTGCCCCCTTTTATCATTCAGCAGTTCAAACAAAACAGTTCCACTTGTCAGTTCAAATGTCATTTACTCAAAGAGAACATTTCTTAGCCCTTTATCTCAAATAGATCCTGCCTCACTCACTTCTTGATCCCTGTATCACATTATCTACCTTTATTTAACTACCTGGATTCATTTTATTTATTGATTTGATTAAAAAACCTTGCCTTTCCCTATAGGAAGTTATGATCCATGAGGGATGAGATTTTGCCTTTGTATCCAATGTATTCCCAGTATAGGAACAGCATTTGGTACCCAGTAGCAATATAATAAATATCTGTTAATTCAATAAAATAAGGAATCTCTTCAAGGTGTTCTTCAACATACGTTTCCAACCTTACTGATATTTGTTTTCAGTCATGTGCCCTATGCTCTAGGATTACTATATTCTTTATCTTCCAAATATGGCCCTTGCTTTTCTCTTTGTATATTCTTACTCCTGCTGTTACTTCTGCCTGAACATATCATCCACATGATCATTTCCCACTAAAACTGTTTCCATCCTTCAAAACCCAGTCCTAAGACCATTTTCTTTTCTTTTTCTTTTTAAAACTTATCTTTATTGTTGAATGTATTACAGATGTCCCCACTTTTTTCCCCGTTGACCTCCCTCTTTATTTAACTAGCTCCCTCTTCCCCAGTCTCACCCCCCTCCAGCCTTCCCCACACTATTGTCACTGTTCATTGGTTATGCATGTATGCACAGAAGTTGTTTGGTTTATCTCATCCTGCCCTTCCTCTGCCTTTCCCTTGGAGGTTCATCAGTCTAACAACCAATTTGTACTTCTTCATTCCTTCACCTTTTTCACACATCCCTCAGCCGCCTCCCATTTGGCAAGCAACAAAAAGTTCTCTGTATCTATGAGTAAGAGCATTTTCTGATTGATGCCTTTTGGTTTCCTCAAGGCAAAGAGGGTCTGTACCTCCCCTGCATCATCACAGCACTTTGTATCACTGATGTAACTTACCATATTGTCACGTGTCTATAACATACATATGCTTCCACGTCCTGTGTTCAGGGGCCAACTTTTCCAAAGATTTATATCATTGGGATCTACCAGAAGGGCAAACAGTATTTTTTTTTTTCAAATCTTTATGTATTAATTTGTTTTTGTTACAGATGTTTTGCATTTTTCCCCCATTGACACCATCCTTCCCTCCCCCCCCCCGCCCCATTCCCAGCTTTGTTGTCCATGTTCATTGGTCATGTATACATGCATGTAAATTCTGTGGTTTATCTCTTCCCACACAAATCCCCCCTCCTCTGAGGCTTGTCAGTCTGTACCCCACCTCCATGTCTCCATGTCTCTCGGTTAATTTTGTTCAGCAGTTTGTTTAGTTCATTATATTCCACAAATAAGTGAGATCATGTGATATTTGTCTTTCTCTGCTTGGCTTGTTTCGCTTAGCATGATACTCTCCAGGTCCTTTCATGCTATCTCAAAGGATAAGAGATCTTTCTTTCTTACAGCTGCATAGTATTCCATTTTGTACACGTACCACAGCCTTTTAATCCACTTATCTACTAATGGACACTTGGGTTGTTTCCAGATCTTAGTTATTGTAAATAGTACTGCTATGAACATGGGGGTACATATATTATTTCTGATTGGTGTTTCAGATTTCTTAGGGTATATTCCTAGAAGTAGGATCACAGGGTGAAATGGAAGTTCAATTTTTAACTTTCTGAGGTAACACCAAAGTGTTTTTCATAGTGGCTGCACCAGTCTGCATTCCCACCAGCAGTGTACTAGAGTCCCCTTTTCTTTACATCCTCACCAACACTTATTGTTTGATGATTTGTTGATGGCGGCCATTCTGACAGGTGTGAGGTGATACCTCATTGTTGTTTTAATTTGCATCTCTCTGATGATTAGTGATGTTGAGTATATCTTCATATGTCTCTTAGCCATTTGTATATCCTGTTTGGAGAGGTGTCTATTCAGCTCCTCTGCCCATTTTTTAATTGGGTTCTTTGTCTTCCTTTTGTTGAGTTGTATGAGCACTCTATATATTTTGAAAAATAACCCCTTATCTGATGCATCATTGGTGATTATGCTCTCCCATATAGTGGGATCCCTTTCTGTTTTGATGGTTGTTTCTCTTGCTGTGCAGAAGCTTTTTAGTTTGATGTAATCCCTTTTATTAGTTTTTCTTTGTTTCTCTTGCTCTAGGTGATGTATCAGTGAAAACTCTGCTGTGTGTGGTGTCTGAGATTTTGCTGCCTACATTTTCTTCTAGGATTTTTATGGTTTCACGAGCGAGATTTAAGTCTTTTATCCATTTTGAGTTTATTCTTGTGTATGATGTAAGTTGGTGGTCTAGTTTTATTTTTTTGCATGTAGGTGTCCAATTTTCCCAAAACTATTTATTAAAAAGACTGTCTTTTCTCTATTGAATGCTCTTGCCTCCTCTGTCAAATATTAGTTGAGCATAATATCTTGGGTCCATTTCTGGGTTTTCTGTTCTGTTCCATCGATCTATATGCCTGCTCTTGTACCAGTCCCAGGCAGTTTTTATTGCAATGGCTTTGTAGTATAACCTGATATCCGGTATTATGATCCCTCCTAGTTTGTTTTTCTTTCTCAAGATTGCTGTGGCTATTTGGGGTCTTTTTCGGTTCCATATAAACTTTTGGAGTATTTGTTCTAGTTCTGTGAAATATATCATTGATATTTTAATGGGGACTGCATTGAATCTGTAGATTGCTTTGGGTGGTGTGGACATTTTAATGACGTTAATTTTTCTAATCCATGAACAAGGTATATGCTTCCACTTTGTAATATCTTTCTCTATTTCTTTTTTCAATATCCTGTAGTTTTCTGAGTACAGGTCCTTTACTTCTTTGGTTAAGTTTATTGATATGTTTCTTAGTTTTTTGTTTTTTTTCCTCCAATGGTAAATGGGATTTTTTTTTAGTTTCTCTTTCTGTGAGTTCATTGTTGGTGTATAAGAATGCCATCTATTTCTAGATGTTGATTTTGTATCCTGCTACTTTGCCAAATTCATTTATTAAATCTAGTAGTTTTTTGATGGAGTCTTTAGGGTTTTCTATGTACAATATCATGTTGTCTACAAATAATGACAGTTTCACTTCCTTCTTTCTGATTTGGAGAATTTTTTTTTTTCTTCTTTCTGATTGCTGTGGAACAAACAGTATTTAAATGTGTCTTTTTAAAACTTTGTTTTCTATTGAAAGAATGTGATAGTTCCTTAAGGACAGTAAAAAAACCTGGAAGTAGATCTTGCTTGTTTTCAGAAGAGTCAGTTGTGTTCTTACTAGTGGAAGGGTGAGTTAAGTAAGACCCCATTGTCGAAGAAGAAGTATAAAAGATTTAAGGAGATTTTGAATTGCCTATAAAAAGCTATCTCCCCACTTGTGGGAAACTGGTCTCCAGAAATAAAAGATGGTCAGCACATCTGGGCCCATGAGGCAACTATACTGAAGGAGATGACTGCCAAGAGATTCAAAACTTAGCCTATTAAGGCATGAAAACTTTCAGTTGAAAATAACTGTGGGATCACCATCCTAGAGAGAACTATAAAAAAATGTCTATACTACTGAACCTATAAACCCATGGCAACATACTATAAAAAGGACTCTGTCTCCAATCTACTTCATAATGTAGTTTCAACCTTCACAAATAGCTTTGCCAGAGTCACCATATAAGATTACATAAGGGGGCTATGATATGAACCATATCCTCTAGAGCTGTGGGTGAATAACTGCACAACTAGTGGCCCTGGGATGTTGATGCCTTTAGCAATATTCCACATGTCCTTTGACAATAGATTGTTTTATCATTCTGAGAATGAACAGAGCATCCCATATTGCTAGTGCCTGATGTCTATGATGCAGCTGACACTAGAGTTTATCCTATACCTATCACCCTGAGACAGCCTTTTATATATATGACTTGATAAAAGGAAATAACTTTATTTCTAAGAGTCTTCACCAGTTTGGTGGGGAATCCTTCCACTGATTAAAATAATACTGGGATATGAGCACCTCCTTTTGAAGAATCTCTAAGAAAGCCGGTGATGTAACTCAGTTTTCTTGTTTCACTTGATTCACTAACAGTCAAAGTCCTTAGGTTATAATCAGCATAATATAAAAAGGAGAGCCAATAAAAACATAAATCTTCTCACTCTCAGTCCCCCAAAAAGATATTCACAAGAGCTTAGATATCTCTTGATAAAAGAATGAGAAGGGAGATATACTTGAAACTTTGAAAGAGAATAGACTAGATTTCTGACCTTCCTTATATTACCCATATAGAAGGCTTAAGCATTTATGAAACTCTGGAGATTGATACTTGAAATCTTTTTCATCCAGAATTGTATAGAAAGTCTCTAATTTTATTTGTTTCCTCATAGTAATTTAGGTTAGTGCTTTGTATGTCAGAGGTATTTAATAAATATTTATTAAGTTAAAATTAGTTGCTCACTACCTCCACCTACATCCCATCCAATTAGTGGAGCATTTATTTTAATCCAAGTTCATGTGTAGTCTCACTTTCTATTTCAATGACTTCCTAACTCCTGGGTCCTTTCTGTAGAGAAACATTTGTGCAAATTATTATTTCTTTTTTCTTCTGTTCTTAATGCCTATAAAATCATGACTTGGTTGTTTTATTGCCAGTCTTCCTATACCATCTATTTATCATTGACTCCTACTTTTTAGTTTTCTGTCACCTTTAAAATAAATTGCCCATAGTTGATCATTTCTCTACAGCATCTCATTTTCAGAATCGAAAAGTATTCTGTAATGTTCAGGTCCACTCCAAAGTTTCACTGACTGTGCAACAACACCTTGCTTTCCTTGCAATTCATTATTTGGTAGTAGGTAAAGAGGCAACAGAATGTCAGAGGGAAGGAGTATAGAGAAAAACATTGAAGAAAAACAATTTTTAAAAGCCCTTCCTATAACTGCAATAAACCATCATTCGATCCCACAGAAAAAAATTCTGCACGATCAATGTAGATGGGAATTAAAAATATAATCCTCTTTCCCAAAGGGTGACTAGTAGACAGTACTACAAAAAGGCAGTTATTGTCTGGCTTCTTGTAATACTCAATATGACTCTATTTATATTATTGTGAAAGTAAATGACCATCTGTCCTCTACCTACAAACTATTCATAACAACAACAAAATAAAAGGCTAAAAATAAATCAGTGACAAACACTTTGGGTGGTGGCCAGTGTGTGGTGGAGGTCATTGAGTAAGAAAAATTACTATAATTTAGAATAATAAACAGATTTCTGCTATTATACAATTTGCACTTAACTTGAGTTTCTGAATAATCATAATTATGAAACACTCAGATGGTATTTGGAAAATATAAACAGCTCCCCACCCAAGGGCCTGACCTGAGCAAGTTAATGAGGATAATAGTTTTCATCTTCTTCATTCTTGGCATACACTAGGGAGAAATCACAGATGATACTGAAAATAGCCTGCAGATTAAGACAAAGAAATGCAACTAATTACCAATTGGAGCAGACTGCTTCACATCTTGAAAGAAAAAACGTTTTGGGTGTGTAAATTGGACAAGGATAGGAAAACTTAGAAGTTAAAAACAGTTGGATATTTCACCATGGAATAAGCTTAAAGTGAGAACAGAATAATTAAAACAAAAACAAACAAACAAACAAACAAACAAAAAAGATGGAAATAGGAAAGAAAAATCAATGGGAAAGTAGATTTTTAAAAATAATATTAATCAAATAAGAAATGTATTGTTAGCCCGGCTGGTGAGACTCAATGGACTGAGCATCGTCTCATGGACTGAGAGATCCCTGTTTGATTTCTGGTCAGGGCACATGCCCGGGGTTGTGGGTTCGATCCCCAGTAGTGGGCATGCAGGAGGCAGCTGATCTGTGTTTCTCTCTCACATTGATGTTTCTATCTCTCTCTCCCTGCCTCTCTCTCTAAAAAATGATGAAAACATAAAAAAAGAAATGTATCGTTAGAAGTAAGATACAAGCACACACTTATTTTAACTAAACATCTTAGAAACAGTTTTGAACATAGCACAATAGAAGATTAGATATTAGGTGAATATAACAAATCATGAACAAAATATTTTACAGGCAGAGGTGCACTGGCTTTAGAGGCTGCACACAATTTTACAGGTATGTCCAGCTTTGAGCCACTGTAAATGAGGAGACAAAATGAAAAGGCTAGATATGTCTAAGGACTTGTAAGAAATTGATAACTGCCTTACTGCCTTTCTAGTCAAATGTCCTTTTATGACATGTATATATTCTGCACTTTTACTCATAAGCTTTCTTTTTCTTTTTTGGTTTATTATCCTCACTCGAGGACACTTTTTGTTGTTGATTTATAATAAATTTACTTCTGTTACAGATGTTTCTCCTTTTCCCCCCACTGATTCCCCCCTCTCCCTCCCTCCCCGCCCTGTCCCAAGCTTTGTTGCCCATGTCTGTTGTTCATTAATATCGGCATATAAGTTCTGTGGTTTATCGCTCTTCCCCACCATCCCCTCTTCTGGGGATTGTCAGTCTGTACCCCACTTTCTCGTCTCTGGGACTACCCCATTCCTCAGACAGTTATGTTCATTATATTCCACAAATAAGTGAGATCATATGATACTTGTCTTTCTCTGTTTGGCTTGCTTGCCTTAAGATAATACTTTTCAGGTCCCTCCACATTGTCTCAAAGGATAACAGATCTTTCTTTCTTACAGCTGCATAGTACTCCATTGTGTATATGTACCACTGCTTTTTCATC
Source organism: Molossus molossus (assembly GCF_014108415.1). Lineage (NCBI taxonomy): Eukaryota > Metazoa > Chordata > Mammalia > Chiroptera > Molossidae > Molossus > Molossus molossus. The sequence continues at coordinate 19,901,349 of NW_023425355.1, forward strand.
CATTTATCTAAAGATGAACATTTGGGCTATTTCCAGATCTTAGCTGTTGTAAATAGTGCTAGTACAAACATGGGGGTACATATATTCTTTCTGATTGGTGTTTCAGGCTTCTTAGGGTATATTCCTAGAAGTGGGAACACTGGGTCAAATGGCAGTCTAACTTTTAACTTTCTGAGGTAACACCATATTGTTTTCCTTAGAGGCTGCACCAGTCTGCATTCCTAACAGCAGTGTACTAGAGTCACCTTTTCTCCACACCCTCGCCAACACTTAATGTTTGATGATTTATTGATGGCAGCCATTCTGACAGGTGTGAGGTGATACCTCATTGTTTTAATTTGCATCTCTCTGATGATTAGGGATGTTGAGCATTACTTCATATGTCTCTTAGCCATTTGTATGTCCTGTTTGGAGAGGTGTCTATTTAGTTCCTCTGCCCATTTTTAATTGGGTTCTTTGTCTTCATTTGTTGAGCTGTATGAGCACTCTATATATTTTGGAAATTAATCCCTTATCTGATATATCATTGGCAATTATGCTCTCCCATACAGTCTGTTGCCTTTCCATTTTGATGATTGTATCTTTTGCTGTGCAGAAGCTTTTGAGTTGGATGTAGTCCCATGCGTTCATTTTCTCCTTTGTTTCTGTTGCCTTAGGTGATGTATCAGTGAAAATTCTGCTGTTCATGATGTCTGAAATTTTGTTGCCTACATTTTCTTCTAGAATTTTTATGAATTCATGAGTGACATTTAAATCTTTTATCCATTTTGAGTTGATTCTTGTGTATGGTGGAAGTTGGTGATCTAGCTTCATTTTTTTTTTTTTTTTGCATGTAGCTATCCAGTTTTCCCAGCACCATTTATTAAAGAGACTGTCTTTACTCCAGTGTATGCTCTTGCCTCCTTTGTCAAATATTTATTGAACATATTGTCTTGGGTCCATTTCTGGGTTCTCTATTTTGTTCCATTGATCTATCTCCCAGTTCTAATGCTCGTACCAGGCTGCTTTGAGTACAGTGGCTTTGTAGTATAACCTGAAATCTGGTCATGTGATCCCTCCAACTTTGTTCTTCTTTTTCAAGATTGCTATGGCTATCCAGGGTCTTTTTAGGTTCAATATGACCTTTCAAAGTATTTGTTCTAGTTCTGTGAAGTATGTCATGGGTATTTTGATGGGGATTGCATTGAATTTATAGATTGCTTTGGGTAGTGTGGACATTTTAATGATGTTAATTCTTCCAATCCATGAACAAGGTATGTGCTTCCACTTTTTTATATCTTCCTCTATTTCTTTTTTCAATGACCTGTAGTTTTCTGCAAATAGGTCCTTTACCTTTTTGGTTAAGTTTATTCCTAGGTATCTTAATTTTTTCGCTGCTATGGTAAATGGTATTGTTTTATAGTTTCTCTTTCTGTGACTTCATCATCGGTGTATTGAATGCCGTCAATTTCTTGGATACGTTACGTATCGTACGATACGTTAATTTTGTATCTGCTACTTTGCTAAATTCATCTTTTAAGTCTAGTAAATTTTTGATGGAGTCTTTGCGGTTTTCTACACATAGTATCATGTTATCTGCGAATAATGACAGTTTCAATTTCTCCTTTCCAATTTGGATCCCTTTTATTTTTTCTTCCTGTCTGATTGCTGTAGCTAGGACTTCCAGTACTATGTTAAATAAGAGTGGTGAAAGTGTACATCCTTGTCTTGTTCCTGTTCTTAAGGGAAATGCTTTTAGTTTTTTGTTCATTGAGTATGATGTTAGCTGTATGTCTTTCATATATGGCCTTTATTATGTCGAGATATGATTCCTATATTCCCACATTGCTGAACATTTTTATTAGAAAGGGGTGCTTGATTGTGTTGAATGCTTTTTCAGCAGCTATTCATATGATCATATTATTTTTATCTTTCATTTTGTTTATGTGGTGTATCACATTTATTGTTTTGCGAATATTATACCAATCTTGCAACCCTGGGATGAATCCCACTTGGTAACAGTGAATAATTTTTTTGATGTATTGCTGGATTTGATTTGCTAGAATTTTGTTCAGGATTTTGCCATCTATGTTCATCAGGAATATTGGCCTGTAGTTTTCTTTCTTTGTAGTGTCCTTTTCAGGTTTTGGAAGTAGAGTTATGCTGGCTTCATAAAACGAGTTTGAAAGTCTTCCTTCTTCTTGAATTTTTTTAAATAGTTTGAGGAGAATGGGTGTTAGTTCTTCTTTGAATGTTCGTTAAAATTTCCCCATGAGGCCATCCGGGCCTGGGTTTTGTTTGCTGGGAGTGTCTTGATTACATCTTCAATTTCCACTGTTGTTATCGGTCTGTTCAAGTTTTCTATCTCTTCCCGGTTCAGTTTTTGGAGACTATGTGTTTCTAGAAATTTGTCCATTTCACTTAGATTGTCGAATTCGTTGCCATATATTCATTCATGATATTTTTTAAAAATCCTTGGTATTTCTGTGGTGTCAGTTATTATTTCTCCTCTTTCATTTCTGATTTTGTGTGTTTGGGTTTTCTCTCTTTGTTTCCTGCAATCTTGTTTACCTTTTCAAGGAACCGACTCTTTGTTTCATAGATCATTTGAATTGTTTTTTTTGGTCTCCATGTCATTTATTTCTTCTCTGATCTTTACTATTTTCTTTCTTCTAGCTGCTCTAGGTTTTCTTTTTGTTTGTTTTATAGTTCTTTAATTGTGAGGTTAGATAGTCTACTAGAAATTTTTCTTGTATCTTGGAGTAGGCCTGCAGTGCTATAAACTTTCCTCTCAGAACTGCTTTTGCTGCATCCCATATATTTTGTGTTGTTGTATGTTCATTTTGATTGGTTGCCAGGAAATTTTTAATTTCTTCCTTGATCTCCATGGTAACCTATTCATTGTTAAATAACATGCTATTTAGCCTCCATGTGTTCAAATGTCTTTGCATGTTCATGTTGCATTTGATTTTTAGTTGCATGCCATTGTGATCTGTGATGATGCTTGATATGATTTCAATCTTCTTGACCTTGTAGAGTCTTAGTTTGAGTCCTATCATGTGGTCTATCTTTGAGAATGTCCCATGTGCACTTGGGAATAATGTGAATTCTGCAGTTTTGGGGTGTAATTCTCTGTAGATATCTATTAAATCCATTTGATCTAGCACTTCATTTAGAATCTGTGTTTCTTGTTAATTTTTTGTCTAGATGATCTATCCAGTGATGTCAGCGGGGTGTTGAATCCACTGCTATAATTATATTGCTGTTAATTTCTCCTTTGAAGTCCTCCAGTAGATTTTTAATATATGTTGGTGCTCCTCTATTAGGTGCACATATGTTTACCAAGGTTATATCTTCCTGTTGGATAGATCCTTTCCATATTATATAGGCGCCATCTTTGTCTCTAGTTATGCCCTTCATTTTGAAATCTAATTTATCAGATATGTGTACCACTACCCCCGCATTTTTTTCCTTTCTGTTTGCTTGAAAGATTTTTTTCCATCCCTTCACTTTCAATCTACATGATTCGTTTGTTGTGAGGGGGGTCTCTTGTAAACAACATATAGATGAGTCATGCTTTATTATCCAATTAACTACTGTATGTCTTTTTCTCAGAATATTCAATCCATTCACCTTTAAGATGATAATTGATATGTACTTATTTATTGACATTTTTGTTTAGTGTGGTTATATTTTTCTTCCTGTTTCTTCTACTAATTACAGCATCTCAGTGCTAAATCTTGCAGGTTTGGTGTTAATATATTTCTTTAGCTTTTTTTTTGTTGTTTGGGAAACTTTTTATTTGACCTTCTATTTTGAATGACAGCCTTGCTGTATAGAGTAGTCTTGGATTCAGATCCTTGTTTTTCATGACCTTGATTACTCATACCACTCTCTTCTGGCCTGTAGTGTTTCTGTTGAGAAGTCAGAGAAGAGCCTTATAGGGGTCCTTTGTAGGTAACCAGTTGCTTATCTCTTGTTGCCTTTAGCATTTTCTCTTTGGCTTTAATTTTTAGCATTTTAATTATTGTGTGTCTTGATGTTGGCCTGTTTGGGTTCTTCTTACTTGGGGCTCTCTGTGCTTCTCGAAGTTGAATGCCTTCTTCCTTCACCAAGTTAGGAAAGTTATCTGTCACTATTTCTTCAAATATATTCTCTAACTCTTGCCCATTTTCTTCCTCTTCAGGGACTCCTATGATTCAATGTTATTACATTTTCAGTTGTCCCACAGTTCTCTTAAGCTGTCTTCCTGTTTTTTCCTTTTGGTTTTCTGATTGGTTGATTTTTTTCTACCCTGTCTTCTAATTTACTAATCCAGTCTTCAGCATCCTCTACTCTGATGTTTAGTCCTTCCAATGTGTTCTTAATTTCTGCTATGTCATTCTTCATTTCCACTTGTTTGATTTTCAACGTTTCTATATCTTTACTCCTGGTGCTGATGTCTTTACTCATACTGTTGAGCTTCCTGAAGATCATGGCTCTGAACTCAACCTCTGATAATTTGCTTAACTGCATTTTCTTTATCTCATCTTCGATAGAGTTCTCTTGTTCTGTCATTTGGGATTTATTTCTTTGTTTCACCATTTTGGCTATCACAGTGGGTTTGGGAGCCTGCCAAATTTCCTTGTGGGTGTTGGTGTTTTGCTGTTTGTGGCTCCCTCTACTGGGTTTAGATGAGCCTAGGTGGGTCCTCGTTGAACACCACTGTCAAGTCTCACTTTCCTGGGTAGATTTGCAAGCCCCGGAAAGGTTCAGTTATCCTCTAGCTTTTTCCTGGTTCCTAGTAGTCTCAGTTACTCGGGGCCTTGGAATGGAGCCCTAGTGTTCTGCATAAGAGGATTTCCAGAGGGTGGGATAGATGCTCTTTGTTAATGAGCGTCAATTTGCATTTTTGTGCCTCACCTAGGAATCGCTGAATCTCCAAGGGAGGTGCTGCTGCTTTTCCCCACAGCTCTGGGAAGGGCACACTGGCCACAGTCCTTTGTGGCTGCAACTCTGTAAGGACTCTGAGTGCCCTCCAAATCCCGGGTGTCCCCACAGAGTTCCAGCCCAATCTTCTCTCCCTCTGCTGTAGCCCCCAGGTGATTGGCTATGGCTGTTTTAGTGCTCTGTCCAGTCTCTCTGCAATGTGGAGGGCGCTTGGTCTTTTTTCCCCAAGGGCTCTGTTCACAGCTACGACCGCTGCTGTCTGTAGGCTCCCAGCCTGCCACCGTTTCACGCCTCCAGAGATCCTACCAGTGTCCCTGTTTATATGACCCTGTCCTTCTAATTTTCTGTTGTTTTTTTCCTGAGGTTTTGCCTTTATTTTAGTTGTAATTCCCATTTGGTCCTGGGAGATTATCTGTGTAGTTTCCATTCACTCCGCCTCTATTTTCACATCCTCTATGCCTATCTTATACATAACTGGGTAGCACAGGCCTCTCTGGTGCCCTTGTACTGTGCAGGTCATGCTGGTAACTGGATAGCACAGTCCCTTTGGGAACCGGGCTCTATGACTATCTTATGGGGTGCTGGGTCGCACAGGCCTCTCTGGTGCTTCAGCACCTTGCAGTTCCCATAAGCGGGCAGTTGGATCGCACCAGTCTTTCTCGGGCTCTGGCTTCCTACTGCTCTTGTCAGCTGCTTGGTAGCACAGGCATCTGTGAAGCCCCAAGTCTTGCTGCTGGTGGCTGGGGAGTGCTGCTGCCCTGTGGGGCTCAACTCCTGCTTAGTTTTTGCTGTAGTTTTTGGGGATGGGTCTCAGCTGCTGGTCTGTGCTTCTGTTGGCTGGGGATGGATGTCTGCTCCCCAGCCTCTGTTGTTGGGGGTATATCTCAACAGTGATTGGGCTGCTACTGTGGGGGATGATACTGGGCTCCGGGCTGTCTGCAGCTTCCATGACAGGCACCTTGGCAGCTCCACTATTGTGCACTGGTCTGTGTTGACACAGAGTGTCCACTGGTCCGATGGTGCCAGGTGCACTGGTGGGCACTAGTTGCTGGGCCCTAGCTGCTCCCACTGCCTCCTCCCAGGGAAGACCCGGGATCTTTCAAAATAGTGGGACCTCCCCGTGGTTCAGGGAGAAGGGCCCTGAAGAGCCGCTTACCGCAGTAGCCAGCTGCTCCGTCCACAGCACAGGAACCTTCTGCTCCATGTCTCTACACTGTTCAGTTTTGGTCACCCTCTTTCACATCCACTCACACACTCGGTCACTCTCTCACACACTCCCGCTCCCTCTGATCTGCCCTCCGCCATCTTCCTTTTTATTTTTATTTTTTTGCATTTACCGTCAGATAGGGCAGAAGGGAGAGAGGGAGAAAGAGAGAGAGAGAGAAACATCGACCTGAAAGAGACACATTGACTGGCTGCTACCCACACACACAACCCCAACTGGCGCTGGGGACAAACTGCAACCAAGGTATGTGCCCTTAGTGGGAACCGAACCCGAGACTCTCCAGTCTGGGAGTTGACACTCTAACTGCTGAGCCAAGCCAGCCAGGGTATAAGCTTTTTTCTTTTTCACAGTGCTCAACAAAGCACTATGGAAAACCTTTCCTGTGTACAAATTAACATGAAAATATTTAATTTTATTTGTATTGCTCAAAAAAAACCAACCTCTATGAATCATATTTTCTCCATCTGAAAAATGGAGATGACAAATTATTATGAGGATCAGAAGATGATAACATACTTATAAACGTATAAGGAGGCCTCCAAGGTGAGCTATTTCATCATCATTGTCGTCATCATCATCATCATCATGCCAGGGGTAAAGGGATGATCAAATTAATAATGACAAAGTAACTCAACCCATGTTTTGTTCTACCTCCCCTAAATTGTTTGCATAATATCTAGTGCATTCTTTAAACTTAAGTATGTATGTATTAGTGTTAAATCAGACAGGAGCCAAAATTTATTTATTTCTAAATATACCAAGGACATTTATTTAAATAAATCATTCTTCTCCACTGAAAAGCAAAAAATTATTTTCATTAAATTTCCATGTATGCATAGATTTATTTCTGGGCTCCTTATTCTGTTCCACTAATGTGACTATAATCCCCATTCCTAAAGCTAAACCACTTCCACTATTATTTTTTTTCATATATTCAAGCATATATATATCTGTATAAACTTTAATATTTTTAAAAATTTACTGAGGGTCTATTGGCTTCATGAATTGGGAATCTTTTTTATCCATGGCCTTAAATTGTTTAGATAACATTATAATTCAATTTTTTAAAGGTTAAATAAGACTCAACTATGAAATGATCTGGTATTCATACCTTTTCAAGTGGTATATTTATTACCATTCCAATCAATTCATGGGTATATAATAAACAATTATTCTAATTATATAAAATTATATAGATATTGATTAAACTGACTTCATTAATGATATCATTCAGTTTCTCTTTTTTCCTAATAAATGTGTCTGATTTTGAGTGTCTAAAAATCTCCCACTACAATAGTATTTTTATTATAATTTCCAAATATTTTAAATATTTTTATTTCATTTATTTAGCTGCTACGCTGATGGTGTATACATCTTTGACTGCTGTAGTTCCTTCATAAATCATGCATTTTATCATATATGTACTTTTAATCTTAAATTCTAATTTAACTGACACTATATCCAAATCCTTATCTTTATTCTCTTAGTTTATTATCTCTTCATGCACTGCTTGATATTCTTTTTGCTGCTGTTGTTCTTTTTTCAACCTTCAAATGGATCTCAGATGTACAGAATTTTATTAAGCATTACCCTTTGCTCATGAATCATTGCCATTGTTAGTCTATATATGGTTCTCTAATATGTGTTTATATATTTATAATATAATGACTTCCCATAAACCTACCACCAACAATATAACTAGAAAACTGTAAATAAATTTTATTTACATATGGGCCCCTACCATTTAAGAGACAAAAAACCCTAATTCCCAAGATTATTATTCCATTGTATTTTAATTACACACAAATTCATCATAGCGATACCCATGTAAACAATACAATTTTTTTGTTTCTGAATTCTATAAAAATTGGATGAGACCTACTTTTGTCACTAACATTATGTTAGGAAGAACAGTCTCTATTGTTGTATACCTCTGAAGTTCCTTTATTTTCACTATTGTATGATATACCATTGCATCAATATTTCAAAATGGACATTTATAGTTTTTCCAACTTATTACTGCAACAAGTAATGGTTCTATGAATATCCGTGAACATGTATCCTGGTACACAAGCACATTATTTTTATTCTTGAAAATATAGAAATAAAATTGTTGGCTCATAGGTTATATGCACAGTCAGCTTTATACATGAATGCTAAATTATTGTCCATAATGCTTGCAGCAATATATATGACTACAAGTTATCTTATTGATCCATATTTTATCTAACAGCATAGTATTGTCAAATTTTTTTTAAATGTATTAATTGAATGAATATATAATATATCATTATGGTTTAAATTTGTATCTTCTGATTAATAAGATTTAGCATTTATTCAGATTTTTTGACTGAATATTTCTTATTTTATCAAATTCTTATATTTTTGCTCATTTTTCTACTGCATTGCTTTATATTTATTAGAATCATATTCTTTGTATTATATATGTAGTACAAATATTTATCCTCATTTATAGTTTTTATTTTCACTTATGTTTTTGGATAAAAATGTTTTTGAAATTGAGTATAGCCACCCTAAAAGTGCAAACTCAGTGGCCATCTCTAAGCAATCAAGAGTACATTTTGCAGGCCAGGCTAGCTGCTCTGCAGCTGTGATAAATATAGATGCAGTAAACTCCTGAGACTATCACTCTTCTCTCCCCAGGATCAGGAGGACAGAGTTAGCTCCCTCTTACATGAAAATACTGTCTTGGGGAGGAGAATGGAACAGGGAAGACAGTGAATTTCTGAACCTTTCCAGATCTGTTGCTCACTCATCAAAGTTCTCTATACCCTAAGACGCCGAACTATGTGAACTGCATCAAAACTCTCTTGTTAATATTCTACTGTAGCTCTCTATTGAACAAAGTCAACTAAAATCAAGAATTATATTGGCTCAGGGAGAGTGAAGCAAACCAACTGAACAGAATAAAATCTCAGAAAAAATTTTAGACACACACACACACACACACACACACACACACACACACAATCACTGAGGTGCCATGCCCTGGCCGGTTTGGCTCAGCGGTTAGAGCGTCGGCCTGCGGTCCGGAGAGACCCGGGTTCGGTTCCCGCTAAGGGCACGTACCTCGGTTGCAGTTTGTCCCCGGCCCTGGTTGGTCGTGCGGGTGGCAGCCACTCGATGTGTCCCTTTCACGTCGATGTTTCTCTCGCTCTCTCTCTTCCTCTCTCTCCCTCCCACTCTATCTGTACCAAAAATGGAAAAATGTCCTCAGATGAGGATTAAAAAAAAAAAAAAGAAATGATGCCATGCCTGGCCAGTGTGGTTCAGTGGTTGAGCATCAACCCATGCACCAAGAGGTCACCGGTTCTATTCCCAGTTAGGACACATACCCAGGTTGTGGGTCTGATCCCCAGGGAGGGCATTCAGGAGGCGGTCAATTGATGTTTTCTCTCATCGATGTTTCTATCTCTCTCTCCTCTCCCTTTCTCTCTCTAAAATCAATAAAGAAGCCCTGGCTGGTTTGGCTCAGCAGTTTGAGCGTTGGCCTGCAGACCGGCGAGTCCCCGGTTCAGTTTCCGCTAAGGGCACGTACCTCAGTTTTGGTTCATTCTCGGCCCCGGTTGGGGTTGTGTGGGTGGAAACTACTTGATGTATCTCTCTCATGTCGATGTTTTTCTCTCTCTCTTCCTCCCTCGCTCTCTCCTGCTCTATCTGAAGATAAATGCTAAAATGTCCTCGGGTGAGAATACAAAAAATATAAAGAAAAAATAAATAAAAATAAAGAAACTTCAGCAACACAGTGAAACAAAACACCTGAGAAGAACTAGAGGAGAAGGAAAGGAAGGTAGCTTCATTTTGCCTGTATCATCCCATCTCCCAAGCTGGCATTGCCTAGCACCAAGAGGGAACTTGCCAGATGGAAAAGGAAGAGCAGAGTGAGTGGCCAGCTTCCCCAGCCTTTTGGGTACCATATGATGGTCTCAGTGTATTTTCAGCCCACCCAGATCATCAAAGCTGAGATACCTAGAAATGGCTAAAAACAAGGGAAAAAAGCAATGACTATCCATAGCAGTCAAATAGCAGGATAATCGGGGTTCATATGACCTGCTCTAGAAATAAATCCAGCAGCTTTAGCCACTGAAGAAATGAATGGCTGTACAGCCGATGTGGCTCAGTGGTTGAGTGTCGACCATGTACCAAAAAGTCACCAGTTTGATTCCCAGTCAGGACACATGCCCAAGTTGTGGGCCCGATCCCCAGTGGGGGGCATGCAGGAGGTGGCCAATCAAGGTTCTCTCTCATCGATGTTTCTATCTCTCTCTCCCTCTCAGTCTTCTCTCTCTAAAATCAATAAAGAAAAAAAAAAAACTTAAAAAAACAACAACTAATGGCCAGGACAGCCATCATGAACTCCTGAATATTTCACCAGAGTTTGCCCTACAGGTATTCATGTTCACTGACTCAAACATACTCATCCCTTTCTACTTCTCTTTCCCTGCCCTGCTGAAATGCAGCAAACTCACAAGTATCCAGCCAGGGCCCCTCCAGCTGTGCACTTGCATTCCATCAGCGTAACACCAGTCACCAGCATCCACTGCCGTGCGAACGCTTGAGGCCAGATCGTGCAGCCACAGGATAGCTTGAAAGCTAGGTCCCCTGAAGATGCTTGTGGGCCCAGATGCTTGTGTCCTCTGTCACTGGCCTGCAACACTACACACCTGCATATAGCTCCTCTACCTCTGTACCTAGATGCTCTTGGTTTGACCCCCATAACCAGCCTCTACTGCCATATACCAGAGTGACACTTCACAGCCACGGTACTGCCCCCCAACTCAAGACCTTCAAACTTCAGAGTGACCACAGTTGTTGCTGGCTCTTGCTGCTTACTCTAGCTTCCAAAAATAGGTTTGTGTCAGCAACCAGCCTCTGCCACTGCACAAGCACTTGCAGCTGTCCCTCAGAAGTGTGTGACCACCCTATCGACTGGAATGGAGAGATCACTGAAGAGCCATACAGCCATTGCAGGCACAGTGCACACCCACAGTGGTCACCAAGTACCATGCAGTTGTCAATGCAGTGGATAACAGTGGCTTGTGCTAAAAAGACATCACACACACCCCAACATGATGCTGCTACATGCCCTTGCACTTGGCACCATGCCCAATAGACTTGGGATCACGGCCTACTACAGCGAACCCTGATGCACAGTTGAAACATTTTCCTCAGCCAAGTCAGCTCATAAAGACTGGAAGAGGTGACTGCTACTTCAAAAGTTCACAGAGCTACTACACAAGCCTGAAGAAATCATGAAGAATCAGGGAAATATGATTGAATCAAAGCACTACAGTAAACCACCAGTAACTAGCCCCCAAAATGAGATCCAAACATTGCCCAAGAAAGAATGGAAAATAATTTTTCTAAAGATGCTCAGAAAGTGACAAAAGAACAGGTAAACAATTTAATAATATCAGGACTATCAGGAAAACAATACAAAAAGAAAATGAGAAACTCAATAAATATTTAGAAAATAAAAGAAAATGACCAAACAGAAAATCTGGAGCTGAAGAACACAATGACTCAACTGAGGGATTTAAAAATAGCTTCCACAATGAACTGAGCAGGTAGAAGAATCAATGAGCTAGAAGACAGATCAATTAAAATTATGCAAGCAGAGAAGCAAGGATACAAAAGAATTAAAAGAAATGAGGAAAACCTACAAGATTTATAGGAAACCTTTAGGAGAAACACTATATGCATCAGTGGAGTCCCAGAAGGAGAAGAGAGGGAGGAAGAGATGGAACGTTTATTTAAAGAAATAATAGATGAGAACTTCCCAAACCTAGGGAAAGATTTGAACATTCAAGTTCATGAAGTTAATAGACCATCCCCAAATTTTAATACAGAATAATCTCTTGTAAGACATAATAAAACTATAAAATATTAAAGACAAAGAGAGACTCTTAGAATCTGTAATAGAAAAAATGTTATCTATGATAAAACCCCATAAGTCTATCAGTGGATTTTCTCCTTTAAAAAAATTTTTTTATTATTTTTTAGAGAGAGAGGAAGGAAGAGAGAGAGAGAGAGAGAGAGAGAGAGGGAGAGAGAGAGACGGACGCTGATATGAGAGTGAAACATCGATGGGCTGTCTCCTGCACACTCCCTACAATGGATGGAGCCTGAAACCCAGACACGTGCCCTGACCCTGAATCAAACCAGCAATCTTTTGGTGCACAGGATGATGCCCGATGTACTAAGCCACTCTGGCCAGGATTATCATGGATTTTCAACAGAGATCTTACAAACCAGGAGAGAATGGTGGGTTTGGAGTGCAGAAAGAAATTTCCAACCAAGAATATGTAACCCAACAAAGGTGTCCTTCAGAAACAAAGGGGAGATAAAGATGTTCTCTAATAAACAAAAGCTGAGGGGGTTCCTTACTAATAGACTAACCTTTTATGGAATTCTGAAAATACTTTCTCCAGCTAAAATGAAAGGATGCTAATTAATAACATGATAATAACAACACACTGCTAAAGGTAAGTATACAGACAGATTTAGATATATAATTCTATAGTATGGTAGTGTGTTAACTAATTCTAGTACAAAGGATAAAAGATCAAAATATTTTTAAAAGCTATAGTTACAATAATTTACTAATGCATACACATTATAAAGGAGGTAAATTACAATATCTACCTTTAGTAGATTAATATAAAGAGAAGGAAATAAAACCATACCACTAAGGAAAATCATCAACTCACAAAGAAAGGCAGCAAGAAAGGAAGAAAGAAACAAGGGAAATGCAAAAGAGCTAAAGTGGCCCTGCCTGTGTTGCTCAATGGTTGAGCATCAACCCATGAACCAAGAGGTCACCGGTTCAATTCCTGGTCAGGGCACATGCCCAAGTTGTTGGCCAAATCCCCATTGGGGGGCATGCAGGAGGCAGCCAATTGATGTTCTCTCTCATCGATGTTTCTGTCTCCCTCTCCCTCTCCCTTCCTCTCTCTCTCAAATTAATAAATTTAAAAAAACAAAAGAGCTAAAGTGAAGAAATGGAAAAAGATATTCTAAGCCACTGGACACCAAGAGGAGCAGGAGTAGGTATACTTAATTCTGACATGATAAGCTTTATGGAAAAATTGTAACAGGACAAAGAAAGTCATTATATAATGATAAATGAGTCAATTCTGCAAAAAGATATAACAATCATAAATATATATGCATTCAACATCAAAGCATGTAAATATATTAATTAAATACTAACAGATCTTAAGGGTGAAACAAACAATATAATAGTAGTAGGGACTTCAGTATCCCATTTTCAACAATGGATACATCACTCAGACAGAAAATCAAAAAGGAAAGTTTGGACTTGATCTGTACTTTACACCATGTGGACCCAACAGATATATATAGAACATTCCATCCAAATGCATCAGAATACACATTATTCTCAAGTGCATATGAACCATTCTGCAGGATACATCATATGATAGGTCACAAAACAGGTCTCAGCAAATTTAAGAAGATTAAAATTATACCAAGTCCAAGTATTGTTTCTGACTACAATAGCATGAAATTAGAAATCAAGAACAGGAGGAAAATAAAAAGTATGTGAAAATTAAACACACTCCTCAGCAACTAATGGGTCAAAGGAGACATCAAAAGGGAAATCAAAATATTTTGAAACAAACAAAAATAAAAGCATAACATAGCAAAACCTAATGGATGCTGGAACAGTTCTAAGATGAAGGTTTATAGGAAAAGCACCTACATTAAGGGGGAGAAAAGATCTCAGGTACCGAGCAGTATATCTTAAGGAATTATAAAGAGAACAAACTCAGCCCAAAGTCAGTAGAAGAAAGAAAATAACAATGATTAGAGGAGAATAAATGGCCACAAAATCAACTGAGAAGACTGACTACATTAAGAGCTGTTTTTTTTTTTTTTTTTAAGATAAACAAAACTGATAAACCTTTAGCTAAAGAGAGAACACTTAAACAAAATAAAAATGAAAGAGGCAACATTACAACTGATTCCAAGAATATACAAATAATCATAAGAGACTATTATTGTAATTACATATTTTAAATGGTTTTGTTTTAATTTCCTTTCCAAACTGTTAATCATTTTTGCATAGAAATGCAACTGATTTTTGCATGTTGATTTTGTATCCTGCAACATTACTGAATTTATCAATTCTAACAGTGATGTGTGTGTGTGTGTGTGTGTATTCATTAAAGTATTCACATATAATATCATTTAGTCTGCAAACAGATAATTTTACTTCTTGTTTTACAATATTGTCTTTTATTTCTTTTCTTGTCTAACTGCTCTAGTTAGGACTTCCAGTATCAAGTTGAATAAAAGCAGTCATCCTTATCTTGGCCCTAATGTTAGAGGAAAAACTCTCAGTCACCAATTGAGTATGTTAGCTGTGGGTCTTTCATATCACACTTTTATTAAGTTCAGGTAGCTTCTTTCACTTCTTAGTTTGTTGGGTATTTTTAGCATGAAAGAGTGTTGAATTTTGTCAAATGATTTCTCTGCACCAATTAAGATTTGTTTCTTTATTAGGTTAATATGGTGTATTATATTAATTAATTTTCATATGTTGAGTCATTTTTTTTTTTTTTTAATTTCCCGGAATAAATCTCACTTGGTCATGGCGCATAGTCTCTTACCTGTGCTTTGGAATTCAGTTGGCTAGTATTTTGTTGCATCAATATTCACCAGGGAAGTTGGTCTGTAGTTTTCTTTTGGTGTCTTTGTCTTGCTTTGGTATCAGGGTAATGATACTCTTAATGCTAAAGTGAGTGTCGTATAAAGTTCATGTAGCTGAGTCTCGGTTTTTAATCTATGCATCCCTCTTTGATTTGATAATCTAATCAATTTGCATTAAAAATAATTGTCAATATAATTAAGTCTCTGATGGTGTGTTATTTTTTTAAGTTTTATTGAAACACAACTGACTTACAATAACTACACATATATAAAGTGCACAATTTTATATTTTGACATATGTAAATACCCATGAAATTATCACCGCCATCAAAATAGTACATATATTAATTACCTCCAAAAGTTCCATCATGCAACTCTGTGGTCCCTCACTTCCAGTCACTCTTCAGCCATCCTTCTGCCCTTTTGGGCAGCCTCTATTCTGTTTCCTATCCCTATAGATTAGATTAGTTGACTTTATATGGATGGAATAATGTGGTATACAGTCTTTTTTTTTTTTTTGGTCTGGCTACTTTCACTCAAACTAGCTATTCTGAGAGTCACCTAAATTGTATGCGTATCTATGTAGTAGTTCCCCCTGATACCCATCACCCATGGTTATGCTTTCCACATTTACAGTTACCTACAATCAACCACGGCACAAAAATGTTAAATGGACAATTCCAGAAATAAACAATTCATATGTTCTATATATTTTTATTGTTGAAAATACTATATATGTCTCCTATTTTCCCCCAATGACATAAGTTTTAAACTGGGAAAAAAAAAAAAAAAAGCAATATTGACAGGTAAGGACTTACTAATGTTATCTTATTGTTTTGTATGATTTGTAGGTACCTTGCCCTTTTTCGTCTCTTTCTGCTTTTATTTGTGAATTGATGATTTGCTGTAGTAGTATGCTTTGATTCCTTTGTCTCTCTGTTTGCCTCGTTTTGCTTAGGATAATACTTTCCAGTTCCCTCCATGTCATCTCAAAGGATAAGAGATCTTTCTTTCTTACAGCTGCATAGTACTTCATTGTGTATATGTACTATGATTTTTTATCCACTAATCTATTGATGGAGACTTGGGTTGTTTCCAGATCTTAGCAATTGTAAATAGTGCTGCTATGAACATAGGGGTACGTATATTCTTTCTGATTGGTGTTTCGGGCTTCTTAGGATATATTCCTAAAAGTGGGATCACTGGGCCCAATGGAAGATCAATTTTTAATATTTTGAGGAAACACCATACTGTTTTCCACAGTGGCTGCACCAGTCTGTATTCCCACCAGCAATGTACTAGAGTCCCCTTTTCTCCACACCCTCACCAACACTTGTTTGAAGATTTGTTGATGGCAGCCATTCTGACAGGTGTGAGGTGATACCTCATTGTTATTTTGATTTGCATCTCTCTGATGATTAGTGATGTTGAGCATTTCTTCATATGTCTTTTGGCCATTTGTATATCCTGTTTGGAGAGGTGTCTATTCAGCTCCTCTGCCCATTTTTTAATTGGGTTCTTTGTCTTCCTTTTGTTGATTTGTATGAATACTCTATATATTTTGGAAATTAACCCCTTATCTGATGTATCATTGGCAATATGCTCTCCCATACAGTGGGTTGCTTTTCCATTTTGGTGGTTGTTTCTTTTGCTGTACAGAAGCTTTTCAGTTTAATGTAGTCCCATGTGTTCATTTTCTCCTTTGTTTCTGTTGCCTTAGGTGATATATCAGTGAAAATTCTGCTGCGTGTGATGTGTGAAATTTTGTTGCCTATATTTTCTTCTAGGATTTTTATGGATTCATGAGTTACATTTAAGTCTTTTATCCATTTTGCATTTATTCTTTTGTATGATGTAACTTGGTGGTCTAGTTTCATTTTTTTTTTTTTTTTTTTGCATGTAGCTGTCCAATTTTCCCAACACCATTTATTAAAGAGGCTGTCTTTACTCTTCTGTATGCTCCTGCCACCTTTGTCAAATATTAATTGAGCATATTATCTTGGGACCATTTCTGGATTCTCTATTCTGTTCCACTGCTCTATCTGCCTATTCCTGTGCCAGTACCAGGCTGTTTTGATTACAGTGGCTTTGTAGTATAACCTGAGATCTGGTAACCTACTTTGTTCTTTTTTCAAAATTTCTTTGGCTATTTGGGGTCTTTTTTGGTTCCATATGAACTTTTGAAGTATTTGTTCTACTTCTGTGAAGTATGTCATTGGTATTTTGATGGGATTGCATTGAATCTATAGATTGCTTTGGGTAGTGTGGACATTTTAATGATGTTAATTCTTCCAATCCATGAACAAGGTATTTGCTTCCACTCTTTTTTATCTTCCTCTCTTTCTTTTTTTCAATGTCCTGTAGTTTTCTACAAATAGGTCCTTTACTTCTTTGGTTAAGTTTATTCCTCGGTATCTTAATTTTTTTGCTGAGATAGTAAATGGGATCTTTTTTTAGTTTCTTTTTTTGTGAGTTTCTCATTGGTGTATAAGAATGCTGTCAACATCTCGATGTTAATTTTGTATCCTGCTACTTTGCCAAATTCATTTATTAAGTCTAGTAGATTTTTGATGGAGTCTTTGGAGTATTCTATGTATAATATTATGTCATCTGTGAATAATGACAGTTTCACTTCCTCCTTTCCAATTTACATTCTTTTTATTTTTTCTTCATGTCAGAGTGCTGTGTCTAAGACTTCCAGAACTATGTTAAGTAAGAGTGGAAAAAGTGGACATCCTTGTCTTCTTTCTGTTCTTAAGGAAAATGCTTTTAATTTTTGCCCGAGTATGATGCTGACTGTAGGTCTTTCATATATGGCCTTTATTACGTTGAGATATGATCCCTTTATTTCCACATTGCTGAGTGTTTTTATCAAAAATGGGTGCAGTATTTTGTTGAATGCTTTTTCAGCATCTATTGATATGAACATATTATATTTATCTTTCATTTTGTTTATGTGGTGTATCACATTTATTGATTTGCGAATATTGTACCAGCCTTGCATCCCTGAGATGAATCCCACTTGGTCATGGTGAATAATTTTTTAATGTATTGCTGGATCCGATTTGCTAGTATTTTGTTCAGAATTTTGTTATCTATGTTCACAAGGGATATTGGCCTGTAGTTTTATTTCTTTGTGGTGACTTTTTCTGGTTTTGGAATTAGAATTACGCTGGCCTCATAAAACGAGTTTGGTAGTCTTCCTTCTTTTTGAATTTTTTGAAATAGTTTGAGTAGAAGGGGCATTAGTTCTTCTTTGAATGTTCAGTAAAATTCCCCCATGAAGATGTTTGGGCCTGGGCTTTTGTTTGCTGGAAGAGTCTTGATTACATCTTCAATCTATTTTGTTGTTATTGGTCTGTTCAAGTTTTCTATCTCTTCCAGGTTCAGTTTTGGGAGACTATGTGTTTCTAGAAATTTGTGCATTTTGCTTAGATTGTCGAATTTCTTGCTATATCATTGTTCATAATATTTTTTAACAATCCCATATCTTTCGGTGGTGTCAATTATTATTTCTCCTCTTTCATTTCTGATTTTGTGTATTAGGGTTCTCTCTCTTTGTTTCATGGTGATTTTAGCTAAGGGTCCATCAATCTTGTTTATCTTTTCAAAGAACCAGCTCTTTGTTTCATTCATCCTTTGAATTGTTTTTTTGGCCTCTATGTCATTTATTTCTGCTCTGATCTTTACTATTTCCTTTCTTCTACTTGCTCTGGGATTTTTTTTTTTATTTGTTTACTTTCTAGTTCTTTAAGTTGTGAGGTTCGATGGTGTATTATAAATTTTTCTTGTTTCTTCAGGTAGGCCTGTAGTGCTATGAACTTCCCTCAGAACTGCTTTTGCTGCATCCCATAGATTTTGTGTTGTTGTGTGTTTGTTTTCCAGAAAGTTTTTAATTTCTTCCTTGATCTCCATAGTAACCCATTGATTGTTCAATAACATGCTATTTAGCATCCATGTGTTCAAATGTCTTTGTATGTTCTTGTTGCAATTGATTTCTAGTTTCATGCCACTGTGATCTGAAAAGATGCTGGATATGATTTCAATCTTCTTGAACTTGTAGAGACTTAGTTTGTGTCTTAACATGTGGTCTATCTTTGAGAATGTCCCATGTGTACTGGAAAGGAATGTGAATTCTAGTTTTGGGGTGTAATTCTTTGTAGATATCTATTAAATTAATTTGATCTAGTGCTCCTTTTAGAGTCTGTGTTTTCTTGTTAAGTTTTTTTTTGTCTAGAGGATCTATCCAGTAATGTCAGCAGTGTGTTGAAGTCCCGTGCTATGATTGTATTGCTGTTAATTTCTCCTTTAACGTCCTCCAGAAAAAATTTAATATACTTTGGTGCTCCTATATTGGGTGCATATATGTTTATCAAGTTTATATCTTCCTGTTGGATATAACCTTTCAACATTATGTGGTGGTCTTCTTTGTGTCTAGTTATGGCCTTCATTTTGAAATCTACTTTATCAGATATGAGTATTGCTACCCCAGATTTTTTTTTGCTTTCCATTTGCTTGGAAGATTTTTTCCATCCCTTTACTTTCAACCTATGTGAGTCTTTTGTTGTGAGGTGGGTCTCTTGTAAACAACATATGTATGAGTCATGCTTTCTTATCCAGTCAGCTACTCTGTGTCTTTTTATCGAAGCATTCAATCTTTTTACGTTTAATGTAATTATTGATATGTACTTATGTATTACCATTTTTGTTTAGTATGGTTATATTTTTCTTCCTATTTCTTCTACTAATTATAGCAGACCTTTTAGCATATCTTGCAGTGCTGGTTTGGTGCTAATATATTCCCTAAGCCTTTTTTTTTTTTTTTTGTCTTGGAAGCTCTTTATTTGACCTTCTATTTTGAATGATAGCCTTGCTGGATAAAGTAGTCTTGGATTCAGATTCTTGTTTTTCATGACCTTGAATACTTCATGTCATTCCCTTTTTGCTTGTATTGTGTTTTTTGTTTGTTTGTTTGTTTTGTTTTGTTTTGTTTTTTGAGAAGTCTGCTTAGAGTATTATGGGGGTTTCTTTGTTGGTAACCTGTTGCTTATCTCTTGCTACGTTTAGGATTCTCTCTTTGTCTTTAATTTTTGGCATTTTAATTATTATGTGTCTTGGTGTGGGCCTGTTTGGATTCTTACTTGGGGCTCTCTGTGCTTCTTGAACTTGAATGTTTTCTTCCTTCCCCAAGTTAGGAAAGTTTTTTTGTCACTATTTCTTCAAATATATTCTCTAACCCTTGCTCATTTACTTCCTCTTCAGGGACTCCTAATATGCAAATGTTATTATGTTTCCAGTTGTCCTACAGTTCTCTTAAGCTTTCTGCCTGTTTTTAATTGTTTCTTTTTCCTTTTGGTTTTCTGATTGGTTGATTTTTTTCTACCCTGTTTCTAATTCACTGATCCGGTCCTCAGCTTCCTCTACTTTGCTTGTTAGTCCTTCCAATATGTCCTTTATTTCTGCTATGTCATTCTTCATTTCCACTTGGTTGGTTTTCAATGTTTCTATATATTTACTCATGGTGCTGGTGTCCCTACTCATGCTGTTGAGCTTCCTCAAGATCATGGCTCTGAACTCTACCTTTGATCATTTGCTTAGCTACATTTCATTGATCTCATCTTTGATAGAGTTCTCTTGTTCTTTCATTTGGGATTTGTTTTTTTGTTTCACCATTTTGGCTATCTCAGTGGGTTTTGGAGCCTGCCAAATTCTCCCTGTGGGTGTTGGTGTTCTGCTGTTTGTGGCTCCCTCTACTGGGTTTGGATGAGCCTCGGTGGGCCCATGTTCAACACCACTGTCAAGTCTTAATTTCATGGGTAGATTTGCAATCCCAGGAAAGTTTCAGTTATCCTCTAGCTTTTTCCTGGAGGCAAGTAGTCTCAGTTACTCAGTGCCTTAGAATGTAACCCTGGTGTTCTGCATAAGAGGATTTCCAGAGGGTGGGATAGATGCTGGTTTTTAATGAGCCTCAGTGTGCATTTCTTTGTGTCACTTGGGAAAAGCTGAATCTCTGAGGGAGGGACTGCTGCTTTTCTCCACAGGTCTGGGAAGAAGCAAACTGGCCACTGTCCTTTGTGGCCTCGACTCAGCAAAAACTCTGAGTGCCCTCCAAATCCCAGGTGTCCCCACAGAGTTTCAGTGTCATCAGTCCTCCCTCTGCTAGAGTCCCCGGTGAGTGGCTGTGGCTATTTTAGCACTCTGTCCTGGCTCTGCACTGTGGAGTGGGCTTGGGAGTTTAACCCTGAGGGCACTGCTCACAGCTCAGACTGCTGATATCTGTGGGCTCCCAGCCCACCACCCTTTCGTGCCTCCACAGATCCTACCGGTGTCCCTGGTTATATAGTCCTGTTCCGCTGCTTTTCTGTTGCTTTTTTCCAAAGATTTGACTTTATTTTAGTTGTAATTATTGTTTGGTCCTGGGAGATCATCTGTATAGCTTCCATTCACTCTGCCGCCATTTTACCATCCACCAACTATAGTTATTTTTAATACCTTTGTCCTTTAGCTCTTACACTATAGGTAAGTGATTAACACATGGCCATATTACAGTATTAGAACATTCTGAAACTGACTATATACTTAGCTTTAACAATGTATTGTATATTTTTATGTTTTTATGTATCTAATTAGCATATTTATTCCATCTTGAGGAACCTCTTTCAGCATTTCTTGTAAAGAAGGTCTAGTGGTGATGAACTCTCTCTGCTTTTGTTTTTCTGGAAAGTCTTTGTCTCTCCAATTTTGAAGGATAACTGCCAGATAGAGTATTCTTGATTTGCAGTTTTTTTTTTTTTTTCTTTCTTTCATCTCTTTGAATATATGAGCTCATTCTTTCCTAGGCTAGGTTTCTGCTGAGAAATCTGCTTATAGCCTAATGAGGATTCCCTTTTAAGTTACAAGCTTTTCTCATGTTGGTTTTAAGAGTCTCTCTTTTTCTTTGATTTTTCAGAATTTTATTATAATGGGTTTTGTAGAAAATCTCTAAGTTGAGTTTGTTTGGTGACTTATGAGCTGCATAGCTTTAATATCTAAATCTCTCCCAAGATTTGGGAAGTTCTAAGCTATTATTGCTTTAAATAACCCTTTTGCCCTCTCTTCCTCTCTTCTCCTTCTGATACTTCAATAATTCACAGATTCTTCTTTTGATGGTATCCCATAAATTATGTTGGCTTTCTAAACTCTTTTTCATTCTATTGGCCCTTTTCTCCTCTGACTTAAAAATTTCAAATTTTCTGTTTTTTAAATTATAGATTCTATTTTCTGCTTGATTTATTCTGATACTTATGCTCTTTATTAAACTTATTTATTATTTCATCTCCATAATATCTGTTTCTTTTTTATGATTATTAATAGTTCTGTTAAACTTCTAATTTTGTGCGTATATAATGGTGCTGATTTCAATGAATTATTTTTCTTTGTTTCCTTGTTGTTTATTGAACTTTCTTAAAAACACTATTTTGAATATTTTCTCAAGTAAATCACAGATCTTCACGTGTTTATTATTTGTTACTGGAAGATTATTGTAATCTGTGATATGAAGTTTTTGTTTTTTATTGAATTTATTGGGATTTCAATGGGTGATGAAATTATATAAGTTTCAAGTGTATAATTCTATAATACATCATTTGTATTTTGTATTGTGTGTTCACCATCTAAAGTCGTTTTTTTCTGCCACTATTTATCTCACTTTTACTCTCTTCTACCTGCCCCCCACCCCCTTGTCACTCTTGTAATCATCATACAGTTGTCTGTGTTTATGAGTAGTATTTTTTGCTTAATACCTTCCTCTATTTCACCCAGCCCCCCAGCCACTCTCCATTTTGACAGCTGTTAGTCTATTCTCTGTATGTATAAGTCAGTTTCTATTTTTTTTTTTTGTTTATTTTGTTCATTAGATACCACACTAAAGTGAAATCATATGGTATTTATCTTTCTCTGACTGTCATATTTCACTTAGCATAATACCCTGTATGTTTATCCATGCTATTGCTAAAAGTATGATTTCCTACTTATTTACAGCTGATTGGTATTCCATTGTATAAATGTATCACAGCTTTTTTTTTTTTTTTTTATCCACTCATTTACTAATAGGTACTGTGGTTGCTTCCAAATCTTGGCTATTGTAAATAGTGCTGCAATGAACATATGGGTGCATTTATTTTTTTGAATCAGTATCTCAGGTTTCTTCGGATATATTCCTAGAAGTGGAATCACTAGGTCATAAGGCCTTTTTATTTTTTTGAGAAAACTTCATATGTTTTCCACAGTGGCTGTACCAATCTGCATTCCCACCAACAATGCATGAGGGTTCTCTTTCATCCGCATCCTTACCAACACGGGTTTATTGATTTATTGATAATAGCCATTGTGACAGGTGTGTGGTGATACCTCACTGTGGTTTTAATTTGAATTTCTCTGATGATCTGATGATTAGTCATATGCCTATCGGCCAACAGTATGTCTTCTTTTGAGAACTATCTATTCAAGTCTTCTACCCATTTTTTATTGGATTTTTTTTCTTGGTGTTGAGTTGTATGAGTTATTTATAAATTTTGGATATTAACCCCCTATTGAATGAATTATTGGCAAATACATCCTTCCAAACATTAGGTTGTCTTTTTTTGTTTTGTTGATGCTTTCCTCCACTGTACAAAAACATTTTAGTTTTTTGTAGTCCCATTTGTTTATTTTTTCTTGTTTCCCTTGCCAAAGGATATACATTAGAAAAAATATTGCTATAACAAAGGTCCAAGATTTTACTGGCTATGTTTTCTTCTAGGTGTTTTATGGTTTTGGTTCTTGCTTTTTGGTCTTTAATCAATTTTCAGTTTATTCTTTATATGGTGTAATAATGTGATCTAGTTTCATTTTTTGCCTCTTTTTCTTCAATTTTCTAACACCATTTGTTGAATAAGCCATCTTTACTCCATTGTATGTTCCTGCCTCTTTTGTCACACACTAATTGAACCATATAGGCATGAGTTTATTTCTGGGCTCTCCATTTAGTTCCATTGATCTACGTGTGTAGTTTTATGGTAGTACCATGCTGCTTTGATTACTATAACCTTATAGTATAGATTGATATCATGTAGTGTGATACCTCCAATTTTGTTCTTCTGTTTCAAGATTGCTGTGGCTTTTTGAGTCCTTTGGGTTCCATATAAATATTTAATTACTTTTTCTAGTTCTGAGAAAAATGCCCTTGTTATTTTGATAGGAATTGCTTTGAATCTATAGATTGCTTTGGGTAGTATTCTTTTTATCCATGAGCACATTATATGCTTCCATTTATTTGTACCTTCTTCATTTTCTTTCTTCAGTGTCTTATAATTTTTTGAATACATTTATTTTGTGTCCTTGGTTAAATTTATTTCTAGGAATGATATATATATATATATATATATATATATATATATATATATATATATTTATAAAATTGTAAATGGGATTGTTTTCTTAGTTTCCCTTTTAGATAGTTCATTATCAGTGAATAAAAATGCTACTGATTACTGAATTTTTATTTTGTACTCTATTTATCAGTTCTAGTAATTTTTTATTGGAATTTTTAGGGTTCTCTATATACAGTGTCATGTCATCTGCAAATAAGGACAGCTTTACTTCTTTATTTCCTATTTGAATGCCTTTTATTTATTATTCTTATTGCTATTGCCAACATTTCATACTATGTTATATAAGCGTGATGAAAGTGTACATCTCCTTCTTGTTCCTGATCTTAAGGGAAATATTATTAGTTTTCCCCATTTAGTATGATGTTAACTGTGGGTTTGTTATATATGGCCTTTATCATGTTGAGATATGTTTTTTCCATTCCCACTTTGCTGAAAGTTTTTATAATAAATGGATCCTGGATTTTGTCAAATGCTTTTCTACATCCATTGATATCATCATATGATTTTTATCCTTTCTTGTTTTATGTGGTGTATCATATTAATTAACTTGCTGATATTGTACCAACATTGCTTATCTGGAATAAATCCTACTTGATCATGGTGATCTTCTTAATGTATTGCTGGATCTAGTTTGCTAATATTTTGTTGAGGATTTTTTTCATATCTGTTCATCAGTGATATTTGCCTATAATTTTCTTTGTTTGTAGTGTCTTTATGGGGTTTTGGAATTGGGGTAATGCTGACCTTGTAAAATGAACTTGGGAACCTTCCCTCCTCTTAACGTTTTTAGAATAGTTTGAGAAGGATAGGTGCTAGTTCATCTTGAATGTTTGGTAAAATTCACCTGTGCATCCCTCTGGTACAGGATTTTGGTTTGTTGGAACTTCTATTACTACTTCAATTTTATGAATTATAATCAGTCTGTTCAGGTTTTCTGTTTCTTTTTTATTCCATTTTGAAAGAGTGTATATCTCTAGGAATATATCCATTTTTTTCCAGATTGTCTAATTTGTTTTCCAATAATGGTTTGTAATGTTTTCTCATAATGCTTTCTTTGCATTTTTGAGGTGTCAGTGGTTATATCTCCTCTTTCATTTCTTATAATATTTATTTGAATCCTCTCTCTTCTTTTTTCGTGATGAATCTGGTTAAAGGTGTATCAATGTTGTTTATCATTTAAAGAACCAGCTGTTGATTTCATTGTTCTTTAGTATTGTATTTTTAGACTCCATTTAGTTTATTTCTATAACACCTTTTGCCGAGTTTTGACAACATTATTTTCTCCACGTGCTCCTAGGGATGGTAGTGTGTTTCCACCATTGTTTACCTGTAAGTGCTGTGATATCCCCTGTTTTTCCCTTTAGCACTACTCATATTTCACTAATAGTCCCTTCATTTATAATCACTTTATTTGTATCACCTAGAGTGAATTCTGTTTCCTGTCAGGATTCTGACTAGTTTTCCAAGAGACAAGCATCCTGTAATTTTTAAAAACATAGGTAGTACCAAAGCTAGGAGTTAGAAACACATTGTTTTGTAAGTCAAAGATATTCAGCCACAGTTTGTAAAAAAAAAAAAAAAAAAAAAAAAGTCCTGGATTGTTCTTCCTAACTTTACACCCATTGTTAAATATCCAGACACATTTTTCAACTAGATGCAACTTTAGTGCCTAACCAAATGTTAATCAAAGTGGTTGCACCTTCTTATTATAGGATTTTGAAAATAGAGAATACACTACTATCTCATTCAAACTTAATTTTGATGGCAAGCATTAAATAAAAAGGGAGGGATGTAGTTGGTCCCTTTAGATGGCAAAGAAACTCCAGTTAAGTGGTACTTTTAACAATAGAAAAGCCTAAGCAGCTATGATGTCTGCAAAGCCTCAATAAGCATTGCATAAATATCTTGGATGAAAAACATAGAATCAGAAGATGAAATACAAGTGGTTTCTGAGAAAAAAAACATATCGTGAACGAGGTTAGTTATATATGGTGCATTGATTTTGATATATTACCTGAGGTTCTATTGGCCTTTCAGTCAACAGGTTTAGGTTAACACCCATGTCACGCCAGTTATATTTAATACTTTCATATCTAGCCACAAACTACTATGGTATTTTCATTGAGATCATACAATAATTGCTTTAGTGAAATCTAAAGTGGCAGGATATAGGCAAAATAACAAGCAAAAATATATTCTTCTCTATAAATTGATATTTGTTGTTTCTTCTTACATACAGCAATCCATGAAGCAAATATTGTGCATACATTCTAAGGTGAATATGAAGATAAGCAACACTGAAAAATGGGAATGTACATGTGTGCTATTTTCACTATACTGGCTGCCGGAGCAGTGAACAACCTCACTTCTGGGTTAAAGCATTTTGTTTACAACGTGTCCTTTTTCTGTCACTCTTTACCTGTCACCTTCTACTGAAATGTGCTGTATTTCAGGTATTGAGTCTGGTTTTCTTGACATAGTTATTGATTTCTGTCTCATTCAATTTAATTCATGTGAAAATACTCATGGGGTCTTGACATATGTCTGTGGTTAATAATTCCATTGATCTGTGATGCTCTGGGCTAAGTAAAGGACAGTATGCTGATAATGGATAAACCTAAACCTTATTAAAATTTATAAGAGGAGTACTTTGAGGATCAAATTAGGTAAAATGTATAAAGTGCTTAACATGGTGAATAGCTATTTTTATTATTCTAAATTTTATTGAATAGCAAATAAAAAAACATCATCGAAATTGGGCACTAATGCAACATGTCCAACATTTCAAAAATGTTGGATTGTGAAACCTGAAATATATGGTGAGGGAAGATTATTTGACTTGGGGTGGTGGGCACACAATGCAATAAACAGATTATGTATCATAGAAATATACACGTGAAACCTACATGATCTTTTTGACCAATGTCACCCCAATAAATTTAATAAAAATATAAAATAAAAACAAAAAGAAGACCCCATAAAAGAAAAATGTGTCTGTATTTTATTTTGGATTTCACTTTTTCTTATTTGTATAAAATTTGACAATTTTAGAAAACAAAGGTTTTGGTAAAAAGAATATACTCCTGCAAAAATTTAAACAATATAGAAAAATGGATATATATATATATATATATACACACACACACACACACATACACACAGGAACATTTAGAATACAAATTCTATGAAGACAGGGAATTCCTTCTTTTATCCACTGTTACCTCTTAAGAGCCAAGAACAGAACCTGCTCAATAACGTCTTTATAAATATTTGTAGGATAAACTGAAAAAGATTAAAATTTTACCAGACTTTTGAGTTTACTGCAATAATTTAAGTACTTAAAGGAAACAAATTTATAAATTCAATTTGAAATATGTATGCAAATTTATACTCTAAAAAGTCTCCCTTAAAGTTGATTTTTTGGTAATTACCTATGTATATAAATACAAGATACTTGTAAACAGAATTAAATACCTTAATGAATAATTGGCCTTTTTTAGTTGGTAACTTTAATTAAATATTAATTTGATGGCTAATGAAACTTTTGAAAAAACATTTCTGTGTCCTTAATCACCCTCAAGAGTGTAAAAACCCTTACACTTGATGGATAGGTCAATATTGACTATATTTATAAACAACAATTTTCATTTCATTGATATTTAGCAGGAAAGTTTAAAAAATTAAAGAATTCCTGTATTTCAGACAAAATTTTTATCAAAATAAGAGATATTAGTTGTTAAAAGTTTGCTAAAGATTTTTTAAAATAGTACAAAAGAATTATTGAGAGGTCAGAGTTATTTTTGCTATATTTTTGTATGTATTTCTTACTACACTTTTTTATCTTAGGCAACACAGCAAAATGATTAAGAGAGTAAACATTTGAATCAAATTTTCTGGTTTTAAACTTAGCTCTACCACTTACCAAGGAGGCAAGCTGACCTATATGTGTCTCCGGTTCCTTACCTTAAAAATAAGGAAAAATAGTAATAACCGTCTCCTAACATTACTGTGTGTATTGTACAAAATCATTCCTGTCAAGTACTCAGAACAGTATCTGGTACATATGTCTTTTATTAGGTGTATAGTACCTATTAATTTCCTGCTAGGAGAGATGAGAAAACTAGTCCACATTTCTCACAAAGTACCTACCCCCGATTCCTGAGTTTCATTAGTAACAAATTTGCATAATATAAAAATGATCATGTAATCTGTATAACCATTTTAGTACTCCACAATTGTTTTGTTTTATTTCTATCAAAAAGTGAAAAGGATTTAGCACATGATACCAGTCCTTTTATCCTGGCTTCTCCATTCCTGAGTTCTTAATTTGTATTAATTCCTTGATTGACTGGATTTTATCATCAAGTAGAATGTGTTTGATATGTTTTTTTAAAGCTCATGAGTACTAAGTTTTCGAAGTTCTTGTGTGTCTGAGAATGTCTTCTGCTTTCTAAAACAGTGCCACTATGCATACATGGTTGCTGAGTATTTGAAATGTGACTAGTACCCAGTGATATGTGTTAAGTGTAAAATACACAGCAGATTTCAAAGACTTAGTAGGAATATATTTCAGTAATAATCTTTATATTGATTTTATGTTGAAATGATAATTTTGAAATTATTGAATTACATAAAATATATCATTAAAATTAATTTCCCCTGTTACTTCTAACTTTAAAAAAAATTAATTTTCTTTATTGATTTTAGAGAGAGATGAAGAGAGACAAAAACATCAATGACAGAGAACACTGATTGTCTGCCTCCTGCATGCCCCCCACTGGGGATCAGGTCCACAACCTGGGCATGAGCCCTGATGGGGAATTGAATCAACGACCTCTTGGTACATGGGTTGATGCTCAATCACTGAGCCACACCAACCAGGCTACTTTTAACTGTTTTAATGTGGCTGTTAGAATTTTAATTTTAAATTTAGTTTAAAATTTTAAACTACACATGTGACTCACATGACATTTCTATTAAGAAGTACTGCCTCAGAACTTCATATTCTCTGATATACTTTTGTGAGTGGCTTGATAATATTTGGATTCCCTTAGAATTATTTCTACTTTATTGTTGACATTCCATGACTTCACTCATTGTGTTGATATTGAAATGTATCAGTGTTTCCTCAGAGATGATATGTGGTAGAATGCAGTGATGATGCCAGTTTTTATCCCCTCCTACATATAATACTTCTGCCATGTAATTTTTAAATGGTCTCCTATATGGGTGGGTTGACCTGCCCCATCTATCAATCCTGGTCTCAGATGTGACTTGCTTTCACCAATGAGATGAGAGCTGGCATGATGCAGTCAGAGGAATAAAGTGTGCACTTTGGAGATGGTTCTCTCTTACAACTCTGGCACAGCCAAGAGAGTGACCTGGCTAACTTTAAGGAGGATTACAGACACAGAACACACCCAAGTCTACTCAGCACAATCAAGTCCAGCCTATATCAGCCAATCGCAAGCACAATCCCAGATTTGTGAGTGAAACCAATTAATGTCAACAGAGCTGCCTAACAGACCACTCCAGATAGAAAAACAATTAACAATTATTGTATGCGGAGGTTTTTGTTTTTTATTTTTTTATTGATTTTTTAAAGCAAGAAAAAGGGAGAGAGAAACAGAAGATGTGAGAGAAACATCAATTGGCTGCCTCCTGCACGCCCCCTACTGGGCACCGAGCCCACAACCTGGGCATGTGCCCTGACCAAGAATCAAACCTGGACCTCTTAGTCCATGGGACAATGATGCTCAATCCACTGAGCCACACCAGCTGGGCTGCCATCAGGTTTTGTATTTGTTTTTCATGCAACAATAAATAACTGAGTTTTCGATCTGTAGATTCAAATCTCTAATTCAGGCCATTTCATTTAAGTATATCTTAGAATAGTTGATCTATTTCATTTATTTGACACTGTTTAGGAATGCCAGCCATGAATATGCTAGATGTCCATTGGTATCTTTCATGGCAACATTTTTATTTATTTTCTAACAAAAAACATCGTTCTTCCCTTGAATTAACTTTGTTTGATATTCACATATCTAAAGTTCATTACCATAACTGTATTCTCAATTGTATCCTTAATTGTTGTATAGCTTCTACTGTGATTTCCTGTGTTTTAATGGATTTATCATTTCTTTCTACTTTTTTTTTTTGAGCTATGTTCACTCACTTAATCTCCTTCTGTTGTCCCACTATTTTCTTTTTACTCTTTTGCATTAGTCATTTGAATTCTTTTTGGTTGTGTTTTGTTTAGAAAATATTGCAGGCATTACTCTGGCCAGGTGACTCAGTTGGTTGGAGTGTCATTCTATACCTCAAAAGGTTATGAGTTCAATTATCAGTCAGGGCACATAGCTAGGTTGCAAGTTTGTTTCCCTTTTGGGGCATGTATGGGAGTCAACTGATCCATGTTTCTCACATCAATCTCAATCTCTCTCTCATCTCTCTCTCTCTCTCTCTCTCTCTCTCTCTCTCTCTCTCTCTCTCTCTCTCTCTCTTTCTCTCTCCCTCTTACATTCCTCTTTCTCTAAAAATTAATAAACATATCCTTGGGTGAGGATTAAAAAAAAAAGATTGCAGGCATTTACACAATGGAATACTACTCATCCAACAGCCATAAAAAAGAAGGAAATATAACCTTTTGAGACAGCATGGATGGACCTGGAGAATATCATGCTAAGTGAAACTAGACAGTCAGAGAAAGACAAGTACCATATGATTTCACTCATATGTGAAATCTAATGAACAAAATAAACAAATACAAAAGTAGAAACAGACTCAAAGATACATAAAATAGGCTGACAGCTGTCAGAGGAGAGCAGGATTGAAGGCTGGGTGAAACAGATGAAGGGATGAAGTTAAAAAAGAACTCATAGACACAAGCAACAAAATGGTAATTTCCAGAGGGAAGGGGGTGAGGGCAGGTATAAAAGGATAAAGAGGAAATTAATGGTGACAGAAAGAGACTACACTATGGGTGGTAAACACACAATATAATATATAGAGAACATATTACAGAACTATACACTTGAAATCTCTTAAATTAATCAATGTAACTCCAATAAATTCAATAAAAATATATTTAAAAATAGAATATATTACATCTCCAGCAAAGCTTTGAGTCTATGAATATTTATTTGTCTTAAAGTTTTCTGTTTTCTGAGATAATTCCTTCTCTAACTTATAGTCAGTATCTACATTTTTGCATATATGCCTTTCCTTTTAACTGAAGTATGCAGATAGCACATGGATGTTATACCTTGGTTATCTGTTATCTTTGAAAAGATGAATTTTTTTTTTTCTGTGTGTGTTGGGGTGTGAGTGATCATTTTTTGGAAAGTAGTCTGGAGAACATAAAGGCAATGTATGAAGCAGTCAGCAGATTCAATGAAGGTCTGTGGTCATGCTATCTACCTCTCTGCACTTCTTTATATATTCTGCTTTGGGGACATTACTTCTCTCAATTTTCAAAATAAAGAAGATTAGTGTAGTTCTGGATCTGGGCACTTCAGTCAAGGATCATTGGCTAAGCTCTTAAGGTTACTGACATTTTATTTTAGGAACATCTGTTTACTGCTTAAGTTCTGAGAAAGCATATTTTAGTTTTCTCTTCCATTTATTTCTCAAGCTCTTCAAAATCTCTCTTTCCATCCAAATATCAAAGAATCTTGTAGTTATCTTCTTGAATGTGTGACTTAGGGAATTTGGGGTTTATCAGTGTTTATGCCACTGAAGAATGCGTTTTCTATTTTATGTTTTCAATGTGATTTAAAGAAAAGTTAAATGGAAGTAATGTTACTCTTCAATGTTTAATTTTATATATTTCACTCTTCAAGTTATATGTAGCAAAATTTGTAAGTTCAATATGTGCAAGCATGCTCATCTGAACAAAGTTTAATAAATTTTATAGTTAATTCATCAAAAATGATTCAAATGTTTGCAATACTGAAATATACTATAAGTCTACTAGTCTTTATTAATTTGAGAGACAGAGGAAGGGAGAGAGTGAGAGACAGAAACATCGATGAGAGAGAACATTGATTGGCTGTGGGGATGGGGGATTGGTATATGGATGATTTGTAACCTTGTGATAATGCATTCTTGCAACCTGGCCAGCCTAGAATCAAAGTGTGTGTGTGGACAGACAGGTTTGACTGATAGGCAGGAAAACCACCTTGCTTTGTATGACAAAGGCTGGAACACCACCCTGAGTGGACAAATGGGTTGTAGGACTCAAGAATGTCTGGATTTGTTATTTTTTAGCTTTAAAATCTCTTTTCACCGTAAAAAGTGAGAGACAAGGCTAGGCTGTATGGTTTGCAGAGATACTATCTCAAGGAAATAATTTACATAAATCCTTTTGTAATCTGGGGGAACCAATCTGCAAATAAATGGGACTGCGTCCAAAAATCTGGAGCATTTCTCCCTTGCAAAGCTCCCTCTCACTCCATCCAGAGTGTGCTTGTAGTTCATTGCATTGCACCAATCCCGGCTGGCCAAGAGACATCAATTGGCCACCACCTGCATGCCCCCCACTGGGGGTTTGGCCCACAACGTGGGCATGTGCCCTGGACGGGAATCAAACCAGTGACCTCTTGGTGCATGGGTCAATGCTCAACCACGGAGCCACACCAGCTAGGCAAAATCTCTTTTATTCAATATATTGAGGTTTTACTATTGTCTAGGTTAGAATATCAATATATTGTCTATACTTAGGTAAAATGCTGAGTGAGAAGATGGTTCATTCTCTTTGCTTAAAATATTGTATGACAGAGATGAGCTTTTGACTATAATGTGAAATAACTTTATTTAGCATTGAATGACACTTTTTTTCTAATACCATTTGTTTCTGCTTCTGAAGTAATTATCATAGAACATGGCCAGGCCTGCTATAAACATGAGGATGCAATAAAAGAAAAGAAAAGAGATTTTTGTAACTGGGTTCAATAATGATATGCCTTCTATGCAAATAGTTAACATATTGAGCATTTTCTAGATATAGAATTTTTTTATTTTATTTATTTTCCTTTTTATTGTGCTTATTTGGGTTACATTGATTGATAAAATAATATAGGTCTCAAGTATACAATTCTATAATACATCATTTGTGTATTGTATTGTATGATCACCACACTAAGTCAAGTCTCTTTTCATCACCATTTACCCTCTCTGCCCTCTTCCACCTGCCCCCGCCCCTTTCACTCTGGTTGTTATCACCATTCTGTTGTTAGTGTCTATGAGATTTTATTTTAATTTTTTTGGCTTAGTAATTTCACCCATTTAACCCAGTCCAACCAAAAACCCTCTCCTGTGACAGATGTCCATATGTCCTCTGTATCTATAAGTCTGTTTCCATTTTTTTGTTTGTTTTGTTCATTAGATTCCACATATAAGTGACATAATATGGTATTTGTCTTTCTCTGACTCACTTATTTCACTTGGCATAATATTCTTCAGGCCCATCATGCTGTCGTAGAAGGTAAGATTTCCTTCTTTTGTACAGCTGAGTAGTATTCCAATGTATAAACATACACATTTGTATCTACTCATCTAGTAATAAACACTTGGACTGCTTCCAAATCTTGGTTATTATGAACAGCACTACAATGAACATAGTGGTGTACATATTCTTTTTTTTATTATTTTTATTAATTTATTTTTGTTACAGATGGTTCTTCTTTTTTCCCCATTGGCACCCTCCTCCACACCCTCCCCCCGTCCTCAGCTTTGTTATCCATGTCCATCAGTTATGTGTACATGTTTATAATTCTGTAGTTTATCTCCCCTCCCCCCCCTTCTGAGGGTTGTCAGTCTGTACCCACTTTTACATCTATGGATCTGCCCTGTTTCGCAGACTATAATATTCATTATATTCTACAAATAAGTGAGATCATGTGATATTTGTCTTTCTCTGCTTGGCTTGTTTTGCTTAGGATAATACTCTCCAGGTGCCTCCATGTCGTCTCAAAGGATAAGAGATCTTTCTTACAGCTGCATAGTACTCCATTGTTTATATGTAACACTGCCTTTTTATCCATTCGTCTACTGATGGACATTTGGGTTGTTTCCAGATCTTAGCTATTGTGAATAGTGCTGCTACAAATATGTGGGTACATATATTCTTTCTGATTGGTGTTTCAGGCTTCTTAGGGTATATTTCTAGTAGTGGGATCACTGGGTCAAATGGCAGTTCAATTTTTAATTTTTTGAGGTAACACCATAGTGTTTTCCATAGTGGCTGCACCAGTCTGCATTCCCACTAGCAGTGTACAAAAGTCTTCTATTCTCCACACCCTCGCCAACACTTGTTGTTTGATGATTTTTTAATGGGAGCCATTCTGACAGATGTGAGGTGATACCTCATTGTTGTTTTAATTTGCATCTCTCTGATGATTAGTGATGTTGAGCATTTCTTCATATGTCTCTTAGCCATTTGTATGTCCTGTTTGGAGAGATGTCTATTTAGTTCCTCTGCCAATTTTTTAATTGTGTCCTTTGTCTTCCTTTGGTTGAGTTGTATGAGCACTCTATATATTTTGAAAATTAACCCCTTATCTGATTTTTCATTGGCAATGATGTTCTCCCATACTGTGGGTAGCCTTTCCATTTTGGTGGTGCAAAAGCTTTTGAGTTTGATGAAGTCCCGTGTGTTCATTTTCTCCTTTGTTTCTGTCGCCTTAAGTGATGTATCAGTGAAAATTTTGCTGCGTATGATGTCCAAAATTTTGTCGCCTACATTTTCTTCTATGATTTTTATGGATTCACAGGTCACATTTAAGTCTTTTATCCATTTTGAGTTTATTCTTGTGTATGGCATGAGTTGATGGTCTAGTTTTATTTTTTTGCATGTAGCTGTCCAATTTTTCCAACACCATTTATTAAAGAGGCTGTCTTTATTCCATTGTATGCTCTTGCCACCTTTGTCAAATATCAATTGAGCATAATGTCATCGGTCAATTTCAAAATTCTCTGTTCTGTTCCACTGGTCTATATGCCTGATCTTGTGCCAGTAACAGGCTCTTTTGATTACAGTAGCTTTGTAGTGTAACCTGATATCCAGTATTGTGATCCACCTACTTTCTCTTTTTCAAGATTGCTGTGGCTATTTGGGTTTTTTTTGTTTCCATATGAACTTTTGAAGTGTTTGTTCTAGTTCTGTGAAATATGTCATTGGTATTTTGATGGGGATTGCATGGAATCTATAGATTGCTTTGGGTGATATGGACATTTTAATGATGTTAATTCTTCCAATCCATGAACAAGGTATGTGCTTCCACTTTTTAATATCTTCCTCTATTTCTTTTTTCAGTGTCCTGTAGTTTTTTTTTTTTTTTACAATTAGGTCCTTTACTTCTTTTGTTAAGTTTATTCCTAGGTATCTTAATTTTTTTCCCCATAATGATAAATGAGATTTTTTTTTTAGTTTCTCTTTCTGTGAATTCATCATTGATGTATAAGAATGCCATCAATTTCTTGAAGTTAATTTGTATCCTGCTGCGTTTCCAACTTCATTTATTAAGTCTAGTAGATTTTTGATGGAGTCTTTAGGGTTTTCTATGTACAGTATCATGTCATCTGCAAATGACCGTTTCACTTCCTCCTTTCAAATTTGGATCTCTTTTATTTTTTCTTCCTGTCTGATTGCTGTGGCTAAGACTTCCAATACTATGTTAAATAAGAGTGGTGAAAGTGGGCATCCCTGTCTTGTTCCTGTTCTTAAGGGAAATGCTTTTAATTTTTTCCCATTGCGTATGATGTTGGCTGTAGGTCTTTCATATATGGCCTTTATTATGTCGAGATATGATCCCTCTATTTCCACATTGCTGAGCATTTATATCAGAAATGGGTACTAGATTTTGTCGAAAGCTTTTTCAGCATTTATTGATATGATCATGTGGATTTTATTATTTATTTTGATTATGTGGTGTTTCACATTCATTGCTTTGCGAATATTGTACCAGGGATTCACCATGACCACTTGGTCATGGTGAATAATTTTCTTGATGTATTCCTGGATCGGATTTGCTAATATTTTGTTCAGGATTTTGGCAAGTATGTTCATCAGGGATATTGGCTTGTAGTTTTCTTTCTTTGTAGTGTCTTTTTCTGGTTTTGGAATTAGAATTAAGCTGGCCTCATATAACAAGTTTGGAACTCTTCCTTCTTTTCAAATTTTTTGCAAAAGTTTGAGAAGAATGGATGTTAGTTCTTTTTTGAATTTTCAGTAAAACTCTCGTATGAAGCCATCTGGGCATGGGCTTTTGTTTGCTGGGAGAGTCTTGATTACCTCTTTAATTTCCTTAGTTGTTATTGGTCTGTTCAACTTTTCTACCTCTTCCCAGTCCAGTTTTGGGAGACTATGTGTTTCTAGAAATTTGTCCATTTCGCTTCGATTGACAAATTTGTTGCCATATAATTGTTCATAGTAGTTGTTAACAATCATTTGTATTTCTGTGGTGTCAGGTGTTACTTCTCCTCGTTTATTTCTAATTTTGTGTGTTTGAGTTCTCTCTGTTTCTTGGTGAGTGTAGCTAAGGGTCCATCAATGTTGTTTATCTCTTCGAAAAACCAGCTCTTTCTTTCATCGATCCTTTGAATTGTTTTTTTTTGTTTGTTTGTTTGTTTCTATGCCATTTATTTCTGCTCTGACTTTACTATTTTCTTCTTTCTACTTGCTCTGGGGTTTTCTTTTTGTTTGCTTTCAAGTTTTTTAAGTTGTGAGATTAGATAGACTATTGGAAATTTTTATTGTTTCTTGAGGTAGGCCTTTAGTGTTATGAACTTCCCTCTCAGAACTGCTTTCACTGTATCTCATAGATTTTGTGTTGTTGTGTGTTCATTTTCATTGGTTTCCAGGAAGTTTTTAATTTCTTCCTTGATTTCCATGGTGACCCATTAATTGTTTAATAACATGTATTTCGTCTCCATGTTTTCAAATGTCTTTGCATGTTCTTGTTGCAATTGATTTCTAGTTTCATGCCATTGTGATCTGAGAAGATGCTTGATATGATTTTAATCTTCTTGAACTTGTAGAGATTTAGATTTAGATCCTTTCAATATTATGTAGTGGCCTTGTTTATGTCTAGTTATGGCCTTCATTTTGAAATCTAGTTTATCAGATATGCGTCTTGCTACCCCAGCTTTTTTTTCCTTTCCGTTTGCTTGGAAGATTTTTTTTTTTTTTTTTTTTTATCCCTTCACTTTCAACCTATGGGAGTCTTTTGTTGTGAGGTGGGTCTCTTTTAAACAACATATAGATGAGTCATGCTTTCTTATGCAATCAGCTACTCTGTGTCTTTTTACCAGAGAATTCAGTCTATTTACATTTAAGGTGATTTTTGACATGTACTTACTTATTGTCATTTTTGTTTAGTGTGATTCTATTTTTCTTCCTATTTGTTCTACTAATTAAAGCAGTCCTTTTAACATTTCTTGCAGTGCTTGTTTGGTGTGAATATATTCTCTTAACATTTTTTTGTCCGGCAAGCTCTGTATTTGACTTTCTATTTTGAATGATAGCTTTGCTGGGTAGAATAATCTTGGAATTAGATCCTTGTTTTTCATGACCTTGATTACTTCATGACATTCCCTTCTGGACTGTAGTGTTTCTGTTTAGAAGTCAGCTGAGAGCCTTATGGGGGTTCCCTTGTAAGTAACCTGTTGCTTATCTCTTGCTGCTTTTAGGATTCTCTCTTTGTCTTTAATTTTTGGCATTTAATTACTATGTGTTTTGGTGTGAGCCTGTTTGGGTTCTTTTTAGTTGGGGCTCTCTGTGCTTCTTATACTTGAATGCCTTCTTCCTTC
This sequence comes from Molossus molossus, assembly GCF_014108415.1. Lineage (NCBI taxonomy): Eukaryota > Metazoa > Chordata > Mammalia > Chiroptera > Molossidae > Molossus > Molossus molossus. The sequence continues at coordinate 19,939,398 of NW_023425355.1, forward strand.
ACAAAATTAGGGAAGTTTTCTGTCACTATTTCTTCAAATATATCCTCTAACCCTTGCTCATTTTCTTCTTCTTCGTGGACTTCTATGATGCGAATATTATTATGTTTCTAGTTGTCCCAGTTCTCTTAAGTTGCCTTCCTGTTTTGTAATTGTTTTTTTTTTCCTTTTTGTTTTTCTGATTGGTTGATTTTTTTCTCTCCCATCTTCTAATTCACTTATTTGGTCCTCAGCTCCCTCTACTCTGCTGTTTATACCTTCCAATGTGTTCTTTATTTCTGCTATGTTATTCTTCATTTCTTCTTGGTGGTTTTTAATTTCCAATTTGTTGATTTTCAATGTTTCAATGTATTTACTTATGGAGTTGATGTTCTTACTCATGCTGTTGAGCTTCCTCAAGATCATGGCTTTGAATTCTAGCTCTGTTAACTTTCTTACCTGCATTTCATTTATCTCATCTTTGCTAGAGGTCTCCTGTTCTTTCACTTGGCATTTGTTTCTTTGTTTCACCATTTTGGCTATCTCAGTGGGTTTTGGAGCCTGCCAAATTTTCCCTGTGGGTGTTGGTGTTCTGCTGTTTGTGGCTCCCTCTACTGGGTTTGGATGAATGTGGGAGGTCCCACGTTAAACGTCTCTGTCAAGTCTTACTGTTTTGGGGAGAGTTGCAAGCCCCGGAATGGTTTGGTTATTCTCTAGATTTTTGCCTGGAGGCTATTAGTTGAGGTTACTTGAAGAGTCTTGGGTTCTCAGTTAAATAAAAAACTCCCTGAGGTGTTTAGCATAAGGGGATTTCCGGAAGGTAGAGCAGATGCTGGTTGTAAATTAGCCTAAATTTACAATTCAATTGCCCACCAGGTGGGGTTGAATCTCCAAGGGAGGGGCTGCCGCTTCTCCACAGAGCCCTGGGAAGGAGTAAGATGGCCACAGTCCTGTGTGTCCGCAACTCAGCAAAAGCTCTGAGCGCCCTCCAAATCCCAAGTGTCCCCACACAATTCCAGTCCAGTCTGCCCTCCCTCTGCTGGAGCCCAAGGTGAGTGGCTGTGGCTATTTTAGTACTCTGTCCCAGCTCTGTGCTGTGGAGCCGCTTGGGAGTTTAATCCCGAGGGCCCAGCTCACAGCTAAGACCACTCCCAGCCCCCCTCTTGCGCCTCTGTAATTGTTCTAAGATCGATTCAGTGTCCCTGGTTATGTGGTCCTCGAAAGCTGCTTTTCTGTTGTTTTTTCCTGATGATTTGCCTTTATTTTAGTTGTGATTCCAGTTTGTTCCTGGGAGATGGTCTGTGTAGCTTCCATTCACTGTGCCGCCATTTTGGAATCCCCATATATATTTTTTTTGATATTTTCTCTTTACTGATTTTAGAGAGAGAGGAAGGGAAAGGAAAGAGAGATAGTAACATAGATGAGAGAGAACATAGATTGGCCGCCTCCTGCATGCCCTCCATTAGAGGTCAGGCCCATAAACTGGGCATGAGCCTGACCAAGAATTGAACCAGCAACCTCTTGGGCATGGGTCGACATTCAATCACTGAGCCACACTGGCTGGGCCATGGGGTACATATTTATTCAAATCAGGATTTCAGAATTCTTCAGATATATTTCCAGAAATGGATTCACTGGGTCATAAGACAGTTCCAGTTTGAATTTTTTGAGAAAACTTGATACTAGTTGCCACAGTGGCTGCACCAAGGGCCTCTTTGAGGGCACACAATTGAATCCACATTTATCATTGAACAAAGACGAATGTTTAGGTACAATCCACAAAATAAAAAATCAGTTATGTGTGCTGATTGCCATGAATCTATACACATTTTAAGTGTATTTAAAATATTTTGTATTTAGCAATAAAGTTTTCTGTTTTTTTTTTTTTTTTATCCTCACCCGAGGACATTTTTCCATTTTTTGTTCAGACAGAGTGGGAGGGAGAGAGAGGAAGAGAGAGAGAGAAACATCGACATGAAAGGGACACATCGAGTGGCTGCCACCTGCACGACCAACCAGGGCTGGGGACAAACTGTAACTGAGGTACACGCCCTTAGCAGGAACTGAACCCAGGTCTCTCTGGACTGCAGGCCGATGCTCTAACCACTGAGCAAAACCGGCCAGGGCAAGTTTTGTTAATTTTTTATTCATTTTTAATGTTCTTTCATTTGTTGTAATTTTTTTTTTCTTTTTTTATGTCCAAATTGCCTTGTGGCCAGAGAATTATTTGGCAAAAATGTTTGTGGCAAAAATGTCTATGGCAGAGATGTTATGATGAAGGTACCTAGAACCATATAGTCACAGGTTCTTGGAATTAGGAGATGGACATAATTGGGGACAGAGGAGGCATCATTCTGCCTACCACAGCTTTACAATATTATTCTTGCTATAAAATGAAACAAAAGTCTCAAGTTTTTATTCAGCTGAGAGTTTTGTAGTTTTCTCCTTCCAGGTCCTTTACATTCCCTATTCCATCCATTTTAGGCTGCTTATTGTTTTCTGATTTGCAAAAACTTTCTATAGAACCTTCAGTGCTCTGTAGATAATATTCAACAAGTATTTGTTTAATCAATAAATTATGCTTTCTAAATGGTGACTGATGTTATATAGCAAAAATATTATGCATATATTTATATTACATTCATTTTACTGAATTTTCCTATCTGTTAAATACATTCTATCAGGTATTCTAGAAAGTCCTAAGCTACTTACCAATGTTTCTGAGCAATCTAATGTATTTTTGCTGAAGTCCTAACATTAATCTCCATCCACTGTCCATTTCTTTGACACTGACTCAACATAATGTATGAAAAACTTTCATCTCAAACATGCATTACTACTAGGGTTTTTATCATTATTACCAGGGTGCTTAACATGTTGGGAATAAAACTCTCAGAAAGCAATCTGCTAGCTCAGCCCCTCTCATTATTTACCCTGATGGAGAACTTTACTTGTGGGATGGTAAGGAGGTAGGACCATTTTCTAGCCATCTCAAAAATTGTTAGTTTTTACTTAAAAGATGGATATTGCAATTTCTAGGTGGGACAAATTCTGCATTTCTTATCCAAGGCACAAAGTACAAGAAGGAAAAAAAAATGATTCTCAGTTTTTCAAGTCTATACAATTTTAAGCCACAAAATGTGGCATCCACTGATTATCATTCTTGGTTCACTTAAAAAGAATTGATGGTACTGGAAAATCTTACTCAAATGTTGCATTATGGGAGCTGTCAGTATTAGCTTTAAGTGTTGTTATGAGTTTTCACATTTTTTTCAGTCTGTAAGGATTTTATATTAGTAGGAAATTTGGAGAGGCAGTGTTGGGCCTTCCGAATAAAATTCCACTGGAAAACAAAGAACAACATGGAGAAATCTTAGTGTTGTAAATGTATATTTATTTTTGATAGGACTACAAGTGATAACTACTTTAATCAAAAGTACACTGAGAAACCCAGCTGGTGTGGATCAGTGGTTGAGTGTCAAGCCATGCACCAAGAGGTCACTGGTTCAATTCCCAGTCAGGGCCCATGCCCAGGTTGTGGGCTTCATCCCCAGTGGGGGGCATGCAGGAGGCAGCCAGTCGATGTTCTCTCTCATCGATGTTTCTATCTCTCTCTCCCTCTCCCTTCCTCTCTCTCTAAAAAAATCAATAAAGAAAAATATAGTAGACATAGGAAATATATAACCTAAGGCCCTGGCCAATTTGGCTCAACTGTTAGAACATTGACCCACAGACCAAAGATTAACGGGTTCTATTCTGATCAGGAGCATATACCTTGGTTGTGGTTCTATCCCTGACCCTGGTCAGGGTCGTGCAGGAGACAACCAATCGATAATCGATGTGTCTCTCTCACATCAATGTTTCTCTCTCTCTCTCTTTTCCTCCCTCTCACTCTATGTAAAAAAAAAAAAAAATCAATGGAAAAATATCCTCAGGTGAGGATTAAAAAGAAAAGATATAGCCTAAGATTCTAACTGGATAAAGAGTTTTTATACTTCAATATAGTGTTTCCTGTGCACCAACTCCAATTATGAAAGTTGAAGATATTCTATAGTCTTCCATTTCAAAAAAGAATGATTCTCATGAATGTATAGCCTCTTACTAAGTCAACAGCAGTTTGGGCAATTCAGCAGCATTCTTCCCTTAGGCTAATGACACAACTCGAAGTTGGACTCAAATGTATATTGAGAATGATAGGGAAAGTTGGACAATATTTTGTGAAATGATACTTTCTTATAGGATTGTTAGGTCTCTGCAGACCCCAAGAAGCACTTACGAAAAATAATGCAGAATTGATAAAACTGTTAATCAGGAATATCAATGACCATATCTATATTCTAAATAGAGCCCAGCTAATAGCTACTACATGATGTGACAAATGGTATAATAAAGGCATGCAAAATAAGAAATATCCAAGATATAAAGAAGCTAACATTGATTTTTTTTTTACTATGTAGAAATTATGACAATTATTCTACCACTAATCTAACATAAAAGCTATGACCAATGTTTCAATCATATAGTTTACAAAATACTTTAAAGCATTTATTCTCATTTAAATATCTGTATAACTTTTTGAAACATTTTTTTGTCAGAGGAAATAATAACTTCAATACATATGAAGCAAATTCTTTCCTTTGTCTCCTCAGAATGATATAGCCCATATGAGATGGCTGACCAAATAAAAAGGTGCATTGTGGCCATATAATGCTTGACAAATCATGGTTATTTATTGTTGTTGTTGTTGTTGGTGGTGGTGGTGGTGTGTGTGTGTGTGTGTGTGTGTTATCTTCCCATTTCTATTGTTCACTTATGCACTTAACCAGTATTTATTGAGTGATTTCTATGTGTCAACACTTTTAGTGATGCTGGTGAGTTCAGTAAAAATCCAAAAGTCCTTCTCCTCAATGGGGCTTTTCTTCTGATAGGAAAGATATGTACACATTTAATTAACAAATAAATATGTATGTTAGAAGCTATTAAAGAAAATAAAAGCTATAAGAGAATAGAGAGAGGTTGGAAATAAGGATGCTACTTTAGCATAATGGATTGAACCTACATCACAAATTTGGCCAAAGCACAGGTCTGAGTTAAAGCAGGAGAGGGGTTGATAACAAGGGGGAAATTATGAGCAGCAAAAACAATAGGTGTATACTGCAGTTTCCAAATAACTTACTATAAATACTTTTGCAAGCTTTCAACCCTCTCCTCAAGCCTTCAACCTTTATTTTCATCAGATGACCCTAGCTTTCCAAAGCAGGGAGAAATTCGTAACCTTCTGCCATGATTTATTTCAGCATTCTATCAGTCTGAAAGATATCCTATCTTCTGCTCAAGACCACTCCATACTGTGTCTTTGATCCCATCTCTTAACTAATATCCTCCAGGACCTTAATCCATTCAGTCAAATGCTCTCTTTTCCCTGAATTATTAATATCTCTGTGTCGTATGCATTGCCTGTTCATCATTCTATAAAAGTGTTATGGTATCTTTTTTTTTTTTTTTTAAATCCTCACCGGAGGACATTTTTCCATTTTTTGTTCAGGTAGAGTGGGAGGGAGAGAGAGGAAGAGAGAGAGAGAGAGAAACATCGACGTGAAGGGACACATCGAGTGGCTGCCACCCGCACAACCGACCAGGGCCGGGGACAAACTGCAACCGAGGTACGTGCCCTTAGCGGGAACCGAACCCGGGTCTCTCAGGACCGCAGGCCGACGCTCTAACCACTGAGCCAAACCGGCCAGGGCTGTTATGGTATCTTATATAAAAACAAATAATACTTTTTTGTCTCCAGTGTATTTTTTTAAATTATTATTATGATTGTTATTAGTATTGGCACTATTACAGATGTTCTTATTTTCCCCTACTTTGCTCACCTCCACACAGGCCCAGGCCACCCCCCTTCCCTTTCCGGCCTTCACTGCACTGTTGTCTCTGTCCCTGGGCTATGCATAGATGCTCTTTGGCTAATTTCTTCACCTTCTTTCATTCAGTCTCCCATCCCCCTTCAATCTGTCCTCTGTCAGTCTGATTCATGTATCTATGCCTTAGTTTCTATTTTGTTTACCAGTTTGTTTTGTTCATTAGATTCCACATATAAGTAAAATCATATGGTATTTGTCTTTCTCTGACTGGTTTACTTGGCTTAGCATAATCGTCTCCAGCTCTTTTCATGCTGCCACAAAGGGTAAGAGTTCCTTATTTTTCACAGCCATGTAGTATTCCATTGTGTAAATGTATCACAGCTCTTTTTTTTTAATTAATTAATTTATTTTTGTTACAGGTGTTTCGCCTTTTTTCCCCCACTGATTCCCCCCTCCTCCTCCCTCCCTGCCCTGTCCCCAACTTTGTTGTCCCTGTCCATTGTCCATGCATACATGCATATAAGTTCTGTGGTTTATCTCTCCCCCTGACCCTCTCTTCTTGGAATTGTCAGTCTGTACCCCACTTCCACGTCTCTGGGACTACCCATTCCTCAGACTGTTATGTTCATTATATTCCACAAATAAGTGAGATCATATGATACTTGTCTTTCTCTATTTGGCTTGTTTCGCTTAGGATAATACTTTCCAGGTCCCTCCATGAAGTCTCAAAGGATAAGAGATCTTTCTTTCTTACGGTATTACAGCTCTTTTAACTACTCACCTACTGGTAGATGCTTGGGACTTTCCCAGATCGTAACTAAGTAAATAACACTGTTACGAACATAGGGGTGCATATATTTTATTCTGATTGGTGTTTCAGAATTCTAAGTATATATTCCTAGAAGTTGGATTTTAGAGTCAAAAGGCAATTCCATTTTTAATTTATTGAAAAAACTCCACACAGATTTCCACAGTGGCTGCACCAGTCTGCATTCCCACCAGCAGTGTACTAGGGTTCCCATTTCTCCACGTCCTCACCAGCACTTGTTTTTGTTCTATTAATGGTAGCCATTCTGGCAGCTGTGAGGTGATATCCCATTGTAGTTGTAATTTGCATCTCTCTGATGACTAGTGATGTTGAGCATTTTTTCATATGTCTATTGGCCATCTGTATGTACTCTTTGGAGAAGTGTCCATTCAGATAATTTCCTCATTTAAAAAAATGTTTTTTTCCTTTATTGATTTTAGAGAGAGAGGAAGGGAGAGGGAGAGAGAGATAGAAACATTGATGAGAGAGAACATCGATTGGCCACCTCCTGCATGCCCCCCACTGGGGATCAAGCCCACAACCTGGGCATGTGCCCTGATAGAGAATCAAACTGGCGACCTCTTGGTGCATGGGTCAATGCTCAAGTGCTTAGCCACACCGGCTGGACATCTTTCCCCCATTTTTAAATCAGATTTTGTCTTCCTAGTGTTGAGGTGTATAAGTTCTTTATATATTTTGAAAATTAACCCCTTATCAGATGTATATTGGCAAATCGGTTCTCTCATACAGTAGGTTCCCTTTTTATTGTGTTGATGGTTTCTTTCACTGTGCAGAAGCTATTTAGTTGGATGTAGTCCATTTGTTTATTTTTTCCTTTGTTTCCCTTGCCCTAAAGGATATACTGGCAAAACTATTGCTACAAGAGATGTATGAGATTTCATTGCTTATGTTTTCTTCTAGAATTTTTATGGTTTTGCAACTTACAGTTAAGTCTTTTATGTATTTTGAGATTATTCTTGAGTATGGTGTAACTTGGTGGTCTACTTTCATTTTTTTCATGTACCTGTCCAATTTTCCCAACACCATTTATTGAAGAGAATGTCTTTACTCCATTGTATGCTCTTGCCTCCTTGTCAAATATTAATTGAGCATAAAGGTGTGGGTTGATTCGTGGACTCTCTGTTCTGTTATATTGATCTATATGTCTGTTCTTATGCCAGTACCAGGCTGTTTTGATTATAATATACTTGTAGTATAGTTTACTGTCAGGTATTGTGATGTATCTAACTTTGTTCTTTCTCAAGATTGCTGAGGATAGTCATAATCTTTTTTGGTTCCATATAAATTTTTGGAAAATTTGTTCTAGATCTGTGAAATATGCCATTGGTGTTTAAATAAGAATTACATTGAATCTATAGATTGCTTTGGGTAGTATGGACATTTTAATGATTTTAATTCTTGCAATCTATGAACATGGTATATGCTTCCACTTGTCTATATCTTCCTCGATTTCTTTCTTCAATGTTTTATAGTTTTCCAAGTATAGGTATTTTACCTACTTATTTAAATTTATTCCTAGGTAACTTTTTTATTGTTGTTGCAATAGTAAATGAGATTGTTTTCTTAGTTTCTCTTTCTGATAGTTCATTATTGGTATATAAAAATGCCACTGACTTCTAGATATTAATTTTGTATCCTGCTAATTTGCCAAATTCATTTATTAGATCTAGTAGTTTTTTGGTGGAGTCTTTACACTTTTCTAAGTACAAGATCATGTCATTTGCAAATAATGACAGTTTACTTCCTCCTAAATGCTCTCCCTGTCTCTACTGTTTGTTATCTCCAGTCCACTATATAAACCACAAAGAGCTGTGCTAAACAATTCTGATCAGGTCACTTCCATGTCTAAAACTTTCAGTATTTTCTTATCCCTGTTAAAATCAAGTGTAAAATTCTTGACATAGCACACAGAACGCTGCCTAGAACGCTCGTCTTATATTACACCTTTCCCCACCTCACACTTTTAATTTCCAGTAGTATGGAACCGGTTGTAATTGCAGTCCTCATATAATCCTAGTCAGTTCCCTTTTATTTATTTATTTTTATTTTTATTTTTTCTTTATTAATTTTTAGAGAGAGAGGAAAGGACAGGGAGAGAGAGATAGAAACACCGATGAGAGAGAACACTGACTGGCCGCCTCCTGCATGCCCCCCACTGGGGATCGGGCCCACAACCTGGGCATGTGCCCTGACCGGGAATCGAACTGCAACCTCTTGGTGCATGGGGTCGATGCTCAACCACTGAGCCACACCGGCTGGGCAGTTCTCTCTTATGATGTTATGCATGTTGTACCTCACTCCTCCACACATATAATACACTTTAATTTTATACATATATTTTTGTATTATTTTAATAATATATACATATTAACATATGTATCACTTGTTTTATCATTTTTTTGTGTATAACTACCCAATTTTACTATAAAGGCAAGAACCAGTATTTATTTGTTGGGTTCCTAAAGAAAACACCCAGAAAAAGCACTCATATTTTCTACCCAAGTTCTGAAAACATTGGGAACTAAACACATGGTAAAATCAGTGGCCAAATTTTGCCTTTATTACTGCAAGAGGCTAAGTTGGAAGATGTAACCTCCTGCAAGAGACAAGGGACATGCTAAGCGAACCATAAAATTAGGCAGATTTATCCATCCTGTTACAGTCATTCCAGGGACAGAACTTTCTACTGCACATGGAAGCATTGCTCAGGTAAGAATGGAGGCAGGGCAGAGGAGATGGCAACACTCGGGGACCACTTAACTGTACATAGCAAAAGAAGGGAGTACCCTTCTTTTTTGTGTTCCTAGTAAATTCCAAATTTATCAGTCAAACAAGACATGCCTACTTCTCAGAGACAGTGATTAAAGATGAAGAGAGAGCTCCGGAATGTGCTTAAATAAAAAATCTTTTCTTATAGAATCTACAGGGTGGGAGGAGGGGTTTCTCCTGTAAATGTATTAATTCTTCTGTTCCTGGAGACTAGTTTATGGGCCTGACATGCAGAAATCACTTAATAAGTTTTGAAGGAATTTAATGTTAAATGTATAGCCAACTACATAGAAAGCATAAATAACTATGATGCAGGCAATACAAGTTAGAACTGTTAACCTGGAGAGAATTCAAGGATGTGTTTTCAAAGCATGTGTAGTTTTTATTTATTTATTTATTTATTTTTATTTATTTATTTATTTATTTTAGCCTCACCTGAGGACATTTTTCCATTTTTTGTTCAGATAGAGTGGGAGGGGGGAGAGAGAGACAGAGAGAGAGAGAGAGAGAGAGAGAGAGAGAGAAAGAGAGAAAGAGAAACATCGACGTGAAAGGGACACATCGAGTGGCTGCCTCCTGCATGACTCAACCAGGGACAGGGACAAACTGCAACCGAGGTACGTGCCCTTAGTGGGAACCGAACCCAGGTCTCTCTGGACCACAGGCCGATGCTCTAACCTCTGAGCCAAACCGGACAGGGCCATGTGTAGTTTTGAAAAAGTAGATTAACACTGGGCATTCTTTTGCAATAAATTGCTATTTTCTTACAATGTCTTATCATAAAATAAAAGAGCAGCTTACAAGCAGACGTAGCTTGTTTTGACACAAAAAACAGAAATGTTTTGGAACTATTTTATGGTATTTAAATATGCATCTTACAAAGCTAAAAAACAAATAGACATATAACAAAAATTCCTCTTTGAGACCAGTAATTATTATTCTGTATTCAAAGTGGATTTTTTTGGTATTGATAAGATGTTATATTTGGGGGTGGGCGATTGGCTGCTGGAGTTTTAATTATACAATAAATGGACTTTCTGCCTAGGCTACATTATCATAAAATGTATTTTTATAATTACTCAGAGGCATATTGAATTGCTTTTGGATTTGCTATTTTGAATGTCATCAGTTTCAACAGAATATTATGGTGTTCTCTGAAGCAAGCAATTTTGCCTGTCATTTCAGCACTTTCATTCGCTGCACGTTAACACATCACACACCGACCTGAAGAACCAGTCTTTGTATATTGCTCATTTAGTTTGAGATCTGGACTCCTTGACTTCTTAGATTTTTCTTTCACAGGCCTTGAAACTTAGGTCAAAGCTTCCTATTTTAGTTTTGCCTATTCAGGGATATTTCCTGGAAATAGTGCTTCAAGTTCAAGTTGAATCATTCTGCAAAGATTTAAATCTTCCCCTTTCTCTACAGTATAGCTTAGAAGACTGTTTGTTATTATGATTAACCCCTATTTTACCTGAAGCTTCTAGTTAACACTATAAATCATTTGGTCGAAAATATAGGCCCTATAATAGTGTATTTTTTCTATATTTATTGAGACTGTAGAATCTGGGGCAAAGTATGTTGAGAACTAAAAGATAGGATATTTATTCCAATAGATATTTCTTGAACATTTCCTTTGTGGAATCGGCATTAGCTAGGTGTTTGGACAAATATAACTGCTTACTACTAAAGAGTTTAAACCAAAATAGAGGGCTTAGGACACATTTATAAAAGTCATACAGGCAGAATTTGAGGAATTAAACATATAGTGCTTACTGTTAATTCTTGTTTTTGTTTTTTTTATCCTCACCCGAGGATATTTTTCCATTTTTTGTACAGATAGAGTGGGAGGGAGAGAGAGAGGAAGGGAGAGAGAGAGAGAAACATTGACGTGAAGGGACACATCGAGTGGCTGCCACCCGCACGACCAACCAGGGCCGGGGACAAACTGCAACCGAAGTATGTGCCCTTAGCGGGAACCGAACCTGGGTCTCTCCGGACCGCAGGCCAACGCTCTAACCGCTGAGCCAAACTGGCCAGGGCAGCTTACTGTTAATTCTTAAAAACAAGGTAAAGCCCATCCAATTCAGGGGGCTTTTCCAGTTAAGCAGTGCTGCAAATAATCTACCCCAAAACTTAATGGCATAAAAGCATGGATACATAGAACAGACTGGGGGTGTTTGAAGGGAGAGGGGTGTGGGGTGACTAGATAAAGAAGGTGAAGGGATTAGCTAAAGAACATATATGCATACCCCATGGACATGGACAATAGTGTAGTGAAAGCCAAGGGAGGGGGAGGAGGGGGGCATGGAGGTAGACAAAGGGGAGAATGGGGAACATCTGTAATATTGTCAACATTAAAAAAATTTAATGAAAAAAACGTAATGACATAAAATAATACTGGATTATGTTTATAATTACTGTTAAGTCAGTAGACAGGGTACAGTGGGGTGGTTTGTCTGTATTTCACAATGACTGAGGCCTCAGCTAGAGTGGCTAAAATAGTGGATGTTCCTCAAATAGCTAGATGTGGCTGGGTAACTCAAGCAGGGAACAGATGTCTGGAATTGGACTCTGGCGATCGACTTGGTTTTTCTGTTCTCTTTGTCTTTTCAGCTGAAACGATAATGTCCTACATGACTCCTTCGCTCACATGTCTGCTACCTAGAATAGGATGGCTATAACACAAGGGCTGGCCAAGTATCTTTCTCTCCCCTCACAGCCCAAACACATGGGAAATTTAGATTTTTATGCCATGGTAGTCTTAGGGTAGTCAGAGATCTTCACAGCAGTGATCTTATCTCAGAGATAACAATCCGAATCTCATAGTGGAAAGTGCTGATCTCTCAGGGCCTGGGCCTGGAAAGCAGCACAGTGGCTACCAGAAAAGCCCTTAGAGAAGCAGAAGCATTTGAAATTGGTTTTTAGAGGATGGGTATAATTGTGACAAGGTGACAGGTATTTAAAGTGGTTAGATGCAAATGAGTACACATGATGGTGGTAAAGAAAGTGAGGGCTATATCCAGAAAGAATCAACTAACCATTTATAACTTCTATGGAATGATATACAAATTATATACAAATGGTTGAAGATTAGAAAATAGGGGTTAATATAATTGGCCCCAAGATTTTACACTTCCCAGTAGATCTCATTGTTTGACTTAGTGCTCTTGTCAAGTGGTTATGCCTGATTTTTTTAGTTTTGTAAGATATTTTCTGGATACCTTCTTTTATTTTATTTTATTTGAAATTTTTTTTTCTTCATTTATTTTAGAGAGAGAGGAAGGGAGAGGGAGAGAGAGATAGAAACATCGATGAGAGAGAACATCAACTGGCCGCCTCCTGCATGCCCTCCCCCCCCACTGGGGATCAGGCCCACAACCTGGGCATGTGCCCTGACAGGGAATCAAACTGGTGACCTCTTGGTGCATGGATCGACGCTCAACCACTGAGCCACACCATCCAGGCTGTGTATCTTTTTTAAATTATATATCAGTAAGTCATATTAGTTGCAGCTTCAGCTAAAACCACTAGTAAGTCATTTTTTTTACTAGTGAGACAGTGTAATCAGACTGAAAGATATATTATTTGTATATTTATTTCAGACATAAATCGCCTGTTTAAGTAGACTATTTCAGGCCCAGGTCTAATTGTCCATATGGATAACAACGATTGATCCCTACATGCTTTCTATTTATGTTAGTGCTACAGAAAGGATCCTGTAACATTATTGTATACAACTGGTGCTACTAAATTTTCCAGTGAATTAACACTGACCAATAGGGCCATCATCTAAAGAAGTTAGAAAGAAAAATAAATATGTATCACATATCTTTTGGTTTTCTTGGGGTTTCTAATGATTGTTTTTTTAATATGTTTTTACTGATTTTTTTTAAGAGAGAGAGGATGGGAGAGAAACATCAATGTGAGAGAGAAGCATCAATTGGTTGCCTCCCGCACACCCCCTATTGGGGATTGAGCCCACAACCGGGCATGTACCCTGACTGGGAATCGAACTGGGACCTCTCAGTCCATGGGACAATACCCAATCCACTGAGCCACACCAGCCAGGCTCTAATGATTGTTTTTATCAGGTGTATCATCTCTCTGACCCTAGAAAATTAAGGGAGAATCATATTTTGTGGTTCCCAAACATAATGAGGACAATTAAAGTAAAAAAGCAAAAGACCAAAAACTATAACCCTAAGGATAAGGTAAGGTAGCCAAACTCTGAAGATCAGTGACACTCCAGAGTTAAAATGCACACTAAAAGGAGAAAATGAGCAAGTTGGAAAGAATGCAAAATGGTCCTATAACCTGATAAGTAATTTCCACAGACTGTGCAATGAAGATCATCAAATAAGCAATACATAGAACCAAAAGAGACGAGCTACTTGGTGAACAATCTTTTGTTTAGTACTTAATTTAAATCATATGGAAAAACCTTAAATTGATTCATTCACACATTCCCAAACTATTGGAGAGAGAGAGAGGAAAAAAGAAAAAGAGGATGATGAAGGAGGAAGAGGAGGAGGAAAATGAGGAGGAGGAGGAGAAAAAGGAGGAGGAAGAGGAGGAGGAGGAGGAGAGGAAATACTATACTTGCTATGGTTCTGCTTTCTACATTGGACCAAGCCCCCACCCTTCTTCAATCTAAGAGGTAATTCTATTACTTCAAATCTTGAACATTTTATATGTTAGAATTATGGACACTCACTCGTTGCTCAATCCTGCCTCCTTCTCATGATTTTCTTTCTCCCTCAGCTTTATTGTCTTATCTGTTTCTTGGTTAAATATGTCTTTTTCTAATATTTTTGTGTACTCTCTCCCATGGAATTGCTGAATTAAACTTTAAGCTGAAAATGTTTATGACATATCAAAACCATATCTTGACTGGATTACTCATGATCCTTTCTATACAACGTTTATATTGTCCTTAGAAGAACTTCTGAATACTTTGCTTCTAGTATTTTCATAATGCCATAAACAATTTCTATGACTTAAACCCAGACTTCTGTCAAATTTGAACATTTCAAAAAGTGAAACTATTCAGGTTGCATGGAAACATTAGTCCATTTTCTTATCTAGAACTTTCCTTTGAAAGAGGTTAAGCATGGTAGTTATAACTAGTTTTGTGCTGCCAACACAAATGGGGAATAGAAGTAATATAAACTACAACTAGTACTTGTAGTCTCAACTATTCCAGTATGTGCTTAGCTTTCAAATTATATTTATCTTCTCTTGGCATTCTCAAATACTTAAATTTTTATTATTGATTTTTTCTCAAATTTCCTAATTCCTAGCTCTTGGGAAAATGTAAAATTTTCTGCAATGTTTTTAAATGGGAAATGACGGTGCACATGGTTTATGATTTCTGCTTTCATACATTAAAAGATAACTACTAAAGCTCTATAAACCTATAAATGGTCTATCTTTTAAAAAATAAGTTATGTTTCTCAGCAGGTTTTGTATTTATATGTATTTCTCTGCTCACTCAGACTATCTGAATCACTACTTTTCTGGACTGTTAGGTGGTATCAATAATATTACAATTGCGCATACCTTTAGCTCCTTCAACAGGGTAAAAAAAAAGACACAAAACATATTTTTACCCACTAGATGGAGCCCAATGGTTCTCCCATGGTAGGTAAACTATGCATGATTTCTCTAGATTTCATCTATCCAGATCATACCTAGCCTCTGTTCATTCAGATATAAAATGTTTAACCCTGAACCAATCTATAAAATTAAGATAGAAACATTTGATGATCAACAGCTTTTAAATACATATTTCATAATACAGACAAAAGACATTCAAAATAATGCATCATTACGGTTGTTATAAATAGGAAAAAAAAACATGAGGAAGTTCTGTAACACAGTAGCATCTTTATTTGGATATATATGGTTCTTAAGATTATTCTGGAAGCTTTAAATACATGTGGAGAAAAGGTAAAAGTGTGAGTACTACAATATTTACCTTTTTTTTTTTTTACTGTCTTCGACACCAATTTTATTGCATGAAAAAATATGAAATATTCAAAGTCATGTTTCCAGAAGAAAAATTAAATATCTGCAAATGAAAAAACAAATGTACCCTCTCTGACTACTTTGCATTGATTTGACATGAAGATCCAATATCAAATAAGAGGTTATTGTATTATGATGAGATGTGTAGAGTCAAAAAATAGATGCTTATTTATAAAATTTTAGCAACTGATCTATTAAAGTTCAGTTTTGTTAAATGATCTTATTCCAGCATATATGATTGGGACTTACAGTATATCTTCTGCTAGAGAACACAGAGGGAACAATTTCTCTTTTGGAGTCCTGAACTAGGTATTGCACCAAGAAGACTGGATTCAGTAATGCATGGATGGCATCTACCAACCTTAAGGGTTGATAGAAAGTACTAGTCTTCTAGTCATCATCTGCATAGTCTCCAGCATCTATATAAATCATTTGCTGTAGGAGTAAATTTAAAGCTGGGCAATTTATATACTCTTTGCAAAAACAGTGATACAAAACCCATGAACTACCTGGATGTTCCAAAGTTATTCTCATCTCTACTCCACATAGAAAATTGTCAAGTAACTTTGAGGACAATTGGGAAGAGGGTGTAATGCAAGGAGAATCCTGGGAAAGGAAGTTGTTCCATCTTACTCTCCATTTGCAAAAGCAGAAAAGGAAACAAAGTTTCTTGATGATTTGTCTGTTCAGATGTTATTTATCCGAGAAAAAACATGCAAGTATTCAGACCTTCCTGTATTTCATTAGACGTTCTTTATCTTTATAAATATTTCTGTTCTACCAACACAAATTGTTCTGGAGATTTATAATCAATTTTGTAATAATGTATTTTCCTATTTCTTTAATTGATCCTCTTCTGAGCTGGCTAAAATCTCTTTGCCAGTGGCTATTTTTTTCCTTCATAAAAAATATTCTTTTTCACCTATAAAATGATACTACTCTTGAGAAAGATAAAGGAGAAGGCTGTAGCAATTTAGATTAAATAACACAGTTTTCCAATGTATTTAACAGATATTTAAAAGGTACATCAGGTTCATGTTCCACTCTGGAAAGATGGAGCCTCCTGATAGGTATATTGTTAACACAAATTGTCTGTTATCCAGTGGAATTTAATTTTCCCTAACAGTTTATTTGCCAGGGTTATCTCTAGCTATAACAATTTTCCTCTTAAAACTAATTTTCTAGCAATTTTATGCTGAGTTCGTAAAATGGTCGTGTTACTTTCTATTGCATGTACTCATTATGAAACTGCTTATAAAACATTTTAGGAGGAAATAAGTTATGAAATCATCAATAATGGTAAATTCTCCCCCTAAATTCAGTGTGTGATTGCCTCTTGGTTAACAGGTAAGACTGTTCTGAGGCCAATAGCTTTAAAAAGATGTTGGAGTACTGAGTGGACCAAGACTACTAATCAGTTTTGGAGAAAATTGCTTTACTGCTCTCCTGGATATCACTCCTACAAGCTTATGATTAATCTAGAGGTGGGAGAAACCTGTAACTGGATCTATATTTGGAAAAGTGAAAATTTGAGCTGGTGTGTGTGTGTGTGTGTGTGTGTGTGTGTGTAAAAGACATTAGCTCACCAGTTTGTTTTTTAAACATAGTTAATTGTTGTTACTTCCTCATAAAGTCAACCTGAATAGTTTACTACATCACAGCGAGAGTTGAATATAGGATTGTCTGACCTCTCATATTCAAATATCAGTCTTACCCAAAATATATAAAAATTCCTATAAATAAATAATAAGACATACAACCCAATATAAAATAGGCAAAAGACTTGAACAGATAGTTCACAAATAAAATATACAAATAGCCAATAAACATGTGAAAAGATGGTTAATACCACTATTCATTAGGAAAAGTAGAAATAAATTTATAATGAGATACCATCAAACATGTGCCAGAATGGCTAAAAGTCAAGAAAAAATAATACAGCTTTAGACAATTATATGGTGTTATCTTAGGAAGTTAAGTCTGTGTGCCCTAAAACCCAATAATTCCACTCTTTGTTTTGTTTTTATCCAAGAGCAATGAAAATATAAATTCACAAAAAGATTTGTCTAATTATATCATCCTTGTTTATAATACCCCAAACCTAGAAAAAAACAATATTCAATAGGAGAACGGATAAACAAATTTGGATAAAAAAAAACTACTGACAGAAACTCAACAATATAGATGCATCTCAAAAATATTATACTGAGCTAAAGCAGCCAGACACAAAAACATACATACTACATAATTCCATTTGTTTGAAGGTAAAGAACAGGTAAAAACTAATGTATACAAACTAATGATAGAAACAGAAAGTAGTTGTCTCGGGGAGATGGTGGAGATGGGTAGGACAAGGGCATGAGGGAACATTTTGGGTGATAGAAACATTCTTTTTTTTTTTTTATCCTTACCCGAGGATATTTTTCCATTTTTTGTACAGATAGAGTGGGAGGGAGAGAGAGGAAGGGAGAGAGAGAGAAACATCGACGTGAAGGGACACATCGAGTGGCTGCCACCTGCACAACCAACCAGGGCCGGGGACAAACTGAAGTACGTGCCCTTAGCGGGAACCGAACCCGGGTCTCTCCGGACCGCAGGCCGACGCTCTAACCGCTGAGCCAAACTGGCCAGGGCGAAAGATTCTATATTTTGTTCTTGGAGGTGAATAATGATCATTAGACTTCAACAGTTTAAATGTGTAAATTTCATTCCATGCCAAATGTTCCTCACTAAGACTAAATAAAATAAACATTGAAATATGAAGAGGGAAAATGAGGTATTAGTTGAAGAGTACCAAGTTTCGGTTAAATGAGAAATAACTCCTAGAGATATCCTGTATTTAACAATATTGTATTATATAATTAAATTTATCTAAGAGGGCAGTTCTTAAGTGATCTTATCACAAAAGTAATAATAATAAATTATGAAGAATTTATTATTATGGGAAGAATCTTGGAGATGATAGGGTTATGGCATAGACTGTGATAATGGTTTCACAGTGTACGCTTGTCTTCAAACTCATTAACTTATACACATTAATTCTGTATGTCAAAAAATAAAATAGAAAAAATAATGATATCTCTGCTGTCCATTTCAATATTTATTTTCTTTAGTCTTTAACACAGCATAGCAAATTCTTTAAGTATCCTACTTTCTTTTCTTCTAGCCAGCTCGTTATTCTGGCCAAAAAGAATGTATCCTTGTGAAGAAACTTGATTTATTTTTATTTTATTATGTTTCTTTATTTTTCTTGTTTCACACTATTACAGATGTGAAACTTTGCTTTATTTATTGTAAAAGTAATATATCCTCAAGAACAAAAATTTGTGGACAGATAAAAAGACAAAAATAATGAACTGTGCAAACATTGTCTTGCTTCTTTTAAGTGCTCAATACATATTTGTGAAATAAAAATAATTGTTTTAATACCAAATTATATATATATGTATATATATAGATAGAGATATATCTATATTCTTGATCACCCAAATATTAGAATTTAATAGATACATTTATTTTTATTCTCTAACCTGTCATTACCAATAATAGATAGCATTTTAACAGTTTTATCGAGATATAATTAACATGTCATAAAATTCACCCATTTAAAGTGTACAATTCAGTGGCTTTTAGTATGTTCAGAGAGTTGCTCATTATCACCACGATCAGATATAGAATATTTTCAATTTCCCCAAAGAAGGCTTATACCACTTAACCATCATGCCCCCTGGCCCTAGGCAACCACTAATCTACTTTCTGTCTAAATAGATTTGCCAATTCTCGGTATTTCATATATGTAGTATCATATGATATGTGACTTATCGTGTCCAGCTTTCACTTAACATAATATGTTCATGTTTTATCCATGTTTCATCATATGAGTACTTGATTCCCTTTTATGGCCAAATACTAGTAAATTATATGAATATATCACAATTTGTTTATCCTTTCCCCAGTTGATGGATATTTGAATTGTTTTTACCATTTTGCTATTATGAATAATACTGATAGGAACATGCAGGGACAAATACTTATTTGAACAATTGTTTTCAAATCTCTTGGGTGTATACTTAAAAGTGGAAATGCTAGACCAAATGGTAACTTGATGTTTAACAATTTTTGGGACTGTTTTCCAGAGTGGCTGCAACATTTTACATCCCCACCATCAATATATGAGAGTTCTATTTTTTCCATATCCTTGTTAACACTTGTTATCATCTGTCTTACTTTTTTTTTTAAATATAAGAGTGTCCTAGTGGGTGTGAAAGTATATCTCTTTGTGGTTTAGAGTTGCATTTCCCTCATAGTTAATGAAGTTGAGTATATTTTCTTGTGCTTATGGGTTAGTTGCATGTCTTCTTTAGAAAAATGTCTATTCATATATTTTGGCCACTTTAATTGGTTGGTTATTTGTCTTTTTTATTATTGAGTTTAACTTGAAATGAGATGAGGGTGATAAGGGTCCCAGTATTCTCAGCCTGTTATGCCTGGAATAGAATGTTTATCCTTAGGGTAAGGTCTGGGTAGAAGAATTGAGCTCCCAACTTCTTGGCTGTGTTCACCAATAATTTAATCTCTTCAACTTGCAGTTGGAGGAGCTTAGAAATACTGGCAGCTCGATCCTTCTGGTGAGATATGTTGTATTAGTTTCCCAGGGCTGGCATAACAAAATACCACAGACTGGGTGGCTTAAACTATAGACATTTGTTTTCTCCCAGTTCTGCCGGGTAAAGGGAACAAACAAAATCAACCCATTGGCAGGGTCATGCTCCTTCTGAAAGCTCTAGGAAAGAATCCTTCCTTGCCTTTCCTTCCTTTCTGGTGGTGGCCAGAAATCCTTGGCATTCCTTGGCTTGTCACTGTATCACTCCAATCTCTGTCTTTGTCTAAGCTTTGACAAAACTTCTTCCCTGTGTGTCCCCTCTATGTCTATAACAAATCCCCCTCTCCTTTCTCTTAGAAGAACATCAGTGATGGATTTAGGGCCCACCATAATCTAGTATAACTTTATCTTAATTATATCTGCAAAGACTACTTCCAAACAAGGTCACTTTTATAGGTAACAGGGACTAGGACTTGAACATATCAATTTGTGGGACACAACTCAACCAATATACACAAGTGGCCCTTAATGAAGAAGTAAGGTGAGAGGAAGAACTGGCTTATTGTCCACACCCATCCAGAGTAGGGCTTCCATCATGTTGATCTGAGGATAGGTAACTAACTGGTCATGGCTCAAATGCCACAAATTCTCACTACTCTTACTGAGTTTACATATACTTTCTTGAATAAAATTTTTATTCGATTTTTTATTTGCTGTATGCCATTCAAACAATTTCCAGAGACTGAAATGGTTGTTTTCATAGTTTTCACTAGCTTTGCTTGTTTCCCAAAGGAGTGGACTATGGAGCCTCTTGCACTGCCATACTAGAAATGCAATGCTCTAATAAATGGCACTTAAAAACCTTTTCTGTATGGTAAGAACTAAACAGTTCACCAATAACTGAATCTACAGCACTAAATTATGAGTTGGATTCAATTATTAACCCAACTTTATACACAAGGAAGCCAAAACTCATAAAGAAAAAGAGAAAGTTTCTGAAGGTCCTATATCCTGTAAATGTTGGAGTCAAAACTTAGACTAAGGCGTATCCAACTCTGAAACTGCTTTAAAAGACTATGTTGTACTCTCTCACGTGGTACTGAATCTAAATCACTCCTTTAGTTTTATATGGACCAAACTGGAAGCCTTTAGACCTCTATAGATCCTCAAAGGTTATAATGGGGGTTGGGTTTGATACCACTGTAATTAACCCATTTGTAAACAATAGGAAAGGAGCAAAGGTCAAATAGTATAGGTATGCCATTTGTGCAGCTTTGCCAGGAAGCTGCAGTTTAACACTTTCCAGATAGCCACCAGTCCATTCCCCACTGAGCACTGGGGAAGGGACTGGACAGAAGGAGAATAGCCATATGCCCAGTAAAGTCTGGGTGACATAGGGAAGGTACTTGCCTACAAGTTACACCTGGGAAGGTCATTGACCAGAATGGGCATGGCTATTGCAAGCACAGAAAGATTTAATATTTAATCTCCTAAACAAAGGAGGTTGTTCTCTTGTGCCTCTAGCTCTCTTGGCTCCTGGCTCTCTCAGTTACTCTCATTGCTCCTGTGCTTCTGTATTCTCCCAGATAGCCCACAGCCATGTGGACCCCACACAATGGATTGATGGTCTGCAACTAGCCTGATACTGAACTGAACCCAGCCGTAACAGGGAATGGAAACTTTGGACACTGGCTCTGCTTTTAGCTCCACTGAATCCTCAGCTGCACTTCTAGGACTGGATTATTACCTTACATTAACATGGTTGTACAATCAATCTTCAGAACTTTTCCTCTTGCAAAACTAAAATTCTATACATATTAAAAAACTCATTTCCCCCTGCCGCCAGACCCTAGAAATCACCTTTTCTTTTTTTCTCTCTCTCTCTTTCTCTTTCTATGAATTTGACTACTCTAGATATGTAATATAAATAGAAATAAATGGAATCATACAGTATTTGTCTTTCTGGGGCTAGCTTATTTCACTTAGCATAATGTCCTCAAGGTTTATTGATGTTGTGACATGTGTCAGAATTTTCCTCACTTTTAAGGCTGAATAATATTCCACTATATGTATACATCACCTTCTGTTTATTCATTCTTCCATCAATGGACTCTTTTTTTGCCTTTACCTTTCAGTTATTATGAATAATACTGTTATCAATATGAGTATATAAATATCTTTTCAAGACCTTTTAATATATACCAAAGATTTCAATAGGTATCAGAGACTAAAATTTCCCCTGGTGTCATTTTTGAGTCCCCTCCCCTGAGTCTTGAGGTTTTCCTAGCAATTTTTATTTTTAAATTTTTTTCTTTATTTATTTTAGAGAGAGAGGAAAGGAGAGGGAGAGAGAGATAGAAACATCGATGAGAGAGAACATCTATTGGCTGCCTCCTGCATGCACCCCCCACCACTGGGGATTTGGCTCACAACCTGGGCATATGCCCTGACCAGAAATTGAACCAGCGACCTCTTGGTGCATTGATCAATACTCAACCACTGAGCCACACTGGCCAGGCTGTTTTTGTTTTTGTTTTTTTTCATTATTGTTTCCTAGAAATTTCTTAAATGCCATCTGAAATGCACAGCTTTTTTTCAGTTATATTCCCATTATTATAGAATTCCTGTTGATGAGGTGGTGAGGTGTAAGGGAGGGAAGGTGTTCTATATTTCTGTGATTAAGTCTCATTCTTTAATAAGTCTTTGTCCCTGGTCTGTGACTTTCACAATTGCTTCTCAGTTGTGTTGATGTTTTTCCTACTTAGGAGTGACAGGAAGGCTGGAAGGTGTTCGAGTTCAGTATTTCCCTTCCAAGTGGTTAAAGCTCTGGGAAAACTCAAGTAAGTTAGTCTTTGGTAGGATTTCCTCTTGAGGGTGGTCCTTGTTAAGGAGAACTGAATACTCTGGGCATATTTTTAAATGGCTACATTTGCCCTCTCCCTGCTGGAGGTGCAAAGAAATTTTTCTATAATGTTCAAAAAGTCATGAAAATGTGGGGGCTCCCCTAAGACTACACTCCCCTGTAGTTTTAATTTTCAAAGTTGTCTACACTGAGCCTCCAGCAATTCATCAGTTACAGATTAGGTTTTCCTGCACTGGTACCAGCTCCTCTGAAATTTTCTGCTTCTGAGCTTCTACTCTGATAACACATAATTCTCTTTATTTGCCTGTCTCTTCAATTTTGGGGACATCGTTTGCCCTGTGACCTCAGTTTCCTGATGAATCTAAGAAGAGTTGTTGATTTTCAGTCTGTTCAGTTTTTTTTCTTGTTGTGTGAATAAGAGAATTGACATCCAAACTCTTTGCATGTTGAACCAGAAGCCAGAAGTCTAAGTAAATGATAATTTTAAAACATAAACCTTAATATTATCTCAATGCTTAAAACCCATCAATAGTCCCTTATTGGTCTTAGGATATAAACCTAAGTTTTAAACATTTCCCAAAGGCCTTGGCTTTTCC
Organism: Molossus molossus; assembly: GCF_014108415.1. Taxonomy (NCBI): domain Eukaryota; kingdom Metazoa; phylum Chordata; class Mammalia; order Chiroptera; family Molossidae; genus Molossus; species Molossus molossus. Next base: position 19,962,928 of record NW_023425355.1, read on the forward strand.
TTCTTCTAGACTTGAAGAGAAAACAAGTCAGTGAATATTTTCTTGTCTGTACATTATAAATATTCAAGGAAACAATATCCTCAGGAACATATCACTAGGTTGTTTTTCACAAGCAATCTAAATCTAAAGCAATTAAACCTCACCAAAGCAGAATCTGATTTTTAAAAAGCAAACAATTGTCATATGACAAAAAAAACCCATATGTTGAGTTTAGTCATTACTCACTGTAGTGGTTGTGCTAAAGCATTGTATTTAAAAGCTAAGATATTAGACATAAAGAATGTGAATGTTAATTGTGTCAAAATGTAATTAGTTCAATATTAGTACACTCATTTTAAGTTGTGATATAAGGACAAAATATTGAAAAAGACTAGAATAATTTTTAATATTTAAGTAAAATGAAAATTTCTTAATTATTTTTATATGTATCAATTTACTCTACCAAATAATTGTTGGTGAAGGAATTTAGAAATAGGTATAGAAATTTGAAGGCAATCTTTATTTAATGTCACATCACTTATTCATTCCCAATGATAGATTTAGTGTTTACCTAAGTGAGATATGAATCATATATCAAATGCCAAAATGTGTGAAAGCCACATTTAAAAAAATAAAATAATTTTCATCACTTTCAAATATCAAGTAAATCTCTATGAACACACATCATTACTGTGGACATCAGGCCATAACTTACTGGACCTTGTTTTAAGGGAAAACAAGTAAAGAGAAATCAACAAAATCATATAAATTTATTTTTCTATGTTTTCTGCTTTATATTTACTTTCGATTTGAAGGTAGTTTATTTTCAAAAAAATAATTTTGAACTTATTTATTTAGAAATGTATTTGTCAATAAGATGACAAATTATTGTTAGTTCCTAAGTTTTCTTAAGGCTTCGTTTTTGGACAGTCTGGCCCATGACCAGCTATAAATCTAATTTTTAGATTCTGAATAAAATGTTTTGTTTTGTTGTTGTTGTTGATGGAATTAAAAGAGGACTCCAATAAACCATCAAGGCAAATATAAGCATTTTAAGGTTTGTGTTTTGTTCAGTTGAGGATAACACACTTGGTGCAAATTTTGTTAGATATTCACAGTCAAAATTTTAGTGAAAATAAAACAGTGTGTAGAACTTGTAAACTAGCATGGCAAAAAAAATAAAATTAATAAACCCAAATGCTTAAAAGGTAATAAACAAGAAGAAAAAACATAGAGAAAGCAGGACAAATACAAAGAAACTGTAAGAAGGTAATAACAAGCCCTGGCCGGTTTGGCTCAATGGTTAGAGCGTTTGCTTGTGGTCCAAAGAGACCCGGGTTCGGTTCCTGCTAAGGGCATGTACCTCGGTTGCAGTTTGTCCCCGGCCCTGGTTGGGTCATATGGGTGGCAACCATTCGATGTGTCCCTTTCCGTCGATGTTTCTCTTCTCTCTCTCCCCCTCCCCCTCCATCTGAACAAAAAATGGAAAAATGTCCTTGGGTGAGGATAAAAAAAACAAAGAAGGTAATAACAAGTTTCCATGTAAAAGTAATCACAGAACTAAATTCATTAATTACATGACAGAGATGAATGGAACATTTAAAAAATTTTCATCTGTATTTAAAAGATAAGTGTGTGATAAATGTGAAAGTAAGCTGATGAAAGAAGCTATACTTTGATCAAATATTAATCACAATAAGCCAAGGTCAATATATTAATATCAGACAATTATATAAGATTAACATAATATTGTTACAGGGCAATGAAAAACTAAGAAAAATCAAGGACAAAAGGAATAGGGAAACTGAGGCAGGAATAATAAATCTAAAAAGCTTTGCAGGACACTTATAACAGGGTCTTATCTTGAGAAGAAAAGATTAAAACCTCTTCTCACTAGAGAATGCAGGAGAGGTTGGGGAGGTAAGGGGGCAGCCTTATCTCACCTAGCAGACATAATTTAATCACCGAGTGCTTCCCCTGAACTGTGGAAAAGCCACGACAAAGAAAAGGGGAGACTTTCAGAGTTATCTGTACCAGGATATTTAGCAGAGGAATTTTTTTTTTTGGAAAACTTATAGACAAGAGAGTATATAAGGCAGAAACCCTCCATCCAATTCACTCTTCAGATTAGCTGAGAGCCCATCTGTGCTTCATAACCCAGATATATAGATTTGAATGCCTTGCTTCTTTAATAAGTGTGCATGCTTTAATTTCCTCATAAATTCACTTTCTTTAATTTCTCAACAAACTTACTTTAACACAATGCAAATATTATCTGGAGTCTCTCATTTAAATGTATTTTTATGAGAAGACAAGAATCAAATTTGGGGACAGCCCTCCCCCTCTGACTCAGGGGGATGTCCAATAATACTTCTCTGGTGTCTGTGACAGGTGCCTGTCACAGTATCAGGGACAGAGAGGGTAGCTACATAAAATAAAAAGGATCAAAACATAAAGAAGTTGGAGTCATAAACTTTCATGCACCTGTCTATAGGGAAGGTAAAATAATTTTCCCTATACTCTTCTAGGTTCTTAGCTGATAATGAGGAGGTAAAAGATTTTCCTGAGTCTGCTGTGTCTTTATTGCCTTCAGCTCCACATACCAAAGTAGTATACTTTGGAGTGGCACATTCTGCTACCCCGCACACCTAATGTCATTGCTTCAAATTATATGAAGCAAAAAAATAATAATACAACTGCAAGGAGATATTGCCTATTCCATCAACATAGTGAGAGAATCAATACAGTTCTCACAAGAGATTTGAAAAATAATATACTAGATTTGAAGAAACAAAACAAGCTTGACTTATTGGACTTATAGAAAACATTGCAACAAACAAATAGAAAAAAAAAAAGCATGTTCAACATTAATGAAAACTGACCACCACAAAATAAGTCTTTACTTTTAAAAGTATTTTGTTCCATTGTAAGCATTTTTCAATAATTTGATAAATCTCATAGAGATGACAAAAGGAACTAGACATGGTAAAAATTCCTAGCATATCAGACAATATCCTGGTATTGTCTAAAGGTCATCCCCCACACACCCCAGTATGGCTATGATCTTCACTTAAGGGAAATATTAAAAAGTAAAACTTCTATATCATTTTGAACTTTTATTCCAAACCGGATTGCAAAGTTCTAAAATATAGGATTCATACATTTTTTCCAATAAGATTCTGTATCTTTAATCCATTGGCTTGTACATGGAGCACTCAGACTCAACATTATTAGAATGAAATGAAATATTTATCACCATCTTACTCAGAGAAGATCAAAAACTAAAATGAATCTCAAAAGTGTCAGGTATTTAGAGAGCCAATTCCTTTTCAGACAACTGATTTACAAATCACAAAACTACTTCGGGGGGGGGGGGGAACATGTTGGGTTATGAATTAAGAAGTGGTATTTGGGCCCTGGCCAGTTTGGCTCAGCGGTTAGAGCATCGGCCTGCGGTCCTGAGAGACCCGGGTTCGGTTCCCGCTAAGGGCACGTACCTCGGTTGCAGTTTGTCCCCGGCCCTGGTTGGTTGTGCGGGTGGCAGCCACTCGATGTGTCCCTTTCGCATCAATGTTTCTCTCTCTCTCTCTCTGTTCCTTCCCCCCCCCCCCCTCACTCTACCGGAACAAAAAATGGAAAAATGTCCTCGGGTGAGGATAAAAAAAAAAAAAAAGAAGTGGTATTTGGACCCTGGCTGGTGTGGCTCAGTTGGTTGAGTGTCTTCTCAGACACTGAGGGGTCCCTGGTTTTATTCCTAGTCAGGGTTGGGGGTTCAATCCTTGGTTGGGGTGCATGCAGGAGGCAACCAATTAATCTTTCACACATTGACGTTTTTCTCTCTTTAAAAAAGTCAATAAAAACATATTTTAAGAAAAAAAGTGGCGTTTGGTATATCGCAGTAAATAGCATTGGGTTTAAGTAACTTCATTCTCTTTAATTTTAAATATTAAAAATAAGAAATCTTATTAAACTTTAACAGTATGTTGTGTTGTAATAAATTATATATAGTGTATCTGTTTTCCATTGTAATTACTGGAAACATAGCTTTGCCATTTATAAACAAGTAAATTAGCACATCCACTTTTTTTTTTTAAATTGTTTCTGTGGAAATTTTTTTTTTAAGCATCATTGAAAAACTTACCCTTATCTGAAAGGTACTGAAAAATTTTAACCAATAGTTTTAGGTCAGTACTGTAATTTAAATATAAAGTTAGCCATATAATAGTGAAGAGAACTTGATAGATAAGTTGTTTTTTTTTTTTTCTTTTTGCCTCTGTGATACAAAGGAGTTTTTAAAAATAAAAGTATTGGGGTGACATTGGAAGATTTTTTTCTATGGTATCCAGGTTATTATATTAGCTTCCTTCTGAGTGTAATTAAATGGCATAATATGCTAACTATGGTTTATAAAGCTATTCATAGGACAATTTTAGTTTTAGGTAACATTATTTTAGCTATGTACCTTATGAGATTATTTGTAATACTTTTTCTTATGGTAAGCTGAAGGATAGCATTGTTTGAGTTTTGTTGGTTTGAAATACTACTTCTTTATGTTTTCAAAATTTAGTTATTAATTTGCATCCACAGACCTAAATCAAAACTAAAATTTGAACATTCTACTTTGTTCTGGCATATAATTTTCCTGTTGGAAATTAATTTCTGAATTTCAACAGTATAATTAACTTGAACATAGACACACTAATGTTCTTATCTCTAACCAGGAAAATAATAGATGGGAAAAATCACTTAATGCTGTATCTCTTGTACATCTGAAAAAAATTATATTTGAAAACTATGATCCACTTTTCTGTCTCTAATTTTTTTTTTATCCTCACCTGAGGACATTTTTCTATTTTTTGATCAGATAGAGTGCGAGGGAGAGAGAGGTAGAGAGAGAGAGAGAAACATCGACATGAAAGGGACACATCGAGTGGCTGCCGCCAGCACAACCCAACCAGGGCCGGGGACAAACCGCAACCGAGGTACATGCCCTTAGCGGGAACCGAACCCGGGTCTCTCAGGACCGCAGGCCGATGCTCTAACCGCTGAGCCAAACTGGCCAGGGCCTGTCTCTAATATTTCTATTACAACAGTTGTATTGATTAATTATATGATTCCTTTATTCTTTTATTTTTTTTCTTTTTGAAGGTAGAAAATGTGGTTAACTCCTGTTGTGATAATCACTTAAAATGTACATAATAGCCATTTGTTAAATGACTCTTTCAAGATGCAGGCAAAATTACTACTAAACTTTGATTATATTTAATGATATTTCATAGTTGTTTCAAAGATGCTAATGAAGAAGTTGGAGTGGGGTGATTCACCACTATACCTAAAACAATTAAACCAGATAAAGCCATAGAATCTAGAATTTCAGTTTTCCACATTGTAGGAAATATGCTTTAATTAATAGTCACTTAATGCAATTAAAAATACATTTACAAATAATGATTCCAAGTCATTGAGAAAATTGATAAATTCACACATTCTACTACACCTTGGACCAATGACTACTATTTTTGTCCCAATTTTTGCTTACTTTATAATTGTATGGCAAATATATGTTTTGAATAAGCTCAATCATGTAGAAAATTTTTATAACAAAATCCGTTTTTCTCTTCATAAAACATTAATTTTTTTAATGTCATCTTTGTAGAATATGCTTTAGACTAATTAGAACAATAATCCTTTAAATCAACACTAGATAAGTATCTTAAACTTTGGCCTTTGCATAGATAGTTTTACCAAAGATTGTGGTTGCTTCATTTAGATAATAAATACAAATTATCATTCTGAAATTGACCATTAACAACATACTTAAGGAAATCTTGATAATTAAACTGGATGAAGAAAGAGAAGATAACTAGGAAGTATTTTTAATCACTGAATTGTTTACATGCTTGAGACATTAAATTTCATAAGTGCTCTGAATGTAGGAAATATACACATGTTTGAATTGGTACTGTTTAATGAAACTTTTATTTGGCTGTAGTTCAGTATTTTAAATTGCTTTCTTTTAGATAAAAACTGATTCACTAAATTTTTTTTATTTAATTAATTTATTTATTTTTGTTACCGATGTTTCTCCCTTTTCCCTCACTGATTACCCCCTCTCCCTCCCTCACGCCCTATCCCCAGCGTTGGTGTCCATGTCCATTGTTCATGCATACATGCATGGAAGTTCTGTGGTTTATCTCTCCCCTACCACCCCCTCTTCTGGAGATTGTCAGTCTGTACCCCACTTCCACGTCTCTGGGACTACCCCATTCTTCAGACTGTTATGTTCGTTATATAACACAAATAAGTGAGATCATATGATACTTGTCTTTCTCTGTTTGGCTTGTTTCGTTTAGGATGACAATCTCCAAGTTCCTCCATGTCGTCTCAAAGAATAAGAGATCTTTCTTTCTTACAGCTGCATAGTAATCCATTGTATATATGTACCACCACTTTTTTATCCATTCATCTACTGATGGACATTTGGGCTGTTTCCAGATCTTAGCTATTGTAAATAGTGCTGCTACAAACATGGGGGTACATATATTCTTTGTGATGGGTGTTTCAGGCTTCTTAGGGTATATTCCTAGAAGTGGGATCACTGAGTCAAATGGAAATTCAATTTTTAATTTTTTGAGGTAACACCATAGTGTTTTCCATAGTGGCTGCACCAGTCTGCATTCCCACCAGCAGTGTACTAGAGTCCCCTTTTCTCCACACCCTCGGCAACACTTGTTGTTTGATGATTTGTTGGTGGCGGCCATTCTGACAGGTGTGTGGTGATACCTCATTGTTGTTTTGATTTGCATCTCTCTGATGATTAGTGATGTTGAGCATTTCTTCATATGTCTCTTAGCCATTTGTATGTCCTGTTTGGAGAGGTGTCTATTCAGCTCCTCTGCCCATTTTTTAATTGGGTTCTTTGTCTTTCTTTTGTTGAGTTGTATGAGCACTCTATATATATTGGAAATTAACCCCTTATCTGATACATCATTGGCAATGATGTTCTCCCATATAGTGGGTTGCCTTTCCATTTTGATCATTGTTTCTTTTGCTGTGAAGAAGCTTTTTAGTTAGATGTAGTCCCATGTGTTCATTTTGTCCTTTGATTCTGTTGCCTTAGGAGATGTATCAGTGAAAATTCTGCTCTGTATGATGTCCGAAATTTTGTTGCCTATATTTTCTTCTAGGATTTTTATGGATTCATTAGTCACATTTAAGTCTTTTATCCATTTTGAGGTTATTCTGGTATATGGTGGAAGTTGTTGGTCTAGCTTCATTTTTTGTATGTAGCTGTCTAATTTTCCCAACACCATTTATCAAGGAGGCTGTCTTTACTACACTGTATGCTCTTGCCCCCTTTGTCAAATATTAATTGAGCATATTGTCTTGGAACCATTTCTGGATTCTGGATTCTGTTCCACTGGTCTATCTGCCTGTTCCTGTGCCAGTACCAGGCTGTTTTGATTACAGTGGCTTTGGAGTATAACCTGAAATCTGGTAATGTGATCCCTCCAACTTTGTTCTTCTTTTTCAATATTGCTGTGACTATTTGAGGTCTTTTTTGGTTTAATATGAAATTTTGAAGTATTTGTTCTAGTTCAGTGAAGTATGTCATTGGTATTTTGAAGGGGATTGCATTGAATCTATAAATTGCTTTCAGCAATATGGACATTTTAATGATGTTAATTCTTCCAATCCATGAACAGGGTATGTGTTTCCACTTTTTTATACCTTCCTCTATTTCTTGATCCAATTACCTGTAGTTTTCTGCAAATAGGTCTTTTATTTCTTTGGTTAAGATTATTTCTAGGTATCTTAATTTTTTTCCGCAATGGTAAATGGGATTGTTTTCTTAGTTTCTCTTTCTGTGAATTCATCATTGGTGTATAAGAATGCCATCAATTTCTTAATGTTAACTTTGTATCCTCCTACTTTGCCAAATTTATTTATTAAGTCTAGTAAATTTTTAATGGAGTCTTTGGGGTTTTCTACATATAGTATCGTGTCATCTGTGAATAATGAGCTTCACTTCCTCTTTTCCAATTTAGATCCCATTTATTTTTTCTTCCTGTCTGATTGCTGTGGCAAAGACTTCCAGTACTATGTTAAATAAGAGTGGTGAAATTGGGCATCCTTGTCTTGTTCCTGTTCTTAAGGGAAATACTTTTAGTTTTTGCCCATTGAGTATGATGTTGGCTGTAGGTCTTTCATACTTGGCCTTTATTATGTACAGATATGATTTCTCTATTCCCACATTGCTGAGCATTTTCATCAGAAATGGATGCTGGATTTTGTTGAAGGCTTTTTCGGCATCTATTGATATAATCATGTGATTTTTATTCTTCATTTTATTTATGTGATTTATCACATTTATTGATTTGCGAATATTGTACCAGCCTTGCATCCCTGGGATGAATCCCCCTTGGTTATGGTGAATAATTTTTTTGATGTATTGCTGGATCTGATTTGCTAGTATTTTGTAAAGGATTTTGGCGTCTGTGTTCATCAGGGATATTGGCCTGTAGTTTTCTTTCTTTATAGTGTCTTTTTCTGGTTTTGGAATTAGAATTACGCTGGCCTCATAGAACGTGTTTGGGAGTCTTCCTTCTTCTTTAATTTTTTTAAATACTTTGAGGAGAATTGGTGTTAGATCTTCTTTGAATGTTCGGTAAAACACCCCTGTGAAGCCATCCGGGCCTGGGCTTTTGTGTGCTGGGAGAGTCTTGATTACATCTTCAATTTCTTCTGTTGTTATTGGTCTGTTCAAGTTTTCTGTCTCTTCTTGATCCAGTTTTGGGAGACTATGTGTTTCTAGGATTTTGTCCATTTTGCTTAAATTGTCGAATTTGTTTCCATATAATTGTTCATAGTAGTTTTTAACAATCTTTTGTATTTCTGTGGTGTCAGTTATTATTTCTCCTCTTTCATTTCTGATTTTGTGTATTTGGGTTATCTGTCTTTGTTTCTTGGTGAGTTTAGCTAAGGGTTCATCAATCTTGTTGATCTTTTTATAAAACCAGCTCTTTGTTTCATTGATCCTTTGAATTGTTTTTTGGACTCTATGTCATTTATTTCTGCTCTGATCTTTACTATTTCCTTCCTTCAACTTGCTCTGGGTTTTTGTTGTTGTTGTTGTTGTTGCTGTTTTTTGTTCTCTCTCTAGTTCTTTAAGTTGTGAGGTTAGATAGTCTATTAGATGTTTTTCTTGTTTTCAGGTATGCCTGTAGGACTATGAACCTCCCTGTTAGAACTGCTTTCACTGCATCCCATATATTTTGTGTTGTTATGTCTTCATTTTCATTGGTTTTCAGGAAGTTTTTAATTTCTTCATTAATCTCCTCAGTAACCCATTCATTGTTTAATAACTTGCTATTTAGCTTCCATGTATTCAAATGTCTTTGCATGTTCTTGTTGAAATTGATTTCTAGTTTCATGCCATTGTGATCTGAGAATATGCTTGATATGATTTCAGTCTTCTTGAACTTGTAGAGACTTAGTTTGTGTCCTATCATGTGGTCTATCTTTGAGAATGTCTCATGTGCATTTGAGAAGAATGTGAATTCTGTAGTATTTGGGTGTAATTCTCTGTAGATATCTATTTAATCCATTTAGTCTAGTGCTTCATTTAGAGTCTCTGTTTCCTTGTTAATTTTTTGTCCAGAGAATCTATCCAGTGATGTCAGCGGGGTGTTGAAGTCCCCTGCTATGATTGTATTGCTATTGATTTCTCCTTTGAAGTCTTACAAAAGATTTTTCATATATGTTGGTTCTCCTATATTGGGTGCATATATGTTTATCAAGGTTATATCTTCCTGTTGTATAGATCCTTTAAACATTATTTAGTGGCCTTCTTTGACTCTAGTAATGGCTTTCATTTTGAAATCTATTTTATCAGATATGAGTATTGCTCCCCCAGCTTTTTTCCCCCTTTCCTTTTCCTTGGAAGATTTTTTTTCTATCCCTTCACTTTCAATCTATGTGAGTCTTTTGTTGTGAGGTGGGTCTCTTATAAACAACATATAGATGAGTCATGCTTTCTTATCCAATCAGCTACTCTGTGTCTTTTTATCGGAGCATTCAATCTATTTACATTTAAGGTGATTATTGATATGTACTTATTTATTGCCATTTTTGTTTAGTGTGGTTCTATTTTTCTTCCTATTTCTCCTGCTAATTACAGCAGTCCTTTTAACATTTCTTGCAGTGATGATTTGGTGCTAATGAATTCCCTTAGCATTTTTTTTTTTGTCTGGGAAGCTCTTTATTTGACCTTCTATTTTGAATGATATCCTTGCTGCATAGAGTAATCTTGGATTCAGATCCTTGTTTTTCATGACCTTTATTACTTCATTCCACTCCCTTCTGGCCTATACTGTTTCTGTTGAGAAGTCAGCTGAGAGTCTGATGGGGTTTCCTTTGTAGGTAACCTATTGCTTATCTCTTGCTGCTTTTAGGATTCTCTTTGTCTTTAATTTTGGTCATTTTAATTACTATGTGTCTTGATTTTGGCCTGTTTGGGTTCTTTTTACTTGGGCCTCTCTGTGCTTCTTGAACTTGAATGCCTTCTTCCTTCACCAAGTTAGAGAAGTTTTCTGTCACTATTTCTTCAAATATATCCTCTAACCCTGGCTCATTTTCTTCTTCTTCGGGGACTCCTATGATGTGAATGTTATTACGTTTCCAGTTGTCCCACAGTTCCCTTAAGCTGTCTTCCTGTTTTTTATTTTTTCCTTTTGGTTTTCTGATTGGTTGATTGTTTTTACCCTATCTTCTAATTCACTGATCTAGTCCTAAGCTTTTTCTACTCTGTTGTTTAGACTTTCTAGTGTGTTCTTTGTTTTTGATATGTCATTCTTCATTTCTTCTTGGTGGTTTTTAATTTCCAGCTGGTTGATTTTCAACATTTCTATGTCTTTACTCATGGTACTGATGTCCTTACACATGCTGTTGAGCTTCCTCAAGATTATGGCTCTGAATTCTAGTTCTGTTAACTTGCTTAACTGCACCTCCTTTATCTCATCTTTGGTAGAGGTTTCTTGTTATTTCATTTGGCTTTTGTTTCTGTATTTCATCATTTTGGCTATCAGAGGGGGCTTTGGAGCCTGCCAAATTTTCCCTGTGGGTGTTGGTATTCTGCTGTGTGTGGCTCCCTCTCCTGGGTTTAGATGAGTGAGGGAGGACCCATGTTAAACACCACTGTCAAGTCTTACTTTCCTGGTTAGAGTTGCTAGCCCCGGAATGGTACAGTTATCCTCTAGCTTTTTTCCTGGAGGCTATCAGTAGTGGTTACCTGAAGAACCTTGGCTTCTCAGTTGAATGAAAAACTCCCTCAGGTGCTCAGTGTAAGGGGATATCCTGAGGGCTGGGCAGATGCTGGTTGTTAATTGGCCTCAATTTGCATTTCAATGACCATCGGTTGGTGTTGAATCTCCAAGGGAGGAGCTGCTGCCTCTCCCCAGAGCCCTGGAAGGAGTAAGATGACCAGAGTCCTGCTTGGCTGCACTCACTCAGCAAAAGCTCTGAGCACCCTCCAAATCCCGAGTGTCCCCACACAGTTCCATTCCAGTCTGCCTTCCCTCTGCCAGAGCCCACGGTAAGTGGCTGTGGCTATTTTACCTTCTGTCCTGGCTCTTTGCTGTTGAGCCGCTTGGGAGTTTAACCCAATGGCGCTGGTCACAGCTAAGGCTGCTGCTGACGTGGGCTCCCAGCCCACCTCTTGCATCTATGCAAGTCTACCAGGATTGTGTCAGTGTCCCTGGTTGTGTGGGCCTCCCAGCTGCTTTTCTGTTGCTTTTTCCTGACGATTTGTCTTTATTTTCATTTCATTTCTGTTTGGTCCTTCGACATGGTCTGTGTAGCTTCCATTCACTCTCCTGCCATTTTGGAATCCACTAGATGTTTTTTTAAGGAAAGTAATATATTTTGTTAAGCATACAGTTGAATTTAGCAAATTAGAATAATTTTAGTTTTGTGTTGATCTTGGTTTTCTAAAATTATTTTTAAAACTAGCCCTGGCTCTGTTGGCTCAGTGATTAGAGTGTCTGCTCGTGACAGGAGAGTCCCGGGTTCAGTTCCCACTAAGGATACATACCTCATTTGCAGTTTGTCCCCAGCCCTTGTTGGGGTCGTGTGGATGGAAACCAGTCGATGTGTCTCTTTCGCATTCATGTTTCTCTTGCATTCATGTTTCTTTCTCTTTTTTCCTCCCTCTCTCCCTCCTGTCCTATCTGAGGATGAATGGGAGGGTGCCCTTGGGTGAGGATAAAAAATAAATTAAAAAAATAAAACTAGAAGAAAAAAATCCCAGTTTTAACTGGGAAAAAAGATTAATAGCATTGAAAACATATATCTTATGCATGGAAAGATATATAAAGAAATAAAAATTGTTAAGAATACAGGAAAAATGAGCCTGGCCAGTTTGGCTCAGTTGGTGAGCGTCAACCCATGCACCAAGAGGTCACCAGTTCAATTTTCTGTCAGGACACATTACCAGGTTGTGGGCCCTATCCCCACTGGGGGCATGCACAAGGTGGCCAATCCATGATCTCTCTCATTGATGTTTCTATCTCTCTCTCCCTCTCCCTTTCTCTCTCTCTAAAATCAATAAAGAAGTAAAAAGAATACAGGAAACATAAATTAAAGAGGTTAAGAAGGTATAGAATCAGCTATAGCTAAAGTTTCAACAAAGGTTGTTTATATTTGGTATACTAAACCTTGCCTTTTTGTGTAGAGTTTTCTTCTTGTGACTTATAACACCATAAGAAGAAGAGTTAATAAATCATTAACACTTAATTGTTATCCAATTCAAATGCATATTCAAAGGGATACAAAAAGAAAAATTTTGAAAATTAATTAATTAATTATTTCAATTAAATTTTGTTTTTGTTTCAGATGTTTCTCCTATTTTACCCCATTGACACCCTCCTCCCCATCCCCCCCAGCCCCGTCCCTGACTTCGTTGTCCATGTCCATTGGCTATGCATACATGGGGAATAAATCTTTAATAATGTGTTTGAAGTTATAATGTCATTTAGATGGAGACATTCATCCAGTGCTGAGGGGCCACTAGACTATTCTTTATCATCATCTTGCAAATCTACTATGCTAGACTATACTCCTTGCTGTAGCAAGGAGTGATGTTTTTAATGAATCTAATCTGTGGCGTTTTTTTGTTTTGTTTTGTTTTGTTTTCTTTCTCAGCACCACTTTGTGCCATAATGATGGGAAACAAAGTTTGTAGAAAGTTTTTTTCTCAGACTATTCAAATAATGGCATTATTCTGAAATCTCAAGAGACAAAAGGTGGTAGGACAGAAAATTAACACTGACAAATGATCAGCCTCATTCCCTGCCAGACCTGTTACATGGGTATAGAAGAACAGATACTGTTGGTCTCCTTAAAGTATTCATGACTCAAAGAAGTTACAACCCGTAGGAAAGACCAGGCAGGTACATTTCAGTAACTATGTCTTCAGTTTCATAAACAGTACTAAAGCCAGCTACTTCAAGGGGCTGCCTAGCCTTATTTCCTTTAGCAATTCCACGCTTTCCTATGCCCAAAATAGTCAGATCCAAGTAGACTCAAATTTTCTTGACTTTCTTCAGCTTGTGATTGGGATAGTAAAGTCTTTTATGCACATTCTTGGGTACTGAGATCAGCGTGTGATAAAACACAACATACTGGAACAAAGGGAAAAAATGAATGGCATTGAACTAATGCTGAGAATTCACTCTAAACTTCAGTTTTCTCAAATAGTAGTGCTTCCCTCATTTGGGACCGCATAAGATGTAATCCTGTGGCATTTATGAAGTATTGAACACAAAACCTAAAACATTGTAGATGCTCAATAAATTACCAGTTTCAGCTCAAACTACTCAAGTATTAATCAATCTTGCATATTGACAAAATACAAAATTTTGTTTGTAGAAATTTTTATTTCATGAACACGTGCTACAGCTTTAAAACTAGGTTTTAAAATCACTGGTCTCAGTGTCAAAAATACCTTTTGAAATTTAGTTTATTTAATGCATATACCCTAGTGTATTTGGGAAAGGGGGGACACCTGCAATAATGTCAACATTAAAATTCATTAATAAAAGAATCCTCAAAAAAGAAAACAACAAAAAATAAGTGGTATAATATTTGTGAACTAAATCAAGATGAATGCAGTCACTGACTACTAACAGTGTTTTCATTTAAAAGACTACTCAGTTTTTTTAATAAACTGGGATAAATGGACAAATTCCTAGAAACATACAATTTCCTAAAACTCAACCAGGAAGAATCAGAAAGCCTAAATAGATTAATAACAATAAATGAAATTCAAGCAGTAATAAAAACAAAAAACTTCCAGCAAACAAAAGTCCTGGACCAGATGGCTTCACAGGGGAATTTTATCAAACTTTCAAAGAACTAACACTTATCTACCTCAAACTATTCCAAAAAATTCAAAAAGCAGGAAGACCTTCAAGCTCTTTTTATGAGGGCAGCTTTATCCTAATTCCAAAACCAGATAAAGACATTACAAAGAAAGAAAATTACAGGCCAATATCACTGATAAACATAGATGCCAAAATCCTCAACAAAATATTAGCAAATAGAATCCAGCAACACATTAAAAAGATCATACACCATGACCAATGGGATTTGTTCAGGAAATTCAAAGCTGGTACAATATTCACAAATCAATAAATGTGATATATTACATTAACAAAATGAATGATAAAAATCACATGATCATATTAATAGGTACAGAAAAGCATTCAAAAAAATCCAACACCCATTTTTGGTAAAAACTCTAAGCAAAATGGGAATAGAGGGATCATACCTCAAATGATAAAGGTCATATACAACAAAACTAAAGCCAACATCATACTCAATGGGCAAAAACTAAAAGAGTTTAGTTTAAGAGCAGGAAGAAGACAGGGATGTCTGCTTCTGCCACTATTATTCAACATAGTACTGGAAGTCTTAGCCATAGCAATCAGACAAGAGGAAAAAATAAAAGGGATCCAATTAGAAAGGAGGAATTGAAACTGTCATTATTCTCAGATCAAAAAACTACTATCATCACTAATCATCAGAGACATGCAAATTAAAATGACAATGAGGTATCACCTCACACCTGCCAGAATGGCTACCATCAATAAATCATCAAATAACAAATTCTGGGGAGGATGTGGAGAAAAGGGGACTTTAGAACACTGCTGGTGGGAATGCAGACTGGGGCAGACACTGTAGTAAACAGTGTGGAGTTTCCTCAAAAAAATAAAAATGGAGACGATGGCCCAGGAAGATGGCAATGGGAAGGACCTGAGGGAGGATGAATGTGTGAGAGAGTGAGCTAGTGTGTGACAGAGTATGAGTGAACATGAAGGTGGTTGACCAAACCAGAGCAGTGCAAAGACACCAAGCAGAAGGTCCCTGTGCTGTAGACGGGAGCAGCCTGCTACCATGGTAAGCAGCTCTTCAGGGTGCTTCTCCCTGCACCTAGGGGAGGTCCCACCATTATGGAAGATCCCGGGTCTTCCCTGGGAGGAGGCAGTGGGAGCTGCTAGGGCCCAGCAATCTGAGCCCACCAGCGCACCTGGCACCATCGGACCAGTGGACACTCTGTGTCAACATAGAACACTGCACAGTAGTGGAGCTCCAAAGGTGCTGGTCACAGAAGCCTTGGACAGCCAGGAGCCCAGCACCATCTCCCACAGTAGCAGCCCAATCAGAGTCGAGATATACCCCCAGAAACAGAGGCTGGGGAGAAGACATCCATCCTCAGGCAAAAGAAGCACAGACCAGCAGCTGAGACCCATCCCCAAAACTTACAGCAAAAGCTGAGGAGTTGAGCCCCACGGGGCAGCAGAACTACCCAGCCACCCGCGGTGGGACCTGGAGCTCCTCAGAGGCCTGTGTGATCCAGCACCTCACAAAAGCAGTGGGAAGCTAAAGCCCAAGAGGGACTGGTGGAATCCAGCTGCCTGCCCTTGGGAACTATAGGGTGCTAGGGCACCAGAGAGGCCTGTGCAACCCAGCAGGGACTGTGCTATCTAGTTACCTGCGGGACCTGAAGGGTGCTAAAGCACCAGAGAGCCCTGCGTGACCCAGCAGGGACTGTGCCATCCAGTTACCCTCGGGACCTGCAGGGTGCTGAAGCACCAGAGAGACCTGTGTGACCCAGCAGCCCATAATATAGGCATAGAGCTGGGTCCCAAAGGGACTATGCAATGCAGGTACTCGCAGGACTGGCAGGGTGCAGGGGCACCAGAGAGACCTGTGAAACCAAGCTGTGCAAAAGATAGGGATGGAAGATGTGAAAATGGAAGCAGAGTGAATGGAACCTATACAGAAGATCTTCCATGACCAAACAGGAATCACAACTAAATATAGACAAATCCTCGGAAAAAAGCAACAGAAAAGCAGCAGGACAGGATCATATAACCAGGCACACTGGTAGGATCTGCAGAGGTAGGTGCAAGAGGGTGGTGGGCTGGGAGCCCACTAAAAGCAGCAGGCTTAGCTGTGAGCAGCACCCTTGGGGAATAAAGACCAAGACCACTCCACAGAGCAGAGAGCCAGGACAGAGCACTAAAATAGCCACAGACACTCACCTGGGGGCTAAGGCAGAGGAAGGGAACACTGGGCTGGAACTCTTTGAGGACAACTGGGATTTGGAGGGGCACTCAGAGTTTTTGCTGAGTTGCAGCCACAAAGGATGGTGGCCAGTGTGCTACTTGCCAGAGATGTGGGGAAAAGCAGCAATCCCCCCCCGCACGCCCCCCCCCCCCCCCCGTCACTGATTCAGCCTTTCTCAGGTGAGGCAAAGAAATGCAAATTGAGGCTCATTAACAACCAGCAACCAGCTTCTATCCCAGCCTCTGGAAATCCTCTTATACAGAACACCAGGGCTACATTCCAAGGCACTCAGTTACTGAGACTGATAGCCTCCAGGAAAAAAGCTAGAGGATAACTGAACCCTTCCTGGGCTTGCAAATCTACCCAGAAAAGTTAGACTTGACAGTGGTGTTTAACATGGAGCTGCCCAGGCTCATCCAAACCAGTAGAGGGAGCCACAAACAGCAGAACACCAACATCCACAGGAAAACATTTGTCAGGCTCCAAAACCCACGGAGAGTGCCAAAATAGTGAAAGAAAGAAACAAAACCCAATAGAGAGAACAAGAGAACTCTATCGAAGATCAATGAAATGCAGTTTAACAAATTATCAAAGGTAGAGTTCAGAGCCATGATCTTGAGGAAGCTCAAGAGCATGAGTAAGAATATCATCACCATGAGTAAACATATAGAAACATTGAAAACCAACCAAGTGGAAATGAAGAATGACATAGCAGAAATTAAGAACACATTGGAAGGACTAACCCACAGAGTAGAGGAAGCTGAAGACCAGATCAATGAATTAGAAAACAGGGTAGAAAAAATCAACCAATCAGAAAACCAAAAGGAAAAAACAATTAAAAAACAGGAAGATAGCTTAAGAGAACTGTGGGACAACTGGAAACGTAATAACATTCGCATCATAAGAGTTCCCGAAGAGGAAAAAAAAAGGGCGAGGGTTAGAGAATATATTTGAAGAAATAGTGACAGAAAACTTTCATAACTTGGTGAAGGAAGAAGGCATTCAAGTTCAAGAAGCACAGAGAGCCCCAAGTAAGAAGAACCCAAACAGGCCCACACCAAGACACATAGTAATTAAAATGCCAAAAATTAAAGACAAAGAGGGAATCCTAAAGAGAGCAAGAGATAAGCAACAGGTTACTAACAAAAGAAACCCCATAAGGCTCTCAGCTGACTTCTCAACAGAAACAGTATAGGCCAGAAGGGAGTGGAATAAAGTAATAAAGGTCATGAAAAACAAGGATCTGAATCCAAGACTACTCTATTCAGCAAGGCTATCATTCAAAATAGAAGGTAAAATAAAGATCTTCCCAGACAAAAAAAAAAGGCTAAGGGAATATATTAGCAGCAAATCAGTACTACAAGACTTGCTAAAAGGACTGCTGTAATTAGTAGAAGAAACAGGAAGAAAATTAAAACCACAGTAAACAAAAATGGCAATAAATAAGTACATATCAATTATCACCTTAAATGTGAATGGTTTGAGTGCTCTGATAAAAAGACACAGAGAAGCTAATTACAAAAGAATGACTCACATATGTGTTATTTACAAGAGACCCACCTCAAAACAAAGGACTCATGTAGGTTGAAAGTGAAGGGATGGAAAAAAATCTTTCAAGCAAACAAAAAAGAAAAAAGTGCTGGTGTAGCAATACTCATATCTGATAAAGTAGATTTCAAAATGAAGGCCATAACTACAGACAAAGAAGGCCACTATACAATAATGAAAGAATGTTGAACAGTAAGATATAACCTTGGTAAACATATATGCACCCAATATAGGAGCACCAACATATATTTAAAATGTTCTGGAGGATTCAAAGGAGAAATAAACAGCAATACAATCATACCAGGGGACTTCAACACCCCACTGACATCACTGGATAGATCATCTAGACAAAAAATTAACAAGGAACACAGATTCTAAATGAAGCACTAGATCAAATGGATTTAATAGACATCTACAGAGAATTACACCCCAAAACTACAGAATTGACATTATTCCCAAGTGCACATGGGACATTCTCAAAGATAGACCACATGTTAGGGCACAAACTAAGTATCTATAAATTCAAGAAGATTGAAATCATATCAAGCATCTTCTTAGACCACATTGGCATTAAACTAGAATTCAATTTAAACAAGAACATGCAAAGACATTTGAACACATGGAAGCTAAATAGCATATTATTGAACAATGAATGGGTTACCATGGAGATCAAGGGAAAAATTAAAAACTTTCTGGAAACCAATAAAAATGAACATACAACAACGCAAAATTTATGAGATGCAGCGAAAGCATTTCTGAGAGGGAAGTTCATAGCACTACAGGCCTACCTCAAGAAACAAAAAAAAATTCTTACAGACTATCTAACCTCACAACATAAAGAATTATAAAACAAACAAAAAGAAAACCCCAGAGCAAGTAGAAGAAAATAATAAAGATCACAGAGGAAATAAATGACATGAAGAGCATAAAACAACTAAAAGGATCAATGATACAAAGAGCTGGTTCTTTGAAAAGATAAACAAGATTGATGGACCTGTCGATAGACTCACCAAGAAATGAGAGAGAATGCAAATACACAAAATCAGAAATGAAAGAGGAGAAATAATAACTGACACCACAGAAATACAAAGGATTGTTAACAAATTTTATGAACAATTATACGGCACCAAATTCTACAATCTAAGTGAAATGGACAAATTTCTAGAAACACATAGTCTCCCAATACTGAACCGGGAAGAGATAGAAAACTTGAACAGACCAATAACAATAAAAGAAATTGAAGATGTAATCAAGACTCTCCCAGCACACAAAAGCCCAGGCCCGGATGGCTTCATGGGGAAATTTTACCGAACATTCAAAGCAGAACTAACACCCATTCTCCTCAAAGTATTTCAAAAAATTCAAGAGAAGGAAGACTTCCAAACTCATTTTATGAGGCCAGCATAATTCCAATTCCAAAACCAAAAAAAAGACATAACTGAGAAAGAAAGCTTCAGGTCAATATCCCTGATGACATAGATGCCAAAATCCTGAGCAAATACTAGCAAATCGAATCTAGCAATACATCAAAAAAATATTGATCATTACCAACTGGGATTCATCCCACGGATGTAAGGCTGGTTCAATATTGGAAAATCAATAAATGTGATATGCCACATAAACAAAATTAAATATAAAAATTATATGATCACATCAATAGACGCTGAAATAGCTTTTGCCGAAATCTAGTACCCATTTCTGATAAAAATGCTCAGCAATGTGAAAATAGAGAAATCATATCTGTACATAATAAAGGCCATATATGAAAGACCTATAGCCAACATCATACTCAATTGGCAAAAACTAAAATCATTTTCCTTAAGAACAGGAACAAGACAAGGATGCCCACTTTCGCCACTCTTATTTAACACAGTACTGGAAGGCTTAGCCATAGCAATCAGACAGAAAGAAAAAAATAAAAGGGATCCAAATTGGAAAGGAGGAAGTGAAACTGTCATTATTCGCAGATGACATGATATTTTACGTAGAAAACTCCAAACTCTCCATCAAAAATCTACTGGACTTAATAAATGAATTTGCAAAGTAGCAGGATACAAAATGAACATTGAGAAATTGACGGCATTCTTATACAACAATAATGAACTCACAGAGAGTGAAACTAAAAAAAAAACAAAAAAAAAAAACAAAACAATCCCATTTACCATCACAGCAAAAAAGTTAAGATACCTAAAAATAAACGTAACCAAAGAAATAAAGGACCTATTTGCCGAAAACTATAGGTAATTGAAAAAAAAAAAAAATAGAGGCAGATATACAAAAGTGGAAGCACATATCTTCTTCATGGATTGGAAGAATTAACATCATTAAAATGTTCATATTGCCCAAAGAAATCTACAGATTCAATGCAATCCCCTTCAAAATACCAACGACATACTTCACAGAACTACAACAAATACTTCAAAAGTTTATATGGAACCAAAAAAGACCCCGAATAGCCACAGCAATCTTGAAAAAGAAGGAGAAAGTAGGTAGGATCACATTACCGGATATCAAGTTACACTACAGAGCTACTGTAATCAAAAGAGCCTGTTACTGGCACAAGATCAGGCATATAGACCAGTGGAACAGAACAGACAACCTGGAAATTGATCCAAGACATTATGCTCAATTAATATTTGACAAAGGTGACAGGTGCATACAATGGAATAAAGACAGCCTCTTTAATAAATGGTGTTGGGAAAATTGGACAGCTACACACAAAAAAATAAAACTAGACCATCAACTCATACCCTACACAAGAATAAACTCAAAATGGATAAAAGACTTAAAAGTGACCTGTGAATCCATAAAAATCCTAGAAGAAAATGTAGGCAACAAAATTTTGGACATCATATGCAGCAAAATTTTCACTGATACATCACTTAAGGCAACAGAAACAAAGGAGAAAATGAACACATGAGACTACATCGAACTCAAAAGCTTCTGCACAGCAAAAGAAACAACCACCAAAATGGAAAGGGGACCCACTGTATGGGAGAGCATAATTGCCATTGATACATCAGATAAGGGGTTAATTTTCAAAATATATATGATGTTCATACACCTCAATAAAAGAAAAAGAACCCAATTAAAAAATGGGCAGAGGAACTAAATAGACAACTCTCCAAACAGAACATACAAATGGCTAAGAGACATATGAAGAAATGCTCAACATCACTAATCATCAGAGAGATGCAAATTAAAACAACAATGAGGTATCTCTTCACATCTGTCAGAATGGCCCCCATCCACAAATCACCAAACAAGTGTTGGCAAGGGTGTGTAGAAAAGGGGACTCTAGTACACTGCTGGTGGGAATGCAGACTGGTGCAGCCACTATGGAAAACAATATGGTGTTACCTCACAAAAGTAAAAATTAAACTGCCAGTTGTCCCAGTGATCCCACTTCTAGGAATATACCCTAATAAGCCTAAAACACCAATCAGAAAGAATATATGTACCTCTATGTTCATAGCAGCATTATTTAATAACTAAGATCTGGAAACAGCTCAAGTGTCCATCAGTAGAGGAGTGCATAAAAAAGTTGTGGTACATTTGCACAATGGAATACTATGAAGCTGTAAGAAAGAAAACTCTCTTACCCCTTGAGACAACATGGAGGGACCTGGAGAGTATTATGCTCAGAAAAATAAGCCAGTCAGAGAAAGACAAATATCATATGATCTCACTTATTTGTGGAATCTAGTGAACAAAATAAATGGATGAATGAAATAGAACCAGAGGCATGGATATGTGGAACAGACTGGCAAGTCTCAGAGGTAGGGGGAAGGGGGGAGCAAGATATTAACTAAAGAATTTACATGCATATGTGCATTACCTATGTACATAGATTATAGGGTGGTGAAAGCCTGATGGGATGGGAAACGGTAGGAGGGGTAAAAAAGGGGGAGATATCTGTAATATTCTAAAAATAGAAAATAAAAAAAGTAAAGAGACTGAATTTTAATTAAAACCTTCCCGAAATGAAAGGTTCTGAAATAAATGCCTTTACTGAATTCTAATAATTATTTAAAGAATTAACAGTAATTTTTCATAAATTATTCCAAAAATATAAAGAGGAGGGGAAATTGCCTATGTCATCCTGTAAGGTCTGTATTAACCAGAGATCAAAAGTGGTCAAACACATCTCAAAAAAAATTACAGAGTATTGTTGCTTAAAAATAGGCATAAATATCTTCAACAAAATACTTTGAAACAGAATCCATCATCATATAAAAGGATTATGTACCATGACAATGTGTAATTTATCTTACAAATATAAGGCTAATTCAATATATAGAAATCAATCAATGTCATTAAAAATATTTATAGAATAAAGGAAAATCTACATGATCATCTGTATGGACATAGAATTACAGAATAATTAAACAAATTGAATACCTATTTATCATTAAACAATGAATGGGAAAGAACTTCCCAAAATGATGAAGGATATGTAAAAAAAATTCACAGCTGTCACCATACATAATAGTTACATACTGAAATCTTTACAGCTATAATCAGTGATGCCCATTGTCATCACTCCTATTCAACATTGGACTGACGTTCTCATAAATTGTATATGAATAAGAAAAGCAAATGAAATAGAAGACATCTATATTGGAAAAGAAGAAGTATGACTTCCTGTTTGCAGATTACATAATCACATACAGAGGAAGCACTAAAGAGTTCATTTAAAAAGACAAACTATGAGAAGCAATAAATGAGTTCAGCAAGATCACAGGATATAAGATCAACATAGGAAAATAAGTTGTATTTGATTATACTATAAGTGAAATATCAAAAAATAAAATTTAAAAAGCAATCCATTTACAATAGCACCAAGAAGAGAAAATTTGGGGGACTAAACGTAACCAAAAGAGTGCAGGATTTGTTTATTGAAAAGTATAGTGCATTACTGAAAGAAAATGGAGAAGACCTAAATAAATATGTTTATGTTTCTGGGTTGGAAGACTATATTAAGCTGGGTATATTCCCCAGATTGATCTATAAATTTAATGTAATCTCTATCAAAATTCCAATCTTTCTTTTTATAAAAATTGACAAATTGATCCTTTAATTCATACGGAAATGCAAGAGATTCATTATAGCTAAAAATGATCTTGAAAAAGAACAGCAAAAGTGAAGAACTCATGCTTTCCAATTTTAAAACTTACAACAAGGCTACAGTAATCAAGAAAATGTGGCACTGGCATGAAGATAGCCATATAGATCAATGAAATAAAATTCAGAGCCCAGAAATAATCCCATATGTCTGCGGTCAATTGATTTTCAAGAAATATGCCAAGACCAATGAATAGGAAAGAATTAATCTTTTCAACCAGTATTGTTGGGATAATTGAATATTCACATGGAAAAGTATGACTTTGTTCTCTTCAAACTATATACAAAATGGGTCATAGATCTAAGTGTAAGAGCTAAAATACACAATTTTTGGAAAAAACAACAACACGGGTAAATTTTCTTTACATTTTATTAGGCAATGCTTTCTAAGATACAATACCTAAACAAAAAACAAAAAAAACAACAACTGATAAACTGTACATCATCAAAATTAAAAACTTTTTATATGTCACCCTGGCCAATTTGGCTCAGCTACTAGAGCATTGGCCCATGGACCAGAGAGTCCTGGGTTCAGTTCCCACCAAGGGCACATACCTCCATTGCGGTTTGTCCCTGGCCCTGGTTGGGGTCCTGTGGGTGGCGGGTGGCCTGTCCATGTGTCTCTTTCACATCGATGTTTCTCTCTTTCTCTCTTCCTCCCTCTCTCCCTCCTGCTCTATACAAAGATAAATGCAAAAAAAAAAAAAAAAATGTCCTCGGGTGAGGATAAAAAAAACAAAACAAAAATCTTTTATGTGTCAAAATACACTATCAAGAAATTGAAAGATAATATATATATAATAGGGAAAAATACATAAATATATACATATATCTGATAAAGGTTTATCATCTTGAATAGACAAAGAACTCTTACAACTCAACAATAAAGACAAATCATGAAATTATAAAATGGGCAAAGGTTTGATAGACAATACTCCAAATAATTTATTAAAAATGGCCAATGGGGGGATCGGGAGGAGGGTGTCAATGGGGAAAAAAGAAGAAACATTTGTAACAAAAATAAATTAATAAGTGTAGATAGATAGATAGATAGATAGATAGATAGATAGATAGATAGATGATAGATAAAAACAAAAAAAAAAGGCCAATAATCACAGGAAAAGAGGCTCAACAACATTAGTCATCAGGGATATGTAAATCAAAACTATAACGAGATATCAGTTTATGCTCATTAAGGTGGGTACAAGATAAACATTTCAAAATGCTGAGTTTTAGCAAGGATGTGAAAAAATGGGAACCTTCCTATATTGCTGATGCGATTGTAAAATGTTGCATCCCCTATGGAACACTATTCAGCAGTTCCTCTAAAAGCAAAACATACATATGTCATGTGACCCAGCAATCCTCCTCTCAAGAGAATTAAAAACATAGTAGATTGAGACAACTCCTGTGCATGAATGTCCACTAAAGCATTATTCATAATAGCCAAAAAGTGGAAATAACTTAAATGTTCATCAAATGATGACCGAATAAACAAATTGTGGTGCATCCATACAATGAAATATTATTCTGCCATAAAAAAATTATTGACTGATTTATGCTAGAGCATAAATGAACTTTGAAAACATTATTTCCAATGAAAGAAACCAAACTCAAAATGCCACATATTGTATGAGTATTTTTCTATGAAATACTTAGAAAAAGCAAAGCCATAGGGATCGAAAGTAGATTAGCAGTTTCCACAAGCTGGGGAAGATGAGGGTGGGGAGGGGAGTCGCTGCTAATAGGGAAGGTGTTTCTTTTTTGTTTGTTTAAAAATATATTTTTTTTTTTTTTTATTATGAAGTTTTATTTATTTTTTTGTTACAGATATTTTACCTTTTTACCCCATTGGCACCCCCCACCCCCCTCCCCCTCCACCCTGTCCCTGGCTTAGTTGTCCATGTCCATTGGTCGTGCATACATGCATATAAGTTCTGTGGTTTATCTCTTCCCACCCCCCCACCCCCCATCCCCTCTTCTGAGGGATGTCAGTCTGTACCCTACTTCCATGTGTCTGGGTCTACTGTATTCCTCAGACTGTTATGTTCATTATATTCCGTATATAAGTGAGATCATGTGGTATTTGTCTTTTTCTGCTTGGCTTCTTTCACTTAGGATAATACTTTCCAGGTCCCTCCATGTCGTCTCAAAGGATAAGAGATCTTTCTTTCTTACCGCTGCATAGTACTCCATTGTGTATATGTACCACAGCTTTTTGATCCATTCGTCTACTGGTGGACACTTGGGCTGTTTCCAGATCTTAGCTATTGTAAATAGTGCTGC
Organism: Molossus molossus; assembly: GCF_014108415.1. Taxonomy (NCBI): domain Eukaryota; kingdom Metazoa; phylum Chordata; class Mammalia; order Chiroptera; family Molossidae; genus Molossus; species Molossus molossus. Next base: position 19,988,494 of record NW_023425355.1, read on the forward strand.
TATGAACATGGGGGTACATATATTCTTCCTGATTGGTGTTTCAGGCTTCTTAGGGTATATTCCCAGCAGTGGGATCACTGGGTCAAATGGAAGTTCAATTTTTAATTTTTTGAGGTAGCACCATATTGTTTTCCATAGCGGCTGCACCAGTCTGCATTCCCACCAGCAGTGTATTAGAGTTCCCTTTTCTCCACACCCTCGCCAACACTTGTTGTTTGATGATTTGTTGATGGCGGCCATTCTGACAGGTGTGAGGTGATACCTCATTGTTGTTTTAATTTGCATCTCTCGGATGATTAGTGATGTTGAGCATTTCTTCATATGTCTCTTGGCCATTTGTATGTCCTGTTTGGAGAGGTGTCTATTCAGCTCCTCTGCCCATTTTTTAATTGGGTTCTTTGTCTTCCTTTTCTGGAGTTGTATGAGCTCTCTGTATATATTGGAAATTAATCCCTTATCTGATACATCATTGGCAATGATGTTCTCCCATACAGTGGGTTGTCTTTCCATTTTGATGATCTTTTCTTTTGCTGTGCAGAAGCTTTTTAGTTTGATGTAGTCCCATGTGTTCATTTTCTCCTTTATTTCTGTTGCCTTAGGTGATGTATCAGTGAAAATTCTGCTCCGTATGATGTCCGAAATTTTGTTGCCTACATTTTCTTCTAGAATTTTTATGGATTCACGGGTCACATTTAAGTCTTTTATCCATTTTGAGTTTATTTTTGTGTATGGTGTAAGTTGATGGTCGAGTTTCATTTTTTTGCATGTAGCTGTCCAATTTTCCCAACACCATTTATTAAAGAGGCTGTCTTTACTCCACTGTATGCTCTTGCCACCTTTGTCAAATATTAATTGAGCGTATTGCCTTGGGTCCATTTCTGGGTTTTCAGTTCTGTTCCACTGGTCTATATGCCTGTTCTTGTGCCAGTACCAGGCTGTTTTGGTTACAGTCGCTTTGTAGTATAACCTGATATCTGGTAATGTGATCCCTCCAACTTTGTTCTTCTTTTTCAAGATTGCTGTGGCTATTCGGGGTCTTTTTTGGTTCCATATGAACTTTTGAAGTATTTGTTCTAGTTCTATGAAATATGTCGTTGGTATTTTGATGGGGATTGCATTGAATCTATAGATTGCTTTGGGTAGTATGGACATTTTAATGATGTTAATTCTTCCAATCCATGAACAGGGTATGTTCTTCCACTTTTTTATATCTTCCTCTATTTCTTTTTTCAATGACCTGTAGTTTTCTGCAAATAGGTCCTTTACTTCTTTGGTTAAGTTTATTCCTAGGTATCGTAATTTTTTTGGAGCGATGGTAAATGGGATTGTTTTTTCAGTTTCTCTTTCTGTGAGTTCATCATTAATGTACAAGAATGCCGTCGATTTCTTGACGTTAATTTTGTATCCTGCTACTTTGCCAAATTCATTTATTAAGTCTAATAGATTTTTGATGGAGTCTTTAGGGTTTTCTATGTACAATATCATGTCATCTGCAAATAATGACAGTTTCACTTCCTCCTTTCCAATTTGGATCCCTTTTATTTTTTCTTCATGTCTGATTGCTGTGGCTAAGACTTCCAGTACAATGTTAAACAAGAGTGGCGAAAGTGGACATCCCTGTCTTGTTCCTGTTCTTAATGGAAATGTTTTTAGTTTCTGTCCATTGAGTATGATGTTGGCTGTAGGTCTTTCATATATGGCCTTTATTATGTCGAGATATGATCCCTCTATTCCTACATTGCTGAGCGTTTTTATCAGAAATGGATGCTGGATTTTGTCGAATGCTTTTTCAGCATCTATTGATATGATCATGTGGTTTTTATTCTTCATTTTGTTTATGTGGTGTATCACGTTTATTGATTTGCGAATATTGTACCAGCCTTGCATCCCTGGAATGAATCCCACTTGGTCATGGTGAATAATTTTTTTGATGTATTTCTGGATCCGATTTGCTAGTATTTTGTTCAGGATTTTGGCGTCTATGTTCATCACAGATATTGGCCTGTAGTTTTCTTTCTTCGTAGTGTCTTTTTCTGGTTTTGGAATTAGAATTATGCTGGCCTCATAGAACGTGTTTGGAAGTCTTCCTTCTTCTTGAATTTTTTGAAATAGTTTGAGGAGAATGGGTGTTAGTTCTTTTTTGAATGTTCGGTAAAACTCCCCCGTGAAACCATCTGGGCCTGGGCTTTTGTTTGCTGGGAGAGTCTTGATTACCTCTTCAATTTCCTTAGTTGTTATTGGTCTGTTCAAGTTTTCTATCTCTTCCGGGAATAGTTTTGGGAGACTGTGTGTTTCTAGAAATTTGTCCATTTCGCTGAGATTGTCGAATTTGTTGCCATATAGTTGTTCATAGTAGTTGTTAACAATCTTTTGTATTTCCGTGGTGTTGGTTGTTACTTCTCCTCTTTCATTTCTGATTTTGTGTATTTGGGTTCTCTCTCTTTGTTTCTTGGTGAGTCTAGCTAAGGGTCCATCAATCTTGTTTATCTTTTCGAAAAACCAGCTCTTTGTTTCATTGATCCTTTGAATTGTTTTTTTGGTCTCTATGTCATTTATTTCTGCTCTGATCTTTACTATTTCCTTCCTTCTACTTGCTCTGGGGTTTTCTTTTTGTTTGCTTTCTAATTCTTTAAGTTGTGAGGTTAGACAGTCAATTAGAAATTTTTCTTGTTTTTTGAGGTAGGCCTGTAGTGCTATGAACTTCCCTCTCAGAACTGCTTTCGCTGCATCCCATAGATTTTGTGTTGTTGTGTGTTCATTTTCATTGGTTTCCAGGAAGTTTTTGATTTCTTCCTTGATCTCCTCGGTGACCCATTCATTGTTTAATAACATGCTATTTAGCCTCCATGTGTTGAAATGTCTTTGCATGTTCTTGTTGCAATTGATTTCTAGTTTCATGCCATTGTGATCTGAGAAGATGCTTGATATGATTTCAATCTTCTTGAACTTGTAGAGATGTAGTTTGTGTCCTATCATGTGGTCTATCTTTGAGAATGTCCCATGTGCACTTGAGAAGAATGTGTATTCTGTAGTTTTGGGGTGTAATTCTCTGTAGATATCTATTAAATCCATTTGGTCTAGTGCTTCATTTAGAGTCTCTGTTTCCTTGCTAATTTTTTGCCTAGAGGATCTATCCAGTGCTGTCAACGGGGTGTTGAAGTCCCCAGCTATGATTGTATTGTTGTCGATTTCTCCTTGGAAGTCCTCCAGAAGATTTTTAATATATTTTGGTGCTCCTATATTGGGTGCATATATGTTTATCAAGGTTATATCTTCCTGTTGGATAGATCCTTTCAATATTATGTAGTGGCCGTCTTTGTCTCTAGTTATGGTCTTCATTTTGAAATCTATTTTATCAGATATGAGAATTGCTACCCCAGCTTTTTTTTGCTTTCCATTTGCTTGGAAAATTTTTTTCCATCCCTTCACTTTCAACCTATGTGAGTCTTTTGTTGAGAGATGGGTCTCTTGTAAACAACATATAGATGAGTCATGCTTTCTTATCCAATCAGCTACTCTGTGTCTCTTTATGGGAGCATTCAATCCATTTACGTTTAAGGTGATTATTGATATGTACTTATTTATTGCCATTTTTGTTTAGTGTGGTTCTATTTTTCTTCCCATTTCTACTGCTAATTACAGCAGTCCTTTTAACATTTCTTGCAGTGCTGGTTTGGTGCTAATGTATTCCCTTAGCTTTTTTTTGTCTGGGAAGCTCTTTATTTGATCTTCTATTTTGAATGATAGCCTTGCTGGGTAGAGTAGTCTTGGATTCATATTCTTGTTTTTCATGACTTTGATTACTTCATGCCATTCCCTTCTGGCCTGTAGAGTTTCTTGTGAGAAGTCAGCTGAGAGCCTTATGGGGTTCCCTTTGTAGGTAACCTGTTGCTTATCTCTTGCTGCTTTTAGGATTCTCTCTTTGTCTTTAATTTGTGGCATTTTAATTACTATGTGTCTTGGTGTGGGCCTGTTTGGGTTCTTCTTACTTGGGACTCTCTGTGCTTCTTGAACTTGAATGCCTTCTTCCTTCACCAAATTAGGGAAGTTTTCTCTCACTATTTTTTTGAATATATTCTCTATCCCTTGCTCATTTTCTTCTTCTTCGGGGACTCCTATGATGCGAATATTATTACGTTTCCAGTTGTCCCATAGTTCTCTTAAGCTGTCTTCCTGTTTTTTAATAGTTTTTTCCTTTTGTTTTTCTGATTGGTTGATTTTTTCTACCCTGTCTTCTAATTCACTGATCCGGTCCTCAGCTTCCCCTACTCTGCTTTTTAAACCTTCCAATGTGTTTTTCATTTCGGATATGTCATTTTTTATCTCTTCTTGTTGGTTTTTAATTTCCATTTGGCTTATTTTCAGTGTCTCTATGTCCTTACTCATGCTGTTCAGCTTCCTCAAGATCATGGCTCTGAATTCTAGCTCTGTTAACATGCCTAATTGCTCCACATTGATCTCATCTTCGGTGGAGGTGGTTTGCTCTTTCATTTGGCTTCTGTTTCTGTGTTTCACCAAAAAATATTTTTTTTTTTTATTGATTTTAGAGAGAAAGAAAGGGAGAGAGAGATAGAAACATCGATGAGAGAGAACATGGATTGGCCGCCTCCTGCATGCCCCCTACTGGGGATTTGGCTCACAACCTGGGCATGTGCCCTAACTGGGAATTGAACTGGCAACCTCTTGGTGCATGGGTCGATGCTCAACCACTGAGCCACACCAGCCGGGCAAGGTGTTTCGTTTTTGGATGGGGAAAATGTTTTGTAATTAGATAGTGGTGATGCACAACCTTGTTAATATACTAAAACTCTTGACTCCTACATTTTACAGTTGTATTTTATGCTATGCGAAGCACATCTTTTTAAAAAGTCCCAATTAGGCTATGTCTGTGTGGCCTAATAATAGCACCATATCAGTGTGCTACCACCTTTGCTGACATAAAAATGTACACATCTGAAACATAAATATTTACACACCTGAAAGGGGCACCTCTAGTGTTGCAGAAATAAAGTCTCTGTTTGTCTACCACTCTACTTCATCTCTTAATTTACTGTTTTCCTTAACAAAATGGTAATGTCCAGTCAATAAAGGTGTCCTTTTTATTATTCTAATCCCAAAAGTAATAAAAATGTACAAAATGTTATCAGAATCTTCTTCAGGCATCAGTAACATGGAAAATGTTGGTTTACAGGTTTGGCACAGAAAGTTTCCTTTTAGGTACCAATTAGCCAATGTATTGGCATCAATAATTTTTGTTGATATTGATTGTTTTTTATTTTTATTTATTTTTTTATCTTGAGTTATGAGAGAGCATATAATGATGTGCTGTTGAAATGATGGGCCACAAGGGATCTCAGGATAGGAGTGGATGAAGACAGGAGCGTGGAGACCAACAAAGGATACTTCAAGGGCAGTCCAGATGGTGAGCCTCACTACTTTGAAGCTTGAACTAGTCAGTCAGCAAAGGCACTGATCTAGACAGCCGAGTTGATTCAGAAGTTGTTGGTGATTAGAAGAAAATGTCCAAGGTAGTTTGAGAATAAGGATTGGCAAAGAGACATAAATCCCTGGTTTCATTACTCAGAAAGTGTCAGGCAGAGGTGGTCTCATACCCCCTGAATACTCTGTTATGGAGAATGTTCTATAAATGATTGATGCTGATCTAATACATTTTTACTCTCAGAGTACCAAGACTATTAATTTGACTACAATTTTCTCTGATACTCGTACTTGACAGAGAACTTCATCCCTTTTTGAAATGCTTATTTACTATGTAATAAGAAAATTGTCTTCATTTTCTTCAAAATCTTTTGGTCTCTACAGGAATTTGACTTAAGCTTTCACAAAGTGTAGTCTGTTCTCCTGTGTTCACAGTGTTCTATAGGAACTCTCTTCATATGATCATTTATATCAAGGATCCTCACTCTCATAGGAAAAGAAAGTTAGTTAGAGTTGGGGAATCTGTTGAATCTTGTAGCAAGAGGAGTGATTCCAAGGGAGAGAAAGCTACTGGTTACGATGTTAAATGCTATCATAGGGAACAGGAACTGTAAGCTGGAAGGCAATGTTTTCCTACCTGACACGAAAACTTTGATGGATTATTTCTATTTTCAATTTTCTTCCAGGAATTTGGTGTTGAATGATCTGACCCATTGTGTGGTATGCAGAGCAAAGGTAGATGCATACTAGATCACATAATCATTTCCAAGTTTTGTTTTACTTCTAAGTTGGCTTTGTCTGTGTTCTCTCTTAACAAATTTAAAAGGAAGTCTTCCATTAAGTAATATAAATTCTAATGCTCAATCTAGATATTTCTCTTATGTTCTTTTCCCAAATAACTTGACGAAACCGTTTAGCATAAGCACATTCATGCCAAATGGGACAGCCAACTAGTTAGAAGAGTGCACTAGCATGTTTTTCTTCCTTTAATATCTGACTTTCAAAATCATACATTTGCCCTTTCCCCCATAATGCCAACATGTACAATACCTAATATGACTGAATAATTTTTGGTATGACTAGAAACAAACAAAAAAAAAAAACAGTTTCCATAGCAACATATCTTTCCATATGAAAACACTAAGAGCATCGCTCTCATCACTATTCAAGTTTTGTCTTGTTTTGTCAGTTTGCCTATTGATTTACTCAGAGGATAGGGCAGATGCTGAATATCATTGAGAGGAAAGAATAGAAGCACATGGACAGTTAAAAAATGTATTATAATTTCACACCGAGTAAGCTATTTAGTGACATAGGGTTTCTGATATAGGCAAATTATAAAACATGATATGGGAAAAAGAATTAAGCTCTATGAGAGGAGAGTGTCTTGTAAATTTTGCATGGACCTATAAACCAATAGATTTGTGGAATTGGCATATGAAGATGAAGGGCTATTGATTGATGGTACTATAAATACACATTCATGAAGTGAAGTTTAACACACACTAATAATGGGCCAGGTTCAGAAGCTGAAAAGAGAGAGGGAAGTTAATCTGGCACTGAAGCTATTACTAGAGAGTGAGATTCCAGTGCCTCACAATTCGTACATCTCATACAAATTAATGACAATAAAGCACAGCTGGATCCCTGACTCAGCTGAACGAATTACCTGAGTTAGTGTTTTCTTTTTCTTTCTGTGCTTTCAACCCTTGAATTGGGCACATAAGTGTGTGTGTGTGTGTGTGTGTGTGTGTGTGTGTGAGAGAGAGAGAGAGAGAGAGAGAGAGAGAGAGAGAGAGAGAGAGAGAGAGACATAGACAGTTTTCTGGACCCTAAGGTATTCTGATAAGTGCACAGGGTATTGTAAGCACAGATAATGAACAACTCATTCTATCTAGGAGAAACCAAAACAGTTTTGATGAAATGGATGACAATGAAATTGGCCATTGAAAGATGAATAGGAGTTCTTCAGGAAGATAAGGAGCAGGAATTTCACTGTAGAGAAAAAATAACACTAGCATTAGAAGGAAGGCATAAAAAAGTGTGATTTGTTTTGGGAGAAAATGTAGCCTGCTGTGTTGGGATACACATATTATTTATAGCCTAAAGAGAAAAAATATTTTCAGATTTGGACAGTTCTGACATTATTTGGATCAGGATGCCAACATGAATTAATCCAACGTGCCCATTTCATCATAGTAGCAAAGAAGGGAAGGGAAAGGAGGAGAGATTAGAGGTATGTGATGGAAATTGAGTGACTGGATACATGGTGAACATAAAGATATCCAAGCAAAGGCCACGTGACTGGATTGATATGAGCTAGAGAAATTGTAGACTGGGAAGAACAAGCAGTATGAAAAGGACATATAACAACTGACAGGAGTAAGACATTAAGATGGCCCTCCTGTTTTAACGTGACTTGTACTACCTCTGTCTAGTCAAACCTATTTGCTTACAAGCAAGTTTCTGTACATGAGACCTAACAGTAAAGCTTTCCCTGTGGAAACTTGTGAAAATAGCATCCTTCTATTCTTTTAGCACTTTACCCCTTCATGTAGACACTCTCCTATGCCTTTAAAAATTTTTTTTTCCTTTATTGGTTTTAGGGAGGAGCTAGAAGGAGAGACAGAAACATCAATGAGAGAGAACATCGATTGGCCGCCTCCTGCATGCCCCCCACTGGGGATCGGGCCCACAACCTGGGCATGTGTCCTGACCAGGAATCAAACTGGCGACCTCTTGGTGCATGGGTCGATGGTCAACCACTGAGCCACACCAGCCGGACTACCCTGTGCCTTTTTGAACAAGAGGTTCTCATGTCATAACTTTGGTTGACTCAAAATCCCCTAATGGTGTTCTGTTCAGGCTCACTGTACAAGAGGAATGACTTGTACGCAGGGCCAGTGTTTCCCTCCCCTTTCAACTCAGTCTTCCAAGCTCTGTGTCCTAGATCTTATCAGTTATACCTCCCAATACATATTAAACACGTCTACTCGTTTTTTGTTCAGAGTTCCTTTTAAAGGGTCTGAGCTTGTGGGAGATCACATCCACAACACAAGGCCAATGTAGAGCAAAATGGCTTTATTGCATGTGCCTGGGTGCAGGCAGGCTGAGCCGAAAAGTGTTCAGTATCAAATAACAGTTGGGGTGTAGATTATATGCTCTGCTTCTAGCATCTGGCAGTTCCTGCTGGCGTACTCTGCCTGGCCCATTGTCCACTTTGTAGTTGGACTGGTCTGGTATCTTGTCCTGTCATGTGGATAATCCAGATAATCCTTATCCATACTCAACAGAAGGCTGAGCAAAGGTCATTCAAGCAACAAAATTTTTCATAGTGTCTGCCTTTTGAAAGTTTTTACCTTTACTCTTTAAAATGTTACTAACCCTTTCACCTTTTTTAGTCCTCTATCCCTCAATGGTTCTCTATTGCTGACAGTACAATACTCAAACTGTAAGGAAAATGATTTGAAATAAGTTAATGTAATTTATAAAATTACCTTAACTATACTTCATGAATTTGTTTATAGTTTAAAAGAATCTGTCTTGTTATATTAGTACATTGTAAAATACATGAATACAAAATTATATTGGTCACATTAAAACGTTTACAGAAGAAGCAGGTTGGATGTAAAATTTTGTAAATTTAAAGACTAGGTATAATGCAGTCATAAGAACTTGTCTCACTGATATAATGTTTTGCAAAAAACAAACAAAACTTTTTTAAAGAACACCATTAAAATGCTAAATTTGCACCTATATGGGTGCTCTCTCTAAACTGTCAGTAGAAAAGCTCCTTTTTATGAGGTACTGTGCAATTTCAATGGTAATTATGTAATAAATCTGAAGGTCCTTAAATAGGTTTCTTTGCATTTAATTTTCTATCTTTTCTACAGAAGGCCTAATCTTTGAATACAAAACTGTTTAGATTGTGCAATCAGAGCCACATCTAAAACTCTGAGAGTTTCTTCCTGTTTTAGACCCACAGGGCCTGAATTTTTATTTTAAATGTTTGAAATGGCTTTCTGTGTGACCTTGGCCAAGTCATTCAAACTATATGTGACTTAGTTTTTTATCTATGAAGTGATGATAACAATAATATTTCTGATAAGGTGCTTGTGTGAATTGAATATAATGTATGTGAGGATCTCAGCACAGCTCCTATCACACGGTAGGTTTTACTGAATATTAGCTGTCACGATTGTCATTATTATGATTATCTATACCTTCTAAGACCAGGTCTTTAATATATATATATATATATATATATATATATATATATATATATATATAATGTGTGTATATATATATATACACATTAATCCTACCCAAGGATAGTTTTCCATTTATTTTTCGACAAGTGGGAGAGAGAGAGGTAGAGAGGGAGAGGGAGAGAGAGAGAAAGAAACATCGATGTGAGAGAGACACATCAATTGGTTGCCTCCCACATAACCCCGTCCAGGGTCAGGGACTGAACAGCAACTGAGGTATATGCTCTTGACCAGAATCAAACCTGAAACTCTTTGGTTCTCAGCCAATGTTATAACCATTGAGCCAAACCAGCCAGAGCTTTACAATATATTTTTAATTTATTATCTACTTTCTATTTTTTAACCACCCTGTCATCAGTGGTTTTAAATAATAATAATATGTTGGGTCCTCAGTGTAATGGATATGACCTGACTTCAGTGAGAACAGGAATAAGTATGGAAAAGAAAACACATATCAGTTAGAATAAGTTGTGTTATAGTGCAGCAACAAACAATCCCCAAATCTGAGTGATTGAAAACAACAATGATTTGCTTTTCACTTATTCTACATGTTCATTAGAGATCATCAGTGAGTCTCTGCTCATCATGGTCACTAAAGATCCAAGGCTGATACAGCAGCCACCCTAACATTGTCAAACAACACTAATGACTATAACCAGACTCAAATATATTCTAATTTTGGGTAGATTATATTGTCAGGTTGAACTTCTATTTCTGTTGAAGCCTAGGGGCTTTACGTCCTTGAGTTTACTATCAAAGATTGAAAAAATAACAAGCGTTATTCACTCTATGCAGTTGAATCAAACACAACCCAATCCAATCATTGACGTAGATTCATTATGATGGCTTCATGGAAAGTGTTCTCAGTAATGGAAGTCCTTGCCATTTGAATGTGGGTTAAAAATTGGAAGGCCTGGATCTCTAAACTGTGTCAAATTTTAAAGAGATACTCAATTAAGGATTTCATCAATTGACATGAAGAATCTATGCTAAATCTCAAGTTCCTGCTTTGAGTAACTAGATAGGTATCTTTTACTAAGGTAAGGGTGAGAGAAGGAAAGGTGAATGAATGACTGTAAAAGGCAGAAGATAAATTCCATTTTGGACATGAGTTGAAGGACCTATATGGTATCTGTACCTAGATAGATAGATCTGGATTGGTTATGGAGTTCATGGAATCATCATTGTAAAGTTTAAAATAGTTAACTTTATAAGTACTAATATAATAATAAAGGAGAAACATTTACACTGAAAAAGTATACTGACAAAGATAAAACCCTGTGGATCAGGTAACAACCCAGATGTGGATTACTTGGTAAATGAAAAAACCAACTGCAGTACGTCCATACAATAGAAAAGTACTTGGTAACAGCAAGGATGAATCTCAAAAGCATCATGCTAAGTAATATAAGTCAGACCCCAAATACTACAGACTGCATGATTCTATTTATATAAAATTCTGAAAAAAGCAAAACTATAGGGACAGATAGCAGATCATGGTTGCCAGGGGCTGGGGATAGAGATGAAGAAGATTGATTACAAAGAAAAACTAGAGAACTTTTTGAGGTGAAGAACAGTTTCTATATCTTGATTTTAGTGGTTGTTGCATACTAGTATACATTTGTCAAAATGGCATATTTTTCATGTTTTTATTGACTTTTTAGGGTATAATGGAGAGAGAGATAGAAACATTGATGTGAGAAAGAAACATTGATCAGCTGCCTCCTATGCACACCCTACTGGGGATGCAGACCCCAATCCGGGCATGTACTCTGACCAGGAATCGAACTGGGACCTCTCAGCCCACAGGATGATTCTCAATCCCCTGATCCACACTGGCTGGGCCAAAATAGCATATTTTTAAAGGCACTCTTAAAAAGTAAATGTTTCTATGTGTCAATTATACCTCACTAAACCTGATGTTTAAAAATAATTCCATGGATGAGCAACTTTCAAGACACATGTATGAAGAGAAGAACCTTAGGAGATTGACAAAAAATGGTTATAATGATAGGAGAAATCCCAGAAGTGATGTGGAAACAAGTGGAGGAATCTTAACACACAAGGCGAGATTAATTTTGTGTAATAATGCCTGCAAAATGTTCTTTATACTTAGCAAACAGGTCATTTATGACCTTGGCAACAACAATTTAAGTAATAACAATGAGGATAAAAGCCAGTGGGCTAAGAAGGGAATAAAGATGAATACATTTTAAAAGCATATATAAACTATTCTTTAAAGAGGTTTCAATGAAAGGCAAGGAGAAAATGAAAGGAATAGCTCGATATCAACACATGGTCAAAGGAAGATTTTCATGATGGGGCCAGTGAGAAGAGAAGCTTAAAGACCCAGTAACAGCCTGGCCAGTGTGGCTCAGTGGTTGAGCGTGGACCCATGCACCAAGAGATCGCCGGCTCGATTCCAGATCAGGACACATGCCCAGGTTGTAGGCCAAATCCCCAGTGGAGGGCATGCAGGAGGTAGCCAATCGATGTTCTCTCTCATCGATGTTTCTATCTTTCTTGCCCTCTCCCTTCCACTCTCTCTAAAATCAATAAAGAAAAAAATTTTTTTTAAAAAAGACCCAGTAACAGAGAAGAATATTGATTGGAGTTAGGCCTTGGGAAGACAAGGTGGAAAGGATCCAGAGAACACGAGGAAGAAAGCAGTATGCTTCGATAAGAAGAAGGACACTGTTATTGCCTCAGACTTTGACTTTATTTGGATATTCAGCCTTTACAGACCCAATCAATTTAAAATTACTTCCAATATACAGATTACAAACTGATAGTTACCAGATAGGAAGTGGGTTGGGGGGCTGAGTGGAAAAGGAGAAAGGATTAAAAAGTACAAATTGGTAGTTACAGAATATTCACAGGAATGTTAAGTGTAAAGTACAGCATAGGGAATATAGTCAATAGTATTGTAATTACTATGTATGATGACAGTTGGGTAGTAGACTTACCAGAGGCATCACTTTTTAAATGATATAAATATCTAACCAGAGTGCTGCACTCTTGAAATTAATATATAGTAATGTTGAATGTCAACTGTAATTGAAAAATAAAAATAATATAAAATGAGGTCATTAGAGAGCAGCCCTTATCCAGAATGACTGGTGCCCTTAAACAAAGGGGAAATTTTCAGACATGCATAGAGGGAAGACAATGTGAAGAGATCATGAAAAAGAACCATGCACAAGTCAAGGAGAGCAGCCTGAAACAAATTCTTTCCTCATAGCCTTTGGAAAGAACCAACCTGGCCAGCACCATGTTAATGTGGGACTTCTAGCTTCCAGAATGCTAAGGCAACACATTTTTGTTGCTTAAGCCACCCAGTTTGTTTTACTTCATTATGAGAGTTCTAGAAAATTAATGTAGATACCTTCTTCACTAAAATTGGAGTGAAGGAAGGCAAGATGAGTGTAATACAATTAAGATGGTCAGTGGCAGGCAGAAATATGAATGAGTCCATGCCTGATAGTCTATTTGTTGTCAGATAAGATGTGAGGTAATCTATTAAAATGAGGATGTATGTCAGGTTGGGGTGGTTCAGTGGATTGACCTTTGTCCCCTGGACTCAGAGGTCCCAGTTGGATTCCCAATCAGGGCCCATGTTGGGTTTGTGAGCTTGATCCTCAGTAGGGGGCGTGCAGGAGGCAACCAATTAATGTTTCTCTTTCATCGATATTTCTATCTCTCCCTTCTTCTCTCTCTAAAAAAACAATAAAAACATATTTTAAAAAATAATAAAATAAAATGAGGATGTAGAAGGATAGATAAAAATGGTGATGATTTGAACTATGTGTTCTGGAGAACAAGAGAAGGAATTGACTGGTGATATTATAAAAATTATTACTGGGCAGTATTGGAAGCAGAGCTAAGATGAGCAGGCAACCGTACTGATGCCTGTGTGCACTGTTCTGTTCTTCTACAGTAGTGCTTATAGACCTGGAGGATGAGGAAAAGTAGATAAATGAACTGATTGAGGGCTTTAGGGTATAATGAGGGGGAGCAATAGAGGGACAATAGAACATGGCAAGAGGAATAGCAATGGGAAATGCGATCTAGTCTGGAGAACAAAGGAACTAAAGGCTGAAAAGGGCTGATAGGTTGAGGGAAACAGACAGGAATGGGAAAAAATATTTTTATATAATGTATCTGATAAGAGACTTGTTTCCAGAATATACAAAGAACTAGTACAAATAACAAGTCAAATAACCCAATTAAAAAGTAGGCAAATAATTTAAATAGATATTTATCTAAAAAAGACTTACAAATTATTAATAAGCACATAAAAAGATACTTAACATCATTAGTTGTTAGGTAGGGAAATGACAATCAAAACCACAATAAGATACCACTTCATACCCTCTAGAATGGCTATAATATATAAAAGCAAAAACAGGAATGGGTACTGGCAAGGATTGGTAGAAAATGAAACTCACACCATCCTGGTGGGAATGTAAGATGTTGTAGCTGCTATGATAGTGAGAGACCTCAGATCAAGGACACAGCAATTTTTTCCTGCTTTTTGAACAAGGGACTCCAAATTCACATTTTGCAAAAGACCCTAAAATTTATGTAGCTGACCTAGAACACAGGAGCATTTACTCTATTGTAGCTTTTCTAAGCATATATGTTAATGGTAAGTAAATAAGAGTTTTGAGAAAAAATATTAAAAGTACTAAAGGCTTATTTTGCTTAGCATCATACTCTCCACACACCTCAATGTTGTTTCAAAGGGGAAGAGATTTCTCTTTCTTATAGCTGTATAGTATTCCATTGTGTATATGTACCACGGCTTTTTTTGTTCTGTTTTTTGTTTGTTGGTTTTTTTAGGGAGAGATAGAAACATTAATGTAAGAAAGAAACATCAATCAACTGCCTACTGCACGCCCCCTACTGGGGATCGAGGCTGCAACCCTGGCACATGCCCTGATGAGGAATCGAACTGGGACCCCTCAGTTCATGGGATGACACTCAACCCACCAGCCAGGCTGTACCACGGCTTTCTTATCTACTCATCTACTGATGGACACATAGACTGTTTCCAGATCTAGTGCTGCTAGGAAAATAGGGGTGCATCTATTCTTCCTGATTGGTATTTCAGGCATCTTAGGATATATTCCCAGAATTGGGATCACTGGGTCCATTTCTAATTTTTTGAGGAAACACCATAGTGTTTTTCATAGTGGCTGCACCATTCTGCATTCCCACCAGCAGTGTACTAGAGTCCCCTTTTCTCCACAACCTCACTAGCACTTGTTGTTTGATGATTTGTTGATGGCAGCCTTTTTGGCAGGTGACTGGTGATACCTCATAGTCGTTTTGATTTACATCTCTCTGATGATTAGTGACATTGAGCATTTTTTTCATATGTCTCTTGGCCATTTGTATGTATTTTGGGGGGAAGTGTCTATTCAGGTCCTCTGCTCACTTTTTAAATTGTATTGTTTGTCTTCCTTTTGTTGAGGTACATGAGTACTTTATATGTTTTGGAAATTAAACTCTTATTCAATGTATGTTCTCCCATTCAATGGATTCCCTTTTCCTTTTGATGATTGCTTCTTTTGCTCCACAGAAGCTTTTTAGTTTGATATAGTCCCATTTATTAATTGTTTCCTTTATTTCTCTTGCCCTAGGTGATGTATTGGTGAGAAATAAGCCAGTCAGCAGAAGACAAGTATCATATGATCCCACTTATGTCTAGAATATAATTACAAAAATAAGCTGATGAACAAAATAGGTCCAGAGACATGGAAGCAGAGAACAGACTGACAAAGGGGTTGGAGGGATAGGTAAAGATAAACCAAAGAACTTATATGCATACATGCACAACCAATGGACACAGACGACAGTGCAGTGAAGGGGGATGGGGGGCAGGGAAGAAGGTATCAATGGGGGAAAAAGGAGGA
Source organism: Molossus molossus (assembly GCF_014108415.1). Classification (NCBI taxonomy): domain Eukaryota; kingdom Metazoa; phylum Chordata; class Mammalia; order Chiroptera; family Molossidae; genus Molossus; species Molossus molossus. Next base: position 20,004,119 of record NW_023425355.1, read on the forward strand.
TATCTGTAATACTTTCAATAATGAAGATAAATTAAAAAAATAAAAATAGAAGAAAAAATACTAAAGGAAATTTTTATTTGCTCCAACCTATAACTTTTTAAAGTTATAATAATAGTTCTAATAATGGTATATATAATCATAATTACAGAAACATATATATGTATATATGAAAAATATTGATATGAAATCCACAAAATGGCAATAGTTATGCACAGTTAGTTTTATTGAGCACAAATATTTTGTCTATTTCTTTTTATCCTCACCCGAGGACATGTTTTTCTTCAATTTTAGAGAGAGGTAAAGGGAGAGGGAAAGAGAAAGAGAAATATAGATGTGAGAGTGAAAAACTGATCGGTTGCCTCCCGTTAAGTGCCCCCACTGGGTAGCGAACCCACAACCCGGGTATGTGCCCTGACTGTAAATCAAACCTGTGACTCTTTGGTACATGTATGATGCTCCAACCAACTGACCCACACTGGCCAGGGCTATTTTGTCTATTTTTAAAAAGGTATTGTTATAAACTGAATATTTATTTTCCCTCAAAATTCTTATGTTGAAACCTAATGCCAATGTGATGGCAGTTAGAGGTGGGCCTTTGAGAGGTGCTCATGCTCTGAACATGTAACCCTCATGAATGGGATTAGTGCTCTTATCAAAAAGAATTACAGGAGTTCCCTCCACCATGTGAGAACACCGACAAGGCCTTGTCCCTTGACTTCCCTCCCAGCTTCTAGATCCGTGAGAAATAAATGTTTATTGTTTATAAGCTACTCCATCTGTGATATTCTGTTATAGCACTTTGGGCAGACTAAGACAGGTATGCAATAGAGCTTTTATTGATGAGAATAAAAATGTTCACTACTTTTTTTTTTGTTTTTGATAAATTATTTTTCCTTACTGATTTTAGAGAGAGAGGAAGGGAGAGGGAGGGAGGGGGGAGGGAGAGAGAGAGAGAGAGAGAGCGAGAGAGAGAGAGAGAGAGAAACATTGATGAGAGAGAACATCGATTGGCTGCCTCCTGCATGACCCGCACTGTGAACCGAGCCCACAACCTGGGCATGTGTCCTGACCAGGAATCGAACCTGCGACGTCCTGGTACATGGGTCGATGCTCAACCACTGAGCCACACTGGCTGGACAAAATGTTCACTATTTTGTACTAGGGTACTTAAGAAAACACTGAACCAAATACAATAATTTTATGTGTAGTTTCCCCTTGGAGGCAAAAGACTGACTCAGATGACCTTTCTGAGGGTCTTTTGCCAGATACATTAGAAACCTTTATTTAAAATTTTGATACTTTGTTCTTTATGAAATTTTTGGTATTTGTTTTTATTTTTATTGCATTAAAATATTCTTTATCTTGATTTCTGAGCTTTTTGACAATTTTTTATTTTGTGCAGGATAAAGGATATTCATATCATTTATTCCCAGACCCTGCAATGATATTAACATACTCATGATGCTAAGAAATTAAAGCAAATTAGTACCTTATTAGTAGTTTGAGTTACTTAGGACCTACACATTTTTTTTCCTTTCACAATAATTTAATAAAGATTTACATTTTTTTTTTTATCCTTAGCTGAGGACATTTTTGCATCTATCCTCCGATAGAGTGGGAGGGAGAGAGGGAGGAAGAGAGAGAAACATTGACGTGAGAGAGACACATTGACTGGTTGCCACATACACGACCTTGCCAACCAATGCCGGGGCGAACTGCAACCGAGGTACGTGCCCTTAGCGGGGACCGAACCCGAGACTCTGTGGTCCATGGGCCAACACTCTAACCGCTGAGCCAAACTGGCCAGGGCTCCTTTCACAATAATTTAATAGAGATTTACATTTTTAAGAGGCCCCATATACCTGAAGAAGTCTAGAAATAAATAAGTTATGTTGACTTTTAGAGATGCTCTGTGCTCTAAGAAGTCATAAAGTAAGAAAACTTAAAGTATACTCCAAAAATTGCCTCTTGAGGACAAAGTGGGCAATTGGAACCTATATTATCCTGTATTTCATGTAGCCTGAGGTAAATATAAAATCAAGTCAAAAATGGAATATCACTGATAGCATACATAATACTTCACTTATTTTAAACAGAAAACGTACAATTTTTCTGTAATTGTTTCCCAAAGCCAAGCTGGAAACCACTTGTCTTCTCAACATCTAAGACTCTTTCCCAGAGTTTAAACTATACTAAAAATTTTTAAAAGCCCTGATTTGCTTACTGGGTTTAAAAAAAAAAAAAAAAAAAAAGTGGTTGCAACTAAAAACAGCATGGTAAAGTTTCTGGGCTTTGACTTAAGTTCTGGGTTCAAATTCCCACTCAGATCACTGTTCCATGAATTAAATAAAATAATTCAAATAAAGCAGTTAGTATAGTATAGTACCTGGTTCACAGTTAGTGCTTATAATATAGACAGATGACTGCTATAAATACTGATGCAGATATATAAAGAATAAATAAATATTCCTACACATAAAGTTGTACATATTCACCCGGCTGGTGTGGCTCAGTAGTTGAGCATCAACCAGCCAGGAGGTTGCTGGTTCGATTCCCAGTCAGGACACATGCCCAGGTTGTGGGCCCGATCCCCAGTGGGGGACATGCAGGAGGCGGCCAATCGATGTTCTCTCTCATCGATGTTTCGATCTCTCTCTCCCTTTCCCTTTCTCTCTCTAAAATCAATTTTTTTTTTTGCCCTGGCTGGTTTTCTCAATGGTTAGAGCATCTGCCTGTGGTCCAGGGAGAATCGGGTTCGGTTCCTGCTAAGGGCATGTACCTCGGTTACAGTTTGTCCCCGGCCCTCCTGGTTGGGTTGTGTGGGAGGCAGCCACTCAATGTGTTCCTTTCACATCAATGTTTCTCTCTCTCTCTCTCTCTCTCTCTCTCTCTCTCTCTCTCTCTCTCTCTCTCTTCCTCTCTCTCCCTCCCCCTCTATCTGAACAAAAAATGAAAAAATGTCGAGTGAGGATAAAAAAATTTTTTTTTAATTGTACATATTCTTCTGCTTCTTGAATAAATTCACCAAAAAGTTCCTTTTAGAGGTTTACTGTTTATCTGAATCTAGTTAGAGTATCAAATAAAATAATTCAGCAATAATATTATAGATGCCAAAGTGTTCTGTATATTCCATATAAAAATAGTTTATTTTGCATTCTGCTCTGTTATAAATTTAGAAATTACACATGGAGACATTTTAATTTAAAGAAATCAACTATTTTGTAAGCTCCTTACTACCAGTGAGTTGTTTAATGAATTACATTATAATATATTTAAACCTCCTTTAGTTAATATACCAATTTCTAAATAGAATATTAACATATTTCCATGCCTGTATATGATGAGACTAGCAGTAAGGCAAATCACATCTCTAAACTTAAGAAATGAATGTTGTAATTTTCATTCTAAGTGCCAAATTACTGAAATAGCCTAAGCTTACTATAGGTTTTATTCATTGGGACTGAATTATTTTATCACTCTCGTCTCAATTTCTTAGAATTCTCACCTGTAATGAGTCCTTTCATGATTAGATTTTCCCTTGATGACTACTGATAACTATGATCTATGTATTTATAAATGGGATGCAAAGTTCTAGATGGTTGTTAATCCAAAGCATGGACCTATTTGTAGTACATGTACTAAGCACTGTATATATAAGTAGCTGTTGTCATCTGTTCAAAGACAGCTTTCCAACCAGCCATTATTGCCTTTGAGGACCTTAATTCTAACCATTAAATCACTCTGGGTGACAGACAGTAAACAAGGAGAACAGAGGGAGTTGCTGTAAAATATTAATGTTGAAAAACTTTTCATAGATAAGAGGGGACAGGGAAACTTCTAAAAGTCCCTCACACTGGAATTAATATAATATCCCATTGGCAACATGGAAAAAAGCAGGTTCTGAGAAGTTGGGATGCAGGATCTCAGGATATTTCATTTTCTTTTTTTAAAAAAAATCTTTTTTCTCTATTGAATTTAGAGAGAGAGGAAGGGAAAGAGAGAGAGAGAGAGAGAGAGAAAGAGAGAGAGAGAGAGAGAGAGAGAGAGAGAGAGAGAGAGAGAGATTGGCCGCCTCCTGCATGCCCCCCCTGGGGATCAGGCCCACAACCTGGGCATGTGCCCTGACTGGGAATTGAACTAGCGACCTCTTGGTGCATGAGTCGATGCTCAACCACTGAGTCACACCAGCAGGGCAGCATATTTTACTTTCAATGCTGAACTATGTCTTTGTAAAGGTGCTCTGAAAAATACTATGTTCTCTGATTAAAATCCTTTCTGTATAAAGCCTTAATAAAAAGTTATAATTCTGGAACAGTTTTAAAATGTGCTAATAATTAAAACATACATGTGACTTAAAGTCTTACTCTCAGAATAATGCTGTCATGCCACTCTCTGGTGGCAATAAAGCTAAATTTGCAGCTGTGGGCTTTTTGTCTTGTTTTAATGGGTGGACACACCTTTCAATGTTGATTCTGCAGAGCTAATGACATAAAGTAACAGTCAATGGCATATGAAATAAATGGATAAAGCATAAAGCTCATGGTAAGGCATGCTTTTTTGTTAGAGGAAAAAGAAAAGAAGCCAAAGTGTAATTACTCTGGAGAGGTTTCTCGGACTTAACACATCTTCTATCAGTTTGGAATACAGTCTAATGATATAACCAGAAACTCCCTAACTGCCAGAGAATTTTAGTTTAAGACAAAATAATCATTTGCTTTATCTTTATATAACAATTATATTAACCCTTTTTTCTGGCCTATGTGTTGCAAATATTTTCTTAGCTTGCCATTTCTTTCAACTCTGTATGGAGTATATTTTGCCTGTGATGAAACAATATAATTTTATGTCCTCGAATATTTGCTGTTTTCTTTTAAAGGTTCTGAGTCTCACTCCATGCTTAGAAATGCTTTCTTGAGTCCAATAGTAAAATATCTCTCTATATTTTCCACTTATAGGTTTTATTTATATATTAAAATACTCTTCTGAAATGTATTCTTATTTCAGCATGAAGTGGAGGTCTAATTGATTTATTTCCAAATAGCTAATTATCTTTTCAACATATATTGAACAATCCATCTTTTCCTTGTTAATTTGAAATGCTACTTTTATCATATGCTATGAGAGCTAACTAGTTTCTGTTCTTTCTTTCTAATCCATTGATTGGGGGCCCAATATATGGTGACTGGTGAGGAAAGAAGATTTGACTTTGGGTGGTGGGCACACAATGCAATATGCAAGTGATGAATTATAGAATTGCACACTTGACATCTATATACTAAATAGTATATATTTTTAAACTGATCTCATATATTCTTTTCCTTATGGTAAAATTTGGAATTATTAAGTTCTGAAAAAACAATCCCACTAGGTGTCTAATTTTCATTGCATTTACATTTTTGAACCAAATTGGGAAACACTGACATTCTACAATATTGCATCCTATTCAAAAATCAGTTTCAGCCCTGGCCGGTTTGGCTCAGCGGTTAAAGCGTCAGTGCGTGGACCAGAGAGTCCTGGGTTCGGTTTCCGCTAAGGGCACGTATCTCAGTTGCAGTTCATCCCCGGTTGGGGTCATGTGGCTGGCAACCACTTGATGTGTCGCTCTCACGTCGATGTTTCTCTCTCTCTCTCTTCCTCCTTCTCTTCCTCCCACTCTATCTGAAGATAAATGCAAAAGTGTCCTTGAGTGAGGATAAAAAACAAAATCAGTTTCATCACGAAATAAATCAGATAAAGACAAATACTGTATGGTCTCACCTATATGTAGAATCTAATTTACCTCCCCCCGCCCACACCAAACTCATAGAAAAAAGAGATCAGCTCTGTGGTCACCAGAGGTGGGGACCAGTGAGAAGGGGAATTGGAGGAAGTCAAAGGCCACACACTTCTGATGATAAGATAATAAGTACTGGGGATACAGTATACAATATGATGACTATCGCTGACACTGCTGTATGATATAAAAGAAAGTTTTTAAGAGAGAACATCCTAAGAGTCTCATAACGAGAATTCTTTTCTTTTTTTGATGGATGGTAACTATACGGATTCTGGTAATCCTTTCACAATATATGTAAGTCAAATCATCATGCTGTATGGCTTAAATTTACACAATGATGTAGGTCACTATTTCTCAATAAAATTGGGGAACCATCAATTTTGTCACCTGTATCCACTAGTGCAAGTGGCCCCAAGTTGTTTTTGGTCGGCTTTCCTTGGTGGAGTCAAGAACCCTGGCCTAGTGATGGGAACTGGGACCTTTTACATCTGTTTTTGTGCTCTGAAACAATTAAAAGAGCAGTTTTCTGTTCCTTGAAAGTTTAATAAAAATTGATTACAAAACAATGGAATCGACTGCTTTTTTTAGGTGGTATGATTTTTATAATTGTCTTCATTTGTTTACTTTTGGTCTATTCAAGTTGTATGTTTTACTTCTTACTGAGCAGTTTTTTTTTCTAAACTATTTTTATTTTTTTTTGTTACAGATGTTTCTCCTTTTTCCCTCATTGACACCCTCCTCCCCATCTCCAGCTTTGTTGTCTATGTCCATTGGTTATGCATACATGCATATAAGTTCTGTGGTTTATCTTTTCCCCCACAACACACCCTCTTCTGAGGTTTGTCAGTCTGCACCCCACTTACATGTCTCTGGGTCTATTTTGTTCCTCAGCTTGTTTTGTTCATTACATTCCACAAATAAGTGAGATCATATGATATTTGTCTTTCTCTGCTTGGCTTGTTTCGCTTAGCATAATACTTTCCAGGTCCTTCCATGTCATCTCAAAGAATAAGAGATCTTTCTTTCTTACAGCTGCATAGTACTCCATTGTGTATATGTACCACTGCTTTTTTATCCATTCGTCTACTGATGGACACTTGGGTTGTTTCCAGATCTTAGCTATTTTAAATAGTGCTGCTATGAACATGGGGGTACATATATTCTTTCTGATTAGTGTTTCAGGCTTCTTAGGGTATATTCCTAGAAGTGGGATCACTGGGTCAAATGCAAGTTGAATTTATAACTTTTTGAGGTAACATCGTACTGTTTTCCACAGTGGCTGCACCAGTCTGCATTCCCACCAGCAGTGTATTAGAGTCCCCTTTTCTCCACACCCTCGCCAACACTTGTTGTTTGATGATGTGTTGATGGCAGCCATTCTGACAGGTGTGAGGTGATACCTCATTGTTGTTTTAATTTGCATTTCTCTGATGATTGGTGATGTTGAGCATTTTTGCATGTGTCTCTTGGCCATCTGAATATCCTGTTTGGACAGGTGCCTATTTAGGTCCTCTGCCCATTTTTTAATTGGGTTCTTTGTCTTTCTTTTGTTGAGTTGTATGACTACTCTCTATATTTTGGATATTAACCCCTTATCTGATGAATCATTGGCAATTATGGTATCCCATAATTTAAATAATTTATTAATGATAATTTCACTTTATCTAGATTTGCAAATTTCTTGTGTTAGAATTTTATATAATAGTTTCTTAGTTTTTAAATTATTCTCTGTATCAACTTTTTATTTGTAATTTTCCTCGTGTCTGTAATTTTCATTTTTTCTTGGTTAGACCTGTAATGGGTGGACTTGTTTTCATGGAAACAACCATTGGTTTCAGTTTTAATAGTTCTATATGAGTGCTTCTAATTATTTTTATCTTAAATGGCTCTTTCCTGCATTTATTGGTTCATTTTTTTATGTTTTTTAGCTTCTGGAGTCAAATACTAGGTTGATTAATATTTAAAATGTCTTTTTTTCTAATACAGTGGAATTAAGGTATGGGTTTTACTCAACACACAGTTCAGATGATTTTTCAAGTATTAATGCTTTTTGAGTTGTACTAATAATGACAGATATATGCAGGCATATAGCAGTGAATTCACCTTGAAGTGTCATGGTTATTATTAATAATAATAAAAGCAATAGTAAAGAATTATATTGGGTGCTAATTATTCCCAAGCATATAGTACTTCACAAATCATTCCCTCAATAACCAGTGACATAAGTTAAATTTATCATTTACAATTACATACAGAAAATGTAATAATAAGCAAAGATACCTGCTCATGGTCACATACATAGCTAGGGAATGGCAGAGCTAAGAACCCAAGACTGTTTGACTCAAGAGTTCACAATTTACACTACTTTCTGCTGCCAAGCTTATTCCATTTGACATATGGTACGGGATGGGAAAAGAGGAGACGGCAGCCCAGCCGGTGTGGCTCAGTGGTTGAGCATCGACCCATACACCAAGAGGTCACCGGTTCCATTCCCGGTCAGGGCACATGCCCAGGTTGTGGGCCCGATCCCCAGTGGGGGGCATGCAGGAGGCAGCCACATGATGTTCTCTCTCATTGACGTTTCCATCTCTCTCTCCCTAAAATCAATAAAGAAAAAAAAATTTTAATAAAAAAGAAGAGAGGGTGGCAAATGCATATTTGGAAGTTATTAGGTCACAGATTATGCTCTGTTTTTCCATCTATTGTCTTTCAAATGCAACCCCATGATATGTGTTGGATTAACTTCATTTTAATATCAGTACACTGTATGGAATATGTTCTAATACCCCATTAATATTAATTATAAACTAATTTTATCCAAATAAATATACTTTTGGAAATAACTTCACTTTGTAAGAAGATGAAATTGTATTATTTACTTTGCTTATTGTACTATCAATGCACAAAACTGTTTCTTAGGACAATCTGAATAAAGTCCATACACATGAAGCTAGGGGTGTGGAATTTTGAAATATTCCATTTTAACTGCTTATTCAGTGAATGTGTATGCACCAAAGGGGAAAAATGTCATAAATACCTCAGGAAAGCTGATTTAAGCTAATGCAAAAGGTTTAATGAATCCAGCTGAAAATGATATGAACAAAATTACTGTAGAAAGGAAGAAAACATTGAAGAAAGTAGAATTAAGGCAGTCACTGGCATTCATCTCAATAAGTTCTAAATAATAAAAGAGTAAGAGACCAAGGTAGTAAATTAGTATTAAAAAACAGATCATCGAAGACTCAGCACGTAGAATTAATAAACTATATAAAAGTATGTGTCAAGGATCAAAATAAGAGATGTATATCTTTGAAATAGGTAGCGGCAAAGATTGACATATTGAGGAAAATCCTATACAGCACAAGGTGCATTGTAATCTTGGCTAATATCAACAGCCTTCAGACTGTATAGAAAACAAATATAAGCTGGCTGGTCTGGCTCAGTGGATTGAGCGTCAACCTATGCACCAAGAGGTGGTCAGTTTGATTCCCAATCAGGGCACATGCCTGGGTTGTGGGCTTGATCCCCAGTAGGGGGCATTTCTTTCTTATCAATATTTCTATCTCTCTCACCCTCTCCCTAACTCTCTAAAAAAATTACTAAACATACAGTGATACCTCGGTTCTCGAACGCCTCGGATTTCGACCAAATCGGTATTCGACCAGGAGATTCGAGAAACTTTTGTCTTGGAATCCGAACAAATATTTGGAACTCGAACTTCCGAGATGAGCCGAGTTGAGCCGAATGGCGTTCATTCGGCCCAGCGCGCCTTGCTTGCGTCCTCAGTGTGAGTGCAGAGAGAGAGTCACGCTTTGTGGAGAGAGTCACGCTTTACACTGAATTTAACCCTTAGACATACTGTACACTTTTATTTCTTGTTGAGACTTATGTTTTTCTATATATTATATACAAATTAGGCCAGTAAATAGGCATTTTCTGGGGCTTGGAATGAATTAATCCAGTTTCCATTATTTCCTATTGGGTTTCATTGCTTCGGTTCTCGAACAATTTGGTTCTCGACCGTCCTCCTGGAACGAATTATGTTCGAGAACCGAGGTATCACTGTATTTTTAAAAAAGAAAACAAACATAATTGCAGAACTATTTTGTACAATATAATAACAACTAGCCACAGCAGCCTATGAAACACAGGAAATATGGCTGGCCTGAAATAGTATGTGCTGAAGGTATTATATGCACACATTTTGAAAACTCAGAAAGAAAGAAAGAAAATATCTCATTAATAGTTTTATTTGATTAATGTTGAAATAATGTTTTGGAGATATTGCATTATTATATCTACTACAATAATATATTTATTTTGTACTTTTTTTCTATGTCTATGATTTTTCCCTTTACCATTTACTCCAAGCCCCCCTCAAACAGCTGTCAGTCTATTCTCTGTACCTATGAGTCTGTTTTTTTGCTTTTGTTTGTTTATTAGATTCCACATGTAACTGAAATTGTATGATTATTTGTCTTTTTCTGACTGGTTTATTTCATTTAGCATAATAATTTCCAGGTACAACCATGCTGTTGCAAAGGATATTGTGTACTTTTAATGTACTTTCAAATAAAAAACTTGCATTATATTTCTGTTAGACTGACACATGTTCTCTCTCTCTCTCTCTCTCACACACACACACACACACACACACACACTCACTCACATACAAACAATAAAAAAATCCCACAAAAATAATACTCTTGATTGACTCTGATTTAGTATCCAGATTTTTCTATCAGTGAAAAATATTGAATATAAAATTGTTTTAAAATTTTTATTGGGGTGACATTGGTTAAATAAATTAATTTGGTTTCAGGTATACAATTCTATAATACAGCATCTCTGTATTTTATTGTGTGTTCACCACCCCAAGTCAAGTCTCCCTCTGTCACCATTTATAACACTTTTACCCTCTTCTACCTCCCCCACCCCCTTCACCTATGGTAATCACCATAATGTTGTCAGTGTCTATGTGGTTTTTTGTTTGTTTGCTTGTTTTTTTGTTTAATCTCTTCACCTTTTTCACCTGGCCTCACAACCCCTCTTCTCTCTGACAGCTGTCAGTGGTATTCTGCTAAGTGAAATAAGCCAGTCAGAGAAAGACAAGTACCATATGATTTTACTTGTATGTGCAATCTATTGAACAACATAAACTAACAAACAAAATAGCAACACTCACAAACAGAGAAAAGATGAACAGTTTAGTTTGTTAAGGTTCTCAAATTTACACAGATTATCTTTCTAGCTATCTCAAATTGATCAAGTAATTATTAAGTTTTCACTTCATTATATATGTCCACATAATAAAAAACAATTTATTTGGGAAGAACTAAAATGGAGCAGATGGTTTTCACTGGTGAGATTCAGTAAACAAGCTATATTCATCTAATTAAATGTTTATTAAAATTGTGCTGTGACACTTGTGAATTTTGTTTAATTAAGGATATTTTAAACTACTATGTTTAATGATTAAATATTTAATTTAGAATAGTTTTCCAAAGTCTTTACAATAATTGTGCCTAAATGTAATATGGGCTGTTTATTTGCAAAGGGTTTAGGCATCTGCTAATCATGTTGATAAAAGCCATGTTTCCTCTTTAGTGAGATCAGACTCTGATTAACTGAAATGTCTCTGCCTGGATTTGCAGATATATCATTCAGGAACATATTCCCTATGCTGCATTGAAGTGGATATTTGTTTTTTCCACAGCTTCCATTTCATCCCTCCTTCACTGTGTGAGTTTTGAATTTGTATAGGATTGACCTTCCATATCATAGGGAGAAATTTGAGAAGCAAAATCCAATTATCGCAATTTCACCTCCCCTGTGATATCAATTAAACTATGAATAGTCAATATCATTAATTTAAAGCAATAAGTAGTATGACCACCACATTGGTTCAGAATGCAGTACAGAGCTTTTGTATAAAACTGTAGTGTGGCCCGGCTGGTGTGGTTTAGTGGTTGAGAGGAGACCCATGCACCAAGAGGTTGTCGGTTTGATTCCTGGGCTGGGCACATGCCCAGGTTGTGGGCCCGATCCCAATAGGGGGCATGCAGGAGGCAGCCAGTCGATGCTCTCTCTCATTGATGTTTCTGTCTGTCTCCCTCTCCCTTCCTCGCTCTGTAAAATCAATAAAGAAAAACTTAAAAACAACAACAAGAAAAGTGTGGTGTGCAGATGTAAATCCCATAACTGTAGCAACCATTCTGTGACAATGAGGAAGAACAGTCTGAAAATAGTTACAACGCATAAAGGAGACCAGAGTTGAAAGGATCACAGAGAAACGGAGCTAGAGGCCTGATAAAACTTTGCCTGAAAATCCTGCCTCTAAATTTTGTCCAATGGTGTTTGCCAATACATTTCTTTCCTTGTATAAACCAATTGAAGTTGGATTTTCTGTTGTATATAATCAAAAGCATTCAATCTGAAATACCTGTAGTTTTTCCTTGATTTATTTTTCATACTTTACTGTTGCTGTTTGATGGAATTACTTATTCTTCTTTGCCAATCTCAGGATTTTCTGTATTTTTTCTCTGTTCTGTCCTCTGCAATTTTATCTCTTTGGAATTACGCATCACCATCTTTGGACAATACAGTTTGTTTGAGATTCAATTAGAAGATCCTCATCAATTACAATCTGGCTTAACTACATGGAGTCTTCGTATTCTGTTTACATCACCCTGGCCAGTTTGGTTCAGTGGTTAGAGTGTAGGCCTGCAGGTTGAAGCATCACAGGTTCAATTCCCTATCAAGGGCACATACCAGGTTTGATCCCAGGCCCTGGTCTGATTGTTTGGGAAGCAGATAATAGATGTGTCTCTCATATCGATGTTTCTTCCTCCCTCCCTCCCTCCCTTCCATTTTATCTAAAAATCAATGTAAAAATATCCTCAGGTAAGGATTAACAAAAACAACAACAACAACAACAACAACAACAACAAAACTAAAAAAGATTCTGCTGCACCCAAAATTTTGGTCAGCCATATTGGTCTGTTTATAAATAGGAACTATTTTTCATAGGTAAATCTTCAAAACTGGAGAATAACATTACAATACATCAAAATGACCTTTTCAGATCCTAAAATAAATGGTTTAATTTTGCTGCTTACTTATAATAATGTCTGATTTCTATTTATTTATTTATTTATTTTTTATTCTTACCCGAGGACATTTTTCCATTTTTTGTTCAGATAGAGTAGGAGGGAGAGAAGAAGAAGAAGAAGAGAGAGAGAGAGAGAGAGAGAGAGAGAGAGAGAGAGAGAGAGAGACATTGACGTGAAAGGAACACATCAACTGGTTGCCACCCGCACGACCCAACCAAGGCTGGGGAAAAACTACAACTGAGGTACGTGCCCTTAGTGGGAACTGAACCCGGGTCTCTCTGGACTGCAGGCCAGCGCTCTAACCGCTGAGCAAAACCAGCCAGGGCAATATCTGATTTCTACATGAGTCCCTAGGTTTGCAATAAAACACATTTTTCTATTTAATAAAACGTCCCAAAACACTAGAACCAAGTTTTTCTTTGAGTCCAATGATTTTAAGCATGTAGATTCATTGTAATATAGATATCTTTCTTTCTTTATGCTCATGTCCTTTCTATTGCATGTGATTTTATATGTTCTATTGCTCCAGTTTCATGCCTCCCTGGGCCCTATTTCCTTGCTTAGTCTCTATATACTCACTTAATAAAGCTTCTACTCATGGTGACTATTCTACTGACCATTACTCTCTAAAATTCAACATATACCTGAAATTGCAAATGGATTCAATCTTGAAAGTTGCATTTTTATAACATATTCAATATACATTGTTTCTATGATACACAAAATGTGGTCAAGATGGAACAAACAGGAAATACAAGAGCTACTGCTTTCTAGGGTGTTTATTAGCATTGTACATGAAGTTATCTGCTTACCATTTTCCTGTACCATGAGATCTTTTTAAGTTCAGATACCATGAAACTGAACTTGGCTACTGCATGAGAGGGATGATGCACAATAAGAAAATATGACTGGAGATCTGAAGCCATCAGATTAGAGCCACAACCACAACTATCTAGAGCTACACAATTTGAGTAGACTGTATACATAAATGGCTGTTGAGCCCTTGCAATGTATTTAGCTAGTCCAAATTGAGATGAGCTCTAAGTATAAAATATACACTGGATGTCACAGACAGTACAAATTAAAAAATAATATATATTAAAACAAATTTTTTTAAATTGATTTTACAGAGAGAGGAAGGGAGAGAGGGAGAAATAGATAGAAACATGGATGAGAGAGAACATCAATTGGCCGCCTCCTGCATGCCCCCCAGTGGGGATTTGGCCCACAACCTGGGCATGTGCCCTGACTGGGAATCAAACTGGTGACTTCTTGGTCCATGGGTCCACACTCAACCACTGAGCCACACTGGCCGGGCTATATATCTTAATAATAATCATTTTATATTGATTGCATGATAAAATGATAATATTTTGGTTTTACTGGGTTAAATGAAATTACTAAAATTGAGTTCACTTATTTCTCTTTACTTTTTAAATAAAGCTATTAGGAAATATTAATTTACAAATATGTTGTTTGCATTATGTTTCTATCGAACTGTTCGATAGCATATTTAAATGACAAACCATTTAACATAGATTGATTGCTAAGAACTTAAAACCTAAAGCCTGCATCAGCAAATTTTAGACCTAGTAATAAGAAAACTGAAACAAGAAAGAAAATAAAAAGACCACTAACCATCTGAAACAAGAACCATGTGAGACCTGGGACTCTTTTAACAAGCTCCCTAGTTTGATTCAAAGGCAAGGTCAGTTTTGAGAACCACTGTTTTTATAGTCATCTCCAACAAAATCTTTCATGGTCTTTGTAAATTTCCAAAGTAAGGATACCTGTGAGGGACTATTATAAAAGATATCTTTACCTGGTGGGCTCTCCCTGACTTGGAGTTAGGAGCAAAGCTAGTTAAGCAACCCCTTCATAACTGTGGCTTAAAGAAGCACCTTGTCTGTCAGGTGGGCTATATGCAGATAAAAATGAGGAAAATGTCCTTGGTTATATATATATATATATATATATATATATATATATATATATATAATTTTATATATATAATTTTATATATATATATAATTTTCACCATTCCAGATGTACTTTACAGCAGCAAAACTTTTCTTTAGCAAGATATCTTCACTCTATAATGAACTTTGCCTTAAAAGGGAAATAGACACAATAGACAGAAGTAAAAAGTCACAGAAATAAAAAAGAAATTGATGTTAGTATCAAGGATATAGAAGAAAATTTAGGTATCAAAAGTGTTACTTTCTTCTTAGACAAGTGAAGAGGCAAATTTTTTGTTTGAGAGAGAAAAACTGCTGTTTTATATAATTACTTTAAAACTGTTGTAAAATAGTTTTAGCCTTCTTTTAAAATATTTTGATTGGTAAGTATACAAAAACTTTTGGAAATCAATTCTAAACCTTCATCCTCTGGATGAAAATAGTAAAAGTAGATGGACCAAGGCTACTGCTGGAGTCATCTTCAGCTAGAGAAGATGATAGCACTTAACACAAATCAATAGGAAAAAGAAAAGCTAGGAATTATACCATTGTAATTAGCTGGGTTTTAATAATAGGAAAGGAGCAAAGGGGGAGGCCAGACATTATGGGCATATCATCTGGGCAGCTTCACCAGGAAGCTGCAACTTTTCACTCCCCAGGGAACCACCAACCTATTCCCTATAGATCACTGGGGGAAGGGATCCAACAAAAGGGAGATAGAAGCATGCCCATTAAAGTTGGGGGACAAGGTAAGGTGCTTGCTCTCACTCATACCTGGGGACAGAGATGGTTGGCCAGAATGGGTGGCCACAGCTAACTCACAAAAATTTGGGAATAAATAATCCCCTAAACAATCCCCTCTTGAGCTGGACTCTTGGCTTGTGGGGCTCTTTGCTCCTGCTTCCTTGTATTGGTCCCTATGGTCCACAGCCATGCAGACCTCACATGAAATGGACGGATAGATTGTAGCTGGAAACACAAGGTAAACTAGCCTGATTCTGGATTTGGACCCTGCTTGAATATGAAAGGGAAACTCTGGACACTGGCTCTGATTCTAGCTCTCCTGAAACCCCAGCTATACTTCTTTTATGAGTGGACTAAGGGAAATGGGACTAGAAAACCAAGGGGTGTAATTCCACTGAAATAAAGCTTTCTACCACAGCTCATTCTCCTGTGGGGGCCTCCAGAATTGCTTATTCCAGCCATACCCCAGGAACCTCGCCTCCACTATCAACAGGGGGAAATGAGCCCCTCTCCTATCCTGTAACAGGAACAATTCATTCCTGTTAGGACTATAAAGATTTTACTGAATAGATCAGATAATTCCTTCCTTATTATTAGGAGGAAAATAATTAAGATGCATAATGTCATCACAGAGCCCTACTCACACCTGGCACCTGCGGAGGCAGCAAGTGTGCTTGAAAGGCTCCCTGACGAGGCTCCTGTTCTTAAAGCCACAGAACATCAGCACTTGAAGAAAACTATCATGATTCCCTGATCTAACTCTAAGTGCTATGATGACAGATGTAAAGAGGTATTCTAATGTGGCTCTTTTTTCTTTCTTTGTCCCTTTTTTTCTTTCTCCTATGGAAGAAAAAAAAATACTTCCCTGTATTTGTCTTTCTCCATTTCATTCTTTTTTCCTCTCCTATGATGTTCTACTATGTTTCTCTTCATTTCTTCACTTTTCCTTTTTAAATTTCTCTTATTTCTCTCCCACCCTCTTTCTTCCTCCTCTTTTGCTCTCTTTCTTCCCAATCTTTTGTTCTCTTTCTTCCCCTCTCTGTCTTCCCCTCTTTTCTTCAGTACTTTTTATTACAAGTTGTTTTCTTTCTCCTATTCTTTTCTAAATTTCTCTTTCTCTCACCTCCTTTTTTTTCTGTCTCCCATTTTTCTCTCTCCTTCCATTTTTCTTTTCTCGTCTCCTTTTCCATTTTTTTTTCTCTGCCTTCTTATGTGCTAAAACAAAACATGCATGTTCAAGATATAAAAAGAAAACAAAATGATTTGAAAATGTGTGTAATTAAAATCCTTTCCACACACTTCCACCAAATCTCTTTTTCCCCTTTTATACCTTTTCTTTTGTGGGGGGGAAGAGAGAGAGAGAGAGAGGTTTTTTAATTGTCATTATCTGTTTGACCACAGTAGCAATCGATTGTTCTGCATTTAAAACAACATTTTGGTAACATCTTTGTATATATGTACACGAGATCTACTTCATGCATTTTAAAAAGCTCCATGAAATACCATTATCTGGACATTGGAATAACATCACACAGTACATAAAACTTCTGTTAATAGAATCAGAAGTATGGTTTGACATGACTCCTCTGCTTATGTGGACAAAAAGGGGCCACATACTAAACTTGACAAGCTCAGGGGAAGCCTGGATGGCAGTCTTACAAACTCAGAGACCTAAACTAACCACATAGCATGGTGTGAAATGAAAATTTGGTAGTTAAAAGTGAATCATACCTGGCGGGTGTGGCTCAGTGGTTGAGCGTAGACCCATGCACCAAGAGGTTGCCAGTTCAATTTCTAGTCAGGGCACATGCCCAGGTTGTGGGCCATATTCCCAGTGGGGGGCATGCAGGAGGTGGCCAATCAATGTTCTCTCTCATGGATGTTTCTATCTCTCGCTCCCTCTCCCTTCCTTTCTCTAAAATCAATAAGGAAAAAAAATTTTTTTTTTACATGAGTCATGGCAAGTAGTCATGTCCTAGGCTGGTATCTTTCTTGACAAAGGTCATTCTTTACCTAAACTGAGTCTGTCTAGTTTCTTTGTGCATCTATGATAACATACCTTTGGAATGTCAAGGTAACTCCCCTTTTTCCAGACCCCTCAGGGCACCACCTATGCATCAGAGCAGGAGACCACAGAGCTCCTCATTGTTATTGTTATCATCTTAATTGTTAACTGTAACTATTCTATACACACCTTAATAAAAGAAGAACTGTATGTGTCTATCCAGTTTATTTTTTATCTAATCTCAGAGCTCTCTAACCCACCACCCCATGCCTTGCTTTCTCCCTCCTCCCCTAATCTATCAGCAGTGGATTTCCCTCTTATGTCTTCCCCTTTGATTCTGATGTATAAAAAGTGGTAGAATTGCCATTTTCTGGAGCATTTTCTCTAGCCTTTGAGATTTTTCTCCCTGGCAATTGTCCTCAGTATGGCTCAATTAAATTCATATAATTTCTCTACAGGTTTAGATGTGTCTTCCATGGACACTAGCAATGGAATTTGGAACAGGACCCTTTCTTTCTCTAAGCCTCCATTTCTTCATGTGTAAAATGAAGATAATTGTATCTACTGAGCAAGATGTCCTAATGTTCCCAGCACTCTAAACTTTAGACAGGCGTCTTCCTGGCTCTAAGCTCCTGACCTTCCTTTTCATAGGATATTTACTTTAGAAAACTTGAAACTGTAGATTCCTTCTCAGCTCCTTTGAGATGTAAATCTTTTTAAAAGCCTCTTGCCAGTTTTACAATCCAGGAATGTCTCTCTCAAGGTTCCATAAGCCATCCTTTTGAAATGCAATCATCAAGACAGATAGCGCCCCTCTCTCCCAACCTCTGTGGGAGAGGGGGAGCTTAACTTTGGGAAGGGTGCTTTGATCAAGCTGTAAATTTATCTGCTGTCATGGAGATATGAGTTCATTTTTCCTTTGGATAAAGCCAATTAGCAAACACAGATGGCCTATGACTCTCCACTAATGTCTTCCAGTACTTTTCCACTAGTTCGCTCCAGTGCTTAATAGCACTCAGCAGAGCTGAGTTCAGACTGAGTTTTGACCTTTTCCCTCTGTTGTAGAGTCTTCCTTTCCTGTTTACTTCATTCTTGCAAGTTTTGCTTCAACACTACTTTTTAAAGTTGTTGAGAGGGATAAGCGAAAGAACAGACAGAAAGCATCCAGTGCAGTACTTGGGTAGTATTAAGTGTTCGTTCAATGACTATCGGTTGTTTTAACCACCATGACTAAACTCACCATTCCCATATGAACTGATATTTTCATTATCTCTACAATGTTTTCACTTTTACAGTGTTGAAGGATTATTCCTGTGTTTTTGCACTTCCACAATTGTGCAAGTATGTGTGAGTTATTTTTCTAGGTTTATGGTAGAATTGTATTTTAAATTTTAGTGCAGAATCAGAAAGTAGATTTCAAACAGCAAGAGGAAGCCTCCGGAACCGGTCTTCGAGAATGGGTCAAGCAAAGGAGAAGTTGTACCATGATTTAAACTGAACTCCCACATTTCTGCTTGAACTAAATCAGCTCTGCTTTTGTTTGTTTTATATATGAAAGTTCAAGGTGAGTGTTTCTGGAGAACCAAAAGATGAAGTTGTTCCGTTGGTAAAAACAGCAACCGCCACCTTGTACAAACATTTGTTAGGGGACGAGGTCCAAGGAATAGTGTGTGTTCTTTTAAACAATATTTCTAGGGATACTGATGAACATTGAATGTTATCAATGGTGGAAAACTTAAGAACATGTGCTTGGAATCAGATACATCTGGTATTCCGAGGTTTGAATCCTAAATTCAAATGGACTATGTATAAACTGTAATGGTGCTTCTCAAATACCATGTGTATCATTGCCAATGAACTGCTTTTATATAGCTTATGTTGAACTGCACATGCTCAATTAAATAGCCGCCTCAGTGCTACAACCTCACTCCCATACCACTGTGATTGTGGAGGTAACTACTGCGAACCAGTTCATCTCCCCTTCTCCCCATCCCAAGTCTGCTGCTCAAACATGGTTGATCTTTCTCTCAGTTTGTTAGATATATTGTTCTTTAATCCAAAGCTCCCAAACTCTGACACACAGCAGGATCTTTTAGGATGATTTTAACATATGTATTCCCAGGTTACACTCCATACCAATTAAGTGGGAAAGTCTGGAGATGCGCTCCAGGCGTTTTTAAATAACCCCAGATGGCTGCGATTTGCACAACAATGGGAACCACTGCTCTAACAGGGCAGGCCAGATTTGTGGGCTATTTCTCAAATACTTTCGCTAGCTGTTAGCCCTTGGGTTATCTGAACTAGTCAACAAACAGCTACAAAGCCCCACTGCAAAAACTAGAACCCACTTTCCAGCAGTATCTCAGCAGTCCCATCACAGTGCTCCCATCACTTCTCTACCTCAATACTAAGACTTTTCCATATCCATCCATCCTGGGCAGTAGAAGCAATCATTTGTTGGGGTTTGGGGTGGGGGAGTGGCTCTGGAAAAACATCAGAGAAAAGGTTGTATTTGCAATCGCTTGTAAGAATGGAAAAACATTTCACCAGTGCAGAGATGGAGAAAAATAGTAATAAAACGTGGCAACAGCCTAGGGAAAGATATGAGTAGTGCTAAAATGAAGAGCACGGTATTAGATGTTTTGATGTTGTATCAGTGCTTCTCAGAGTGAGTCTGAAGAATTTATCAACATCACCTGGGTGAGGACCAGACATCTGCTTATCTACCAAATTCCCAGGGTCGTTCTGGAGTTTGACCTTCACCTAAGGGGCAGTAAGATACCCTCTCAATGGGAAAATAGGATCAAAATTCACCTTACCTTGCACTCCCCTTTTCCCTCCTGCAGACATGCTAGCTTCTGCACAACCCCACAGTCGGTATTTGCTGCCCCCTTGTGGAATATATTGAGAATTATCCTTTCACGTCCCACTCAGGTGCTGCGCATGGCCTTGGAAAGAACACTATCCTGAAATCTTCTTCCCAGCAAGCAAGGTTGCTAATATTAGACAGATGCTTGGGCCATCTCTCTCCCGTACTTCTATATTTCTGTAAAAATGAATCTCTTCTTAGCTCACTCCAGGAAATCCAGTTGTACAGCTTCCTTTTGTCTTTTATCCCTGTGGGCAGGGGTGAAAGGCTTTGAATTGTAGACCAAGAAAAATGTTCTTTAGAAGTGAAGATTTTGTGCTGGAGAGTAACTTGCTGGAAATTAATGTGAAAGAGGCACACAGGATGGATTGGATGACAAAAAACTGGAGATAGAGGGTAAAATTAGACCATTTAATGAATATATCCTAAGAAGCATGAAGCACCAATCAGAAAGAATGCATGGCCCTGGCCGGTTTGGCTCAGTGGTTAGAGCGTCGGCCTGTGGTCCTGAGAGACCCGGGTTCGGTTCCCGCTAAGGGCGCGTACCTCGGTTGCAGTTTGTCCCTGGCCCTGGTCAGTTGTGCGGGGGGGCAGCCACTCGATGTGTTCCTTTCACATCGATGTTTGTTTCTCTCTCTCTGTTCCTCTCTCTCCCCCCCACTCTACCTGAACAAAAAATGGAAAAATGTCCTCAGGTGAGGATAAAAAAAAAAAAAGAAAGAATGCATGTACCCTTATGTTCATAGCAGCACTGTTTACAATAGCTAAGATGTGGAAACAACCTAATTGTCCATCAGTAGATGAGTGGGTAAAAAAGCTGTGGTACATTTACACAATGGAGTACTATGCAGCTGTAAGAAAGAAAGATCTTTTATCCTTTCAGATGACATGGAGGGACCTGGAGAGTATTATGCTAAGTGAAATCATCCAGTCAGAGAAAGACAAGTTTCACATGATCTCACTTATTTGTGAAATATAATGAACAAAATAAGCTGTTGAACAAAATAGATCCAGAGACATGGAAGTAGGAACAGATTGACAAACCTCAGAGAGAAGGGGTATGGGGAGGGATGGTAAGAGATAAACCAAAGAATTTCTATGCATATGTGCATAACCAATGAACACAGACATTAGTGTGGGGAAGGCGGGAGGGGTTGGGAGCAGAGTGTAGGAGGTCAATGGGGAAACGGGGGAACATCTGTAACACTTTCAACAATAAAAATAAATTTTAAAAATAATAAAAATTAATTAAGAAACATGGAATTGTAAAGAAAAGGGTAGACTTGACAGGCTTTGTGAACAAAGATTTGAGAGAATCAAGTGGTTTATTATGACCAGGAATATGGGACAGAAAGAAGATGATTTATCTCATGGTAAACCATGGCTTTTTTTCTAGACCCTGTAATTGAGGCCCCAATCTGACCTGATGACAATGTACTTGGCCTGCAAACACAATGCTTCTGAGATGAAAGAACTTGTTCAGTGAAAATTGTCAAATCTCAATCTCAGAAGTAAAGATAGTAATGCCCCAGGCTGTAAACAAGGCTACTTCCACAGAGAGATGGCTACTGATCATTATGCTGGCTATTCATTTTTCGTAGGGTATTGTCTCCAAAAAACTAACAGCAAATGTTGCCTATGAGAAATTAATTCATCAATGACAATTATCTCTACTTATGAAACCAACGATCAGCTACATTAGCTTCTACCAGGTGGTGGAAGACCTGGGAGAATGTTGTTTAAGACATTAAATGAGTGCCGAGTAGGTGTATCAGGCTGCTGTGTAAGACGTTACTTTGAGGGACCCAGAAACACCTTCTGGCATCATGAGAGCTTTGAGCTCCTCATCCAGTAGTAATAATAAGTGCTCATGTTTATTGAGTGACTGCTTATTATATGTTAGGCACTAATCAAACCTTCTTATATATATATACACTCAATTATCACCCCAATCCTTTGAGGTGGTAATTACTATTATTATCTTTATTTTATAGCAGAGGAAGGTGACGCAGGTAGAGGTTGAGTAATTAGCGAAGGCCACAGCTAGGAAGTGGGAAAGCCAAGACATGAAGCATGACAGTCTGACTCCATTGCCCACCTTTTCAACCCCAGTATTATTATACCTTAAACTATCGTAAGAGCAACACTTGTTTATATGGCATAATATGGGGGCCTACAGAGTTAAGGATACTTAAGATCTTAAGAGTTTAATGCCACTACTTCAAAATGATCCAAGAGAAAACTCAACACTGCAAAGGATCTGGCAGCACCCCCCAGGATAGGACCAGACAAATGGGGAGTATGGGTAGGGGAAACATAGAGGCATAAATAAGATTGGGCAGTTATGAGGAAAAGGTGGAGGAAGAGAGGTAAGGTGGGTAGGGAATGTTAGGAAGATACAGAATAACCATGGAAGAATCTATATAAATTCATAGGTAAAACATAAAAATACTGAACCATCCATTGATTCCATATTTGTACATAACAGGCTACTACTAGGACTTCTTTCTGAAGAAACCAATTAAAAAATAGTCCAATCTTATTTTCAACTCCAATATTCATCCCTAATACATCTAACTTATTTTATTTCCTACATGGTAGCTCATTATATATTTTAAGAAAGACCATTTTATCTGTTTTTGTTCATTTTCATAGTACCCTTTACCTGGTGAAAATGACAATTATTTTCCTTTTACATGTAATATATATCTCATTATAGATATTTGTCACTATATATATGTTACTGATTCATACTGGTCTTTTCTATAAATACAACAATTTGTTCATGTGTTTCATGTACCTCTTAACAATATAGTCTGAATTTTAACTGGTTACTGCCAAATATACTCTTCAACAGCAAGCTATGATTCTATGAATGCATCTAATGTTGCTTACTTACTTTTATTGTGCCTAGTCATTTAAATATTTCAAATACTTTCTCAACAACAACCACAACAAAAAACTGTGGGTCTGATTTATCCAATTTTATACATGAACAAAAAATGTAAGTGTATGTTTATCTCTGTTAAATGTCATATCAGTTGAACTTGTAATTCAACTGAAACTAAGACTTTTCATTTGAGAGTCAGTTATCATCCTTAACATATTTAATATAACAAGGCTAAGGTGATTATCTATAATTACCTGCAAAAAACCTGAAAAGAATACGCTGTCTAATAATTAGAATTTCCGCCCTGGCCAGTTTGGCTCAGCGGTTAGAGTGTCGGTCTGGAGTGCCCGCTAAGGGCACGTACCTCGGTTGCAGTTTGTCCCCGGCCCTGGTTGGGTCGTGTGAGTGGCGACCACTTGATGTGTCCCTTCCATGTCAATGTTTCTCTCTCTCTCTCTCTCCATCCCACTCTATCTGAACAAAATATGAAAAAATGTCCTCGGTTGAGGATAAAAATAAATAAATAAATAATTAGAATTTCCTAATATACAATTGATGGAATGCTCCTTTGCTGGACATATTCAGCCAAGCACTGGTAAATAAAAGGCAAAACTTCCAGCAGTGTCTCTTGAATTGATGGTACAAAGCTGAAGATGTTCCACAGTCTCTTTTATTTCTGAGATTTAAAAAAAATATGTGACCAATAATCTTATTATGACCTTTTGGTTTATCACATATTGTCTGAAAAATCTTCTTCTGCTTATTAGTCACTGATACTCTGTCAGAAAAATACAAATTTTGTTCATGTTGTAAGGCCGATGCTCTTAATTTTGTGTAGTATTGGAATATTCCCACTACTAACAAGAGTAGTATTACCCTTCAGTAACAACAGATGTGTGTGGAAGAACATGTCGCAGGACATATTATCACTCTTCTGTGTATTAGTAATTGCATTTGTATTATATTAAAAAAAATAACTTTTGCTGAAAAAAAAAAAAAAAAAGAAAAAGGCAGAGGACCTAAAAAGACATCTCTCCAAACAGGACATACAAATGGCTAAGAGACATATGAAGAAATGCTCAACATCACTAATCATCAGAGAGATGCAAATTAAAACAACAATGAGGTATCACCTCACACCTGTCAGAATGGCTGCCATCAACAAATCATCAAACAACAAGTGTTGGCGAGGGTGTGGAGAAAAGGGGACTCTAGTACACTGCTGGTGGGAATGCAGACTGGTGCAGCCACTATGGAAAACAATATGGTGTTACCTCAAAAAATTAAAAATTGAACTTCCATTTGACCCAGTGACCCCACTTCTAGGAATATACCCTAAGAAGCCTGAAACACCCATCACAAAGAATATATGTACCCCCATGTTTGTAGTAGGACTATTTGCAATAGCTAAGATCTGGAGACAGCCCAAGTGTCCATCAGTAGATGAATGATAAAAAAGCTGTGGTACATATACACAATGGAATACTATGCAGCTGTAAGGAAGAAAGATCTCTTATCCTTTGAGATGACATGGAGGGACCCGGAAAGTATTATGCTAAGTGAAACAACGCAAGCAGAGAAAGAAAATCATCACATGATCTCACTTATTTGTGGAATATAATGAACAAAACAATCTGAGGAACAATATAGACCCAGAGACATGGAAGTGGGATGCAGACTAACAAACCTCAGAAGAGGTGGATGTGGGGGGAGGGAAGAGATAAACCACAGAACTTTTATGCATGTATATGTAAACAAGGACATAAACAATGATGCTGGGAGGGGGAGAAAAGATTGGGAGGAGGGTGCCTATGGGGGAAAAAAAAGAAATATCTGTAACAAAAAAACATTAAAAAAGACATTTCTGTAACAGACTATTTCTTTATGTCTTTCACAGGTATTATGGGACTAAGGAATAATGCAACAAATGTTCCTACTATGATACTAAATGCTTTGTGTCATTAAGGGATGCCCTGAAGCTGGCGGAAATATAGTACCATAGTAGAAAATTAATTAGATAATCTAACAGTAAAACATAGTTTTAAAAATCCCATAGCTTTACCCTGGCCGGTTTGGCTCAGCGGTTAGTGTCAGCCTGTGGTCCAGAGAGACCCGGGTTCGGTTCCCACTAAGGGCACGTACCTTGGTTGCAGTTTGTCCCCGGTCCTGGTTGGTCGTGCGGGTGGCTACCACTCCATGTGTCCCTTTCATGTCAAGGTTTCTCTCTCTCTCTCTCCCTCCCACTCTATCTGAACAAAAAATGGAAAAATGTCCTTAGGTGAGCATAAAAAAAAACAAAACATCCCATAGCTTTAAAGTTATGGCTATGCCATTGTCTTCTATCTTACACACATACAAACAGGAGAAGAGATCTTAAGAGCAATTGTTACCATAGGTTATAAGTAAAACAAAAATGACTTACTAGATGTTGATAAGTGCCCCCCAGTTTCCTGATGTTATTGGCTTATGACCAATGAATATTTAACATTCTAAATTTGAATATTCCCCAACTGATAACAAAATAATCTATCATAATTCACTGCATTTGACCATCTAGATGAACTCTTTTGATTTTGCTTCCAAGTGAATACTCCATTGGAAATAAAAGGCCTCTTAGCAAACTTATGATATTAGCCATCTTTTTCCAGGTATTAAGCACGAGACATCCTGTCTTCTGCCTTTTCCTCATAGCTAACATTAATGAAGCATTGGTGTCATTTGGCATTTCATGGATAATTGAGTTAATTGTATAATGATTAATTTTTTGATAGCTGAAATCATGATAAATCTCATCTTAACTGGAAGGCATACATATCATCGGTGTATTAGTGACAGTCTACAAATGGTGGAATGTAATATAAAAGCATTACTACTTCTGTATCTAGATAACAGTTGCTAAGAAGCAGCCTAGTTAATTCTAAAGGATAATAGCTAGCACAGACAGTTCTTAGTATGCGGTAGCTATTGTTCAAACAACTTTACACATTTTTACTTATTTAATATTTGCAAGAACAATAAGAGTTTGGTATCCATATCTCCTCCATTTTATAGATGAAGAAACTGAATTCCCACCAGCAGTGTATTAGAGTCCCCTTTTCTCCACACCCTCGCCAACACTTGTTGTTTGATGATTTGTTGATGGCGGCCATTCTGACAGGTGTGAGGTGATACCTCATTGTTGTTTTAATTTGCATCTCTCTGATGATTAGTGATGTTGAGCATTTCTTCATATGTCTTTTGGCCATTTGTATGTCCTGTTTGGAGAGGTGTCTATTCAGCTCCTCTGCCCATTTTTTAATTGGGTTCTTTGTCTTCCTTTTGTGGAGTTGTATGAGCACTCTATATATATTGGAAATTAACCCCTTATCTGATACATCATTGGCAATGATGTTCTCCCATACAGTGGGTTGCCTTTCCATTTTGATGATTGTTTCTTTTGCTGTGCAGAAGCTTTTTAGTTTGATGTAGTCCCATGTGTTCATTTTCTCCTTTATTTCTGTTGCCTTAGGTGATGTATCAGTGAAAATTCTGCTCCGTATGATGTCTGAAATTTTGTTGCCTACATTTTCTTCTAGAATTTTTATGGATTCACGGGTCACATTTAAGTCTTTTATCCATTTTGAGTTTATTTTGGTGTATGGTGTAAGTTGCAGACTGGTGCAGCTGCTATGGAAAACAATATGGTGCTACCTCAAAAAATTAAAAATTGAACTTCCATTTGACCCAGTGATCCCACTGCTGGGAATATACCCTAAGAAGCCTGAAACACCAATCAGGAAGAATATATGTACCCCCATGTTCATAGCAGCACCATTTACAATAGCTAAGATCTGGAAACAGCCCAAGTGTCCACCAGTAGACGAATGGATAAAAAAGCTGTGGTACATATACATAATGGAGTACTATGCAGCGGTAAGAAAGAAAGATTTCTTATCCTTTGAGACGACATGGAGGGACCTGGAAAGTATTATCCTAAGTGAAAGAAGCCAAGCAGAAAAAGACAAATACCACATGATTTCACTTATATACGGAATATAATGAACATAACAGTCTGAGGAATACAGTAGACCCAGACACATGGAAGTAGGGCACAGACTGACATCCCTCAGAAGAGGGGATGGGGGGTGGGGGGGTGGGAAGAGATAAACCACAGAACTTATATGCATGTATGCATGGCCAATGGACATGGACAACTAAGCTGGGGACAGGGTGGAGGGGGGGTGGGGTGGGGGGTGCCAATGGGGTAAAAAGGTAAAATGTCTGTAACAAAAAAATAAATAAAAATTCATAAAATGTCCTATGGAAAAAAAAAAATAAACTGAGGCAAAGGGAAGTTAAGAAATGTATCAATGTCAAACAGTTACAAAATGACAGAATTTAAAAAAAAAATTTTTCTTTATTGATTTTAGAGGGAGAAGAAGGAAGAGGAAGAGAGAGAAACATCGATGAGAGAGAACATCGACTGACTGCCTCTTGCACGCCCCCACACTGGGGATCGGGCCCATAACCTGGGCATGTGCCCTGACCGGGAATCGAACTGGCGACCTCTTGGTGCATGGGTCAGTGCTCAACCACTGAGCCACACTGGCCGGGCTAAAATGACAGAGTGACATTTATACCCAGGTAATCAGGTTCCAGAATCCATGCTGTTTACCACTGTGTTATTCCACATCTTATGTGAAAGAACCTGGGAAAAAAAAAACATCTTAACAGTGGTCAAATGCCAGTTATGATTCTAGTTTTTTTCCCTTTCATGAATAATACAGTGGCTTTTTTCCCCCTTCTCTTCAGAGAGTGTATTTTCTTACAACGCAGTATAACTATATTTTCTGCTAGAGCTGACCTCTGATAACATCTCTACATAATTCTGATCTTTCTGAACATTATGATGTGACCCGGTACTGAGCATCTATGAGGGCATCATTTAAATTCTGAGTTCCTTAATGAACCGAAACTTTTTTCTTTCCCTTTGGAAGCTGTTGGGAGTCATGCAACTCCATGGGGCTCCCAGTAAAATTTCTATTTTACGGATTCATTAGAATGCGCTAAATTGTTTAAGTACTAAAATTTAAATACTAGGGAGACAGGGTCACCTTTTAGATTTTTTTTTCAGTACAGATGCTATATTAAATATGTGACAGACATAAATGTCCATGTCCAAATACTGTTATATTTAATTTCTTACAAATCTAATAAGTTACAATAAAATTATTTTATGCCTTAGCTAAATATAAGACCAAAAGGGGGGATTAATTAACATTGGCACAAAATACACAAAAGGCAGTTATGTTTCATTTTTTAAAATTCTTTATTGACTAGCTTTTAAATTCCATAGAATTCAACCTGAGCATAGGTCTCCTTTGCTGAATTAGGAAGGATGATTTCAAATACAACTTCTTAGAAAACTGAATTTTTGGTTAACAAGACTTTGTGAACTGTATTTTTTTTAGGGAGAATTTATTTATTTATTTATTTTTGTATGCGCCCCTAGCGGGAACCAAAGAATTTAAAAGCAAATCACAGATGAAATGAAGGAATCATGTTTAAAAGTAAATTCCAGTGTTTGTTTTGGATTCAGTCCAGATTTTGCTCCATTTCCTACATTCATTGTCTTGTGTGAAACTGTCTTAAGCAAAATCATCAAATAAATCACTTTTTCTTAAGAGCGTACGAATGCTTCCTGGCTTCGCCTGGCCATTCATTCAGATTTTTCCATCTACTTTCCTTCTAAAATGTTCTTCTCACCACATCAAAATTATTATGCAGCAGGTTAACCTGACCTCAGCTTAGCTGTTAAGAGGAAAATATTTGATCAATTAAACTAATTCATCGAGATGTTGTCAACGACTGCGTAATGCTTAATATCTCAGCCTTCCCAGAAGTATTTGCATTTTAAAAGAGTCATGTTTCAACCTAAAGGAATTTCTAATACTAGAATTACAACCACCTCTTTAGCAAGGGCAACTTTTCTGGTACACTATAAATTAACCCTCCAGGAAGGTACCTAAAATATGGATTCTCTTGTAAAGCGGAGCTTATATTAACCAGGGTCATTTTCTTGAGATTTTTCAAGAAGTGGGAGTAGATGATAACATCTTTGGGTTCATACATATTTAAGAATGCTGTTCTTTTACCTTTAAAATTAACAACATGTTAGATAGATACAGAATTACTGGGCTACAGCTTTGTATATACTCCACAACTTGGAGATTTGTTCCATTCTTTTCTTGAATGCAGTATTAATGAGAAATTTTAGACCAGCCTGAGATGTGTTTTGGTTTTAGATTTTACTTTATTTTATTTATTTATTTATTTTTTAAATCACTTATTTCTTTATTCAGAATACTTGCAAATCTCTTTCTGCGTTAAGTTCAATAATTTTATAAGGATGTATCTTGATCATAACCATTTACTATTTTTCTAATAGCCCTTTTAATGTGAAATGTCAAAGTTTTTCAGAAATTTTATTTTGTTATATCTGACAATTTATGGGCAATTTCTGTTCCATCTTTCAAAGATACCATTTATTACAGGTCATGTCTCTACTATCTTATGTACCAATCATCTTATTTTGAATCTAAATTGAACTTCCAATACTACCATTGACGACCTGTGTGGCCTTGGGCCAGTTTCATAACCTCTCCAAGCCATCCATAAAATGTGGCTAATAATAGTATTTTCCTGACAAGTTGGTTGTGAGGCTTGAATAACATAATTCAGCACAATGGCCTGTAGCTGCTATTAGTATTAGCTGTTATTATTCAAGACTTCAAACACATATATCCGAAGAAACCCAAGACACTAATTTGAAAGAATATGTGCACCCCTATGTTCATTGCAGCATTACTTATAATAGCCAAGATTTGGAGGCTACTCAAGTATCCATCAGTAGATGAGTGGATCAAAAGCTGTGGTACATCTACACATGGAATACTACTCAGCCATAAAAAAGAGGAAATCTTACCTTTTGTGACAATGTGGAGGGACCTGGAGAGTATTATGCCAAGTAAAATGAGCCAGTCAGAGGAAGACAAATACTATATGATCTCACTTATAGGTGGAATCTAATGAACACAATAAATAAACATAACAAAATAGAAACCAAAAAAAACTGCAAACACAAGATTGAGAGTACTGGATATTTATTACATTTATCAAGGCAAGATAGGAGACTCTCAAATTGGAAACTATGTCAGCACAAAGTATTTTCTTTAACCTTCCAATAAATAGATCAATCAATAAAAAAGCCTCATTTTCCAAGTAGTCTAGTTAGTCTTTAAATAAAGTTTATTTTAATATGTTATTTAAAATATTTTTATTGATTTTTAGAGAGGGGAAAGAAGAGGGAGGAGAGAGAGAAAGAAACATCAATCGGCTGCCTCCTGCATGCCCCATACCCAGTCTGCAACCCAGGCATGTGCCCTGACTGGGAATTGAACTGGCAACCTTTCAGTGCATGGGATGATGCCCAACCAACTGAGCTACACCGGCCAGGGCTTAATGTGTTATTTTTCAAATGATAATTTTCTTATTCTCTTTTGTTTCTCCTTGTTTTATGAGCTCAGCAGAGGCCCAGAGATTAAACACTTAGAAGGAGATGTAAATGCTCTAACATATTGAGACACTGATAATTGTTAGTCATGTCTAGTCACATGAGTTTAAGGTGAGAGAGTGCCCTTGAAACTTGAGAAAAGGATTAATGAACCCCAGAGCAAAGATGCATAATTAAATGGTATTTCAAATCCAGACCCAAATTAATCTGGATAGCTAGAGTACCACATAAGGTCTTAAAAGATTCAGGCTTTCTTTTTCTCCTTTATGCAGTATCTGGAGCAATTGCCTTCTATTTGCACAGCGGCATATCTGGTGTAGATGATGAATACCTCATTGAGCTTAAATTCTCTGAGTCAGAGCTGACAATAGCCTAGAGAAAACTTTATTGGTGAGAATTCTTAATGTTGTTGTAGCAAGGGAGACCATGAGCAGAACCATTTACAAATAAAGTTTTCAGAGAAGAGTTCAAATCATGACACATCAAGGTCAAATAGGGAACTGCTTCAGTGACTATAATTAGGAAGGTTGGCATGAGCCTTTGGCTCTACTAACTGCTCTTATTCTCCTTTCTGTGGTCTCTCTCTATTTTACCTATGTATTTACTTCTGGAGTTATTAGGGGGTGAGGGTAGAGGTGGTTCTGAGTGAAGAATTTCATTTTTTCTCTGCTGATTATATTTCTTGAACTGATTATGTATGTCTCTTTGATCACTGTAAAATCCGTAGATTGTTAAGCTCCATAAGGACAGCAGTTGTATCTGCCAATCTTAGCTCTGCATTAATAATACCCAGCATAGTGCCTGGCATCTAGTACACACTCAATAAATATTGAATGAATGAGTGGGTGAGACCAAGGACTCTCTGTGGTATGTGCATCTCATCATTCTGTGTCATTTGCATATAATCCCTATTGTCATCTATCTTGAATAAACTTGTTCTCTCCCTGATGTCATTAGTTTTCTTCTAAGGACAGTTGATAAATCATAGATTTATTTCAGTGGGACATAATATGGATGTTTTCTATTGTAATATGGAAAGCAAAGTGTGATAACAATTTGGAATTCATGTAAATTTAATGAATGAATTTATACAATGTCTTGAACTCAGTTTCCTTAAAATAAAGCCAGAGACAATGACTTATTTGGTATTATGATTCAGGGAACAGGCATGAGGAACAGAGAGAAGGAAACAGAGAAGGAAAGGAAGCCAGTCCCAAGGACACCTTATGAAGGCAGCCATTCCTACAGGTAAATGGCTGCTTGCTCCTATGAGTCTTGTGAAAAGACAGGAAACACTTCTCATAATGGTCTACTCTGGAGAATAAAGGGGGAAGCATTTATCCAACGAACTTTGTTCCTTGTTGGTCAGGGCTTGCCCTATGAAGAGTTAACTTCCTTGTAATTTCAGGTTGCATTGGGAATGTGTGAGCAATGAACACATTCCCAACATGGCCTGTCCATCAGTCACATGGTAAGAAACAGAGACATTTAGTGCAAACTTGAGGTGAGGCATTGTCTTGTTGCACCTGCACCAAGATGATAAAAATCTGTGGGGACCTGGTTACCACAGATGTGGCTGGAATAAGAGGTGAGGCTGAGAGATTTGAAGTGACAAAGTGATGTTCCATGCAAATAGTAAAATGACTTATCACTTATAAATATGCCTTGAATAATATATTTCAGAGATTATCATTGAGCCCCAAAGAACACTTTCATTGGAATTCATCTATGCATTTTGTAGCTGTTTCTAAATTACACAAACTTCACTCTGGTGTTTTGACATGAACAGATCTTCAAGTTGAATTACAAGATAAGAGTCAATGAAAACATATTTTAAGGGAAAAATAGAAAAACAAACTAGATGTAAGGCAAATTGGAATTTAAGGGAGATAAAGGCACACTGCTCTCCTAACAAAAGCAAGGTGATTTTTCTAAAACTGGGTTAATTTGCAGGTATGTAGTTGAAATAAAATATTACCTGGTAATATTTACATTTAGCGTGATTTTAAACTTTTTCTCAAAACTTGACACTTTGATACCTCAGTGTACCTTGCAAAATAAAGTTAGACTCACTAACCATTCAAATCAAATCCACAAAGAAGATGACTTGATTTTTCTACTTCCTAGACAGTGTTACCCATGGAAACCTTGTACCTGTTGTGTCAAAAAGTGCTAGAATAAATACTCACAATCAAATCATGATGGCTAACGGAGAAACTTAGCCTGCCAAATGATCCCAAAAGTCACCATCAGAATGACTGTGCCCCATAATACGTTTATTCATTACAGCCAACTACTTGAATCTAATCAAGTAGTTTCCCTCATTTAAGTCTAGTCCATGGACATAAATTTGATTTTTACATGTGGATCCTAACTCAGTTCCAGGAGCACAGAGCTACTTTAATTTTCATTCTACTATTTAAAATACTCTTTAAGGTGCATTCAAACAACGAGAGAGGAGCATATAATTTGGCTGAGACCCCAAAATGTCATGTTATACTTCAAGGAACATACCAATGTTCTTGTTCTTGTGGACTGTGACGTCCTTTTGCACCAGAACTTACTGGTGAATTTGTCAATTAGCTGAAGATCGACATCCATCACAAGTTCTACACTGACACATTCGTCCCCAGGGATGTGACAAAATACATGTACCCAGGGAGCTGTATATTCCTTTGGCGGGATGAGGAGGATGTTGGATCCCCAGACAAATATGTATTTCTCTCTCCTGGCAGCTTTAAGATAAGTACATGACATACAATGATTTAGTGTTCATGTATTTGCAGCACATTCTGTCTGTGGAAGGTGATTTCCTTGATGGCACTGTGCTTTCTCTCAGCTTAATTGAACACATCCAAGTAGACGAGACTGCTGTAACTCACCAATCTACTTAAGAAATGAAAATAAGAAGAAAACAAATATTGCTCTGGTTGGTTTGGCTCAGCAGTTAGAGCGTCAGCTCATGGTCCAAGACATCTGGGGTTTGATTCCCCGTGTCAAAAGCATGTGCCTGGGTTGCAGGTTTGATCCATGCCCCTCCTCCCCCTCCCTCCCTCCCTTCAACTCTATCTAAAAAGGAAAGAAAAAATATCAAAATATCCTTGGGTGAGGATTAACACCAACAACAAAAAGAAACCAAATATTTGTGAAAAACAATGAAAAAGGAACAATTATGTGGTACATTTAAGATATAAAACAGTCAATTCAAAAAAAGGAGGTGGTGACGCATAATGGAAGACAGACTATGGAGCAAAATATGTATTTTTTTGTTTTTTTGTCATTCAAGATAGGCTACCTTATTTTGTGGTATCAACAAACTTCAAAATCTCAGTGAATTCAATAAAATAGCAAAAACTGATTTCTTACTCTTGTTACTTACCCAATGTAGGTGGACCAGAGCCTGGGGGCAGGAGGTTGAGGAACTCTGTCTGCTCCACATAGTCCTCATTCAGGCTGCTGGAAATTCCACCAACTTAAAATGCTGTCATCTTCATAGAAAATTATTGGGTCCACTGCAACATGGGAGGACAAGACTGGAGAATTGTGCATAAGCATTTCAGTGTTTCTTCCTGAAAGTGACATGTCCCTTTTGATCTCATGACATTAGGCAGACCTAGTCATATGGCCTGTTCTAATTTCAAGGAGGTGGAAAAGTATAATCCTCTGTGTACCAGAATAAAAAGAGAACTGAATATATAGGAGAGTGCTGGTAATGACTATCACAGTTTTAATCATGGCTACCACTTTTGCATATATTTGGGAAAAGGACTTAACTTTTCAGAGTCTGTTTTCTCACTGTAAAAGGGGAATAATAAAATATACCTTGGGGTAATTATAAGTACTAAATTAGATAAATATTTTAAAAAATACTGAACAGAGTGATCAGTACATAGTAAATATTTGATAAATTATGGTCATTTTTGTACAGAGAGAAAACAGTCAACTTTTATGGTCTTGAATTATATAAGTTTATTATCTATACCAACAAGATTCATTATTTTAAAGCTAGTACTTCCCATCACTGTATGTTGGACCTCAAAATATTGATGTTTATACATCTCCATTTGGACCTGCTACACTTGAAGAAAGATAATTTATGATTGATCAAGATATTGCTACCATTGGTATAATTATTGTTATATATTAAACATAGCAAAGACTTGTTACAGAACAAATCTATTTAGATGAATACTTAACTTCCTTTTTATTTATTTATTTCAACTTTACATTTTAAAAATGTTTTTATTGATTTCTTAGAGAGAAAGAGAGAAACATTGATGTGAGAGAGAAACATTAATCAGCTGCCTCCTGCATGCCCCCTACTGGGGATCAAGCCCAAAATCTAGGCATGTGCTCTGACTGGGAATCGAACCGGGACCTCTCAGTCCATGGGACGACGCTCAATCCACTGAGCCACATCGGCCGGGCTACTTAACTTCCTTTTTAACACAAGTAATATTTATGGTGACTATGCATATATGTTTTTGTTGATCTGGGGATATATGGGTTTGATTCAGGATGTCTTTAGTAGTTTTCATGAAGTGGTTAATATCTATGTTTCATCATCAAGCTTGTTTTTGATTTATATTATCAGCATTTGGTGAGGTATCTTGCCTACCATTTTTTAATTTTTTTTTTTTTTATCCTCACCCGAGGACATTTTTTCTATTTTTTGTTCAGATAGAGTGTGGGAGGGAGAGAGAGAGAGAGAGAAACATCGACGTGAAAGGAACACGTCGAGTGGTTGCCACCCACACGACCCAACCAGGGCCGGGGACAAACTGCAACCGAGGTACGTGCCCTTAGCGGGAACCGAACCCGGGTCTCTCAGGACCGCAGGCCGACGCTCTAACCGCTGAGCCAAACCGGCCAGGGCGCCTACCATTTTTTTTTATCACTGCCTCAGAGCTATTAGGATGGTGATGTGTACATGTGGGGTTCCAATATATGTTGACTGACTACTGCTAGTGTGGCTTCCATGTTTCTAATTGATTAAACTCATGTATTTATGTTGTTGAGAGAAATCATTTTGATGGACACATTCCTAAAATGTAGTGCATGTATCTTTGCCTTTTAAACAAAGGATAGTGAAAATCTTCTCCATTCTCTCACATTCAAACAATTCAAATTTACCTATCATGTATATTCATATGAACCAAGATGCCTCTCCAGCCTTGATCTCTCTTTTGAACTCCACGGTTATATTTCTAACTTTAACAGAGTATCTTTTTTAGAATATGTCTATCTTCTGCCACCTATAATTCAACATGGACAAAGCTGACCTCATTATCTTTGCTTCTACTTCTTTAGTTAACCTGGTGTCACTGAAACAACCACAGTATTCCCCTTAACTAGATTCTTCCCCCCGTTCTTTCCCACCTTTCAGGCCATTACCAGAAGAAGCATGCTGTTTATCTTCCCAGTAGTTGTTTTTCTTTTGTTTGTTTTTATAAATGATACATTAAAAAAGTGTTCTGGATACAAATCTGTGCACCTCCTCAAATAGCAGCAACAGCTTGCTTTCCAATATGTGTGTCTACCTCTTGGACTACACAGCCACCCCCTTTGCAGAGTTCATTCAGGTCGCCAAAATCCAACTTAAAGGCCAAGACTATTATATCTCACATTCCAAGACTAAATGCGATAAGTCATTCCTTCATATCTGGACATGAATAAAATGCAACACCATGTTGCATGATCTGGCTTCCTGTGTTGCCTCTGAGTGGCTGGATAACATAACCTAGAAGTATTGGGTCCCCATGAGCTGAACCCAATCGATAAATGTGTCAGGCAGAGAAACCCCTCTTCCCTTCTATCTTCTGCTGAAAAGCGGGTTCCCTTTTCAAGCTTTCTGAAAATGTCCAGCAACAGCATGCCAAACACACCTGCTGAGAACAATCTGCTATGTCTCTTCAAAGCACCAGCACCATGATGAAGCAGAAACCAGCTCAGTAATTCACTGCCTCACGCTGCTTTATGCCTTTCCTTATCCACTTCCCCTTTTATTCTTTAGCCTCAAATCCCTGGTCTTGCCATCCCAAATAAAGTATCAGCACATTAATCTAGTCTTGGACTCTGAACCAAGGGAACTGAGGCTAAGACACATAGTGGAAATCAAACAATGCAGACAATAGACAGGAAAAAGCAAACCTGCCCCACGGAAACAAAACCGTTGTTCCGATCCCCATTTCTCTGCCCCAGAGGTGTCCACTATTACCAGTTTTTGTGTGTCCTTCCAAGATAGTCTATGCATATAAGCACATGCATAGATATTATATACATACAAATATATGAATATTCTCCTCTTTACACCAGCAAAAACAGAATATGCACATTGCATTTTCACAGAGGAAACTTTCCAAAACAAATCCTATCATGGCACTCTCCAACTTGAAAGCTTTTGATAATGGCTTCTCACTGCCCACAAATAAAATCTAAATTCCTAGCAGTGAAGGCCCTGTATACTCTGGCCCCAAGCTCTGACTATCGCAGTTCCTATCTAGACCCTGCAATAATATGCCCTTTATTTAGCCACACTCAGGGACTTTCTGCTCCTCATACAAGCAATGCTCTCATATGTCCATACATTTGTGCAAGCAGTTGCATTTGCATAAAATATTCTTTCAATATGTATGTGTCGAATGATTAAATGAATCATCAAGTCATTGCAGTCAACTAACTACTACAGTTTGATGTTCTCTTTAAATGTTACTCCCCCCCCCCTTTCTGTGTAGTTAATGATCAATTTTCAGAGCTGTGGACATATGTTTTAAACAGCATCTGCTGATACCTCTAAAAGTGTTGTACATTCTAAGGCAAGGTAAGCATAATGTTTTCAGAGGAAACCCAGTAGCCAAGCTAAGTAAAATGATAACTTTAGTTTTCTATACATTGCTACTCTTCTAAGAGTATAAAACAGCTGTTTTTTCCATTACTTGCTGTTTTCAGGTGATTTATTTAATTCTGGTTTTCAGTTGTGCCCCAGGTAATTGATTTTGCTAGAAATCTGATAGGTGGATAAGTGAAGTGTTACTTTTCTGCACATTTTTCAAAATCCTTATATATAACACACATGTACAGTAGAAAGAAAAGGGCATTCACCCAAATTGCCTTTTCTCTTTCCTGCATTTGAAAATAGTTTGCATTCAAAAACCTGAATGCTACAAGTATCATATGATCTCATTTATTCATAGAATATAATGAACAAAATAAGCTGATGAACAAAATAGACCCAGAGACATGGAAGCAGGGAACAGACTGAAAAGCCTCAGAGGTCAGCAGGGTGGTGGGGTTGGGAAGAGATAAACCAAAGAACTTATATGCATATATGTACAACCAATGGACACAGACAACCGTGCAGTGAAGGGGGTGGGGGAGAGAGGAGGGTGTCAATGGGGGAAAAAAGAATGGCATCTGTAATACTTTCAATAATAAAGATAAATTTAAAAAAGAAAAAAAAACCTGAATGCTCATTAACATCCTCAGCATTCTATATGCAAAACTGAGTCAGACATGCAGAAGTGCTCACTAGTACTTTTAAATAAAGATTCTCTGATATTTATACAAAATTATTAAAAGAAAATGAAGTTTTCAGTCCAAGTTTTGAGTTAAGGCTTTGTACTTTGTGAAAAAAGGGGGTTAGTTATACATGCATGAAGTAGTGATTTATCCTTTTTAAACACGTTTTTTCCTTTATTGATTTGAGAGAGAGAGGAAGGGAGAGAGACAGAGAGAGAGAAACATCGATGAGAGAGAACATCGATTGGCTGCCTCCTGCATGCCCCCCACTGGGGATCAGGGCCACAATCTGGGCACGTGCCCTGACAGGGAATTGAACCGGTGACCTCTTGGTGCATGGGTTGATGCTCAGCCACTGAGCCACACCAGCCGGGCTGATTTATCCTTGATTCAGGCCTCTGAGAATTCCAGCAGCATGTAATGCACCTCCATTTATTCATAATGCATTAAAGAGCATCCTAACTTTTTTTCTCATACCTGAAGGCACTTTGAAATGAAAGCTTCTTCAAGTAATATGACCTTCTTAGGAAACAGCTTCTGGTTTGCTTTTCTCTGCCACTGTTTTACACACTGTGATTGGTTGAAGGTCTACAGAGACTCCTCTGTATCTCTCTGCAGCCAAAATAGATTGTGTACATGAGGTGAAGATTTTGTGGAAACTGGTTATTAAAAAACTGTCATACTGCCCCGCCAGTGTGGCTCAGTGGATTGAGCGTTGTCCCATGGACTGAGAGGTCCCAGTTTGACTCCTTGTCAAGGCACATGCCAGGGTTGTGGGCTTGATGCCCAGTAGGGGGCGGGCAGGAGGCAGCCCATCAATGTTTCTCTCACACATCGATGTTTTTCTCTCCCTTCATCTCTCTAAAAAAATCAATAAAAACATATTAAAAATATTTAAAACACTGTCATGCCTATACCCATCTTTAAAGACAGTTAAAACAATAACAGTTGGAAGAAAAAATGGCGGCGGAGTGAATGGGAGCTACACAGACCATCTCCCAGGACCAAACTGGAATTACAACAAAAATAAAGACAAATCCTCAGGAAGGGGCAACCAAAAGGCAGCTTGGAGGACCACATGACCAGGGACACTGACTCAATCCTGGTAGGTTTGCGAGGACACGAGAGGGGCCCTGCAACCCACGGTCCGCAGCCGCCTGGGCTGGAACGAGCGGAAGCGGCTGGAAGCTGCGCCCTCGGCTGGGTTCTGTGGCCTCAGCTGGGACCAGAAGCTGCCTCGGCTGGGTCCTGTGGCCTCATAGGCTGGGTGCTACACCCTTGGCTGGTGCCGCAGCAGCCTCAGAGCCCTTAGCTGGGAGCAAATCCCTTGGGTTAAAGTCCCAGGCGGCTCCCACGCAGAGCCCGGACAGAGGCTAAATTGGCAGCAGCCACTCACCTTGGGCTTCAGCAGAAGGAAGACAGACTGTACTGGAACTGCGTGGGGACACTAGGGA
Organism: Molossus molossus; assembly: GCF_014108415.1. Lineage (NCBI taxonomy): Eukaryota > Metazoa > Chordata > Mammalia > Chiroptera > Molossidae > Molossus > Molossus molossus. Next base: position 20,043,997 of record NW_023425355.1, read on the forward strand.
TTTGGAGGGTTCTCAGAGCTTTTGCTGAGTGCAGGCACACAGGACTGTGGTCATCTTACTCCTTCCCAGGGCCCTGGGGAGAGGGGGCACCCCTCCCTCAGAGATTCAACCCCACCCTTTGGCCATTGAAATGCTGATTGAGGCCCATTAACAACTAGCAGCTGCCCCACCCTCGGGAAATCCTTTTACACTGAGCACCTGAGGGAGTTTTTCAGTCAACTCAGAAACCAAGGTTCTTCAGGTGACCTCTATTTTTTTTTTTTTTTTTTTATCCTCACCCGAGGATACTTTTTCCATTTTTGGTACAGATAGAATGGGAGGGAGAGAGAGGAAGGGAGAGAGAGTGAGAAACATCGACGTGAAGGGACACATCGAGTGGCTGCCACCCGCACGACCAACCAGGGCCGGGGACAAACTGCAACCAAGGTACATGCCCCTAGCGGGAACCGAACCCGGGTCTCTCCAGACCGCAGGCCGACGCTCTAACCGCTGAGCCAAACCGGCCAGGGCCAGGTGACCTCTATTAATAGACTCCAGGCAAAAAAGCTAGAGGATAACTACCATTCCTTGGGCTAGCAACTCTAACCAGGAAAGTTAAGACTTGACAGTGGTGTTTAAAGTGGGTCCTCTCTGCCTCATCCAAACACAGGAGAGGAACCAGAAACAGCAGAACACCAACACCCACAGGGAAAATTTGGCAGACTCCAAAGCCCACTGTGATAACTAAAATGGTGAAACACAGAAACAAAAGCCAAATGAAAGAACAAGAGACCTCTACCAAAGATGAGATAAATGAGGTACAGTTAAGCAAGTTAACAGAACTAGAATTCAGAGCCATGATCTTGAGGAAGCTCAACAGCATGTGTAAGGACATGAGCACCATGAGTAAAGACAGAAATATTGAAAATCAACCAGTTGGAAATTAAAAACCACCAAGAAGAAATGAAGAATGACATATCAGAAATGAAAAACACATTGGAAGGTCTAAAAAGCAGAGTAGAGGAAGCTGAGGACCGGATCAGTGAATTAGAAGACAGGGTAGAAAAAATCAATAAAAAAACCAAAAGGAACAAATGATTAAAAAACAGGAAGACAGCTTAAGAGAACCGTGGGACAACTGGAAACGTAATAATATTCACATCATAGGAGTCCCCAAAGAAGAAGAAAATGAGCAAGGGTTAGAGAATACATTCAAAGAAATAATGACAGAAAACTTCCTTAATTAGGTGAAGGAAGCAGACTTTCAAGTTCAAGAAGCACAGAGAGCCCCAAGTAAGAAGAACCCAAACAGGCCCACACCAAGCCACATAGTAATCAAACTGTCAAAAATTAAAGACAAAGAGAGAATCTTAAAAGCAGCAAGAGATAAGCAACAGGTTACCTACAAAGAAAACCCCATAAGGGTGTCAGCTGACTTCCCACAAGAAACACTACAGGCCACAAGGGAATGGCATGAAGTAATCAAGGTCATGAAAAACAAGGATCTGAATCCAAAACTACTCTACACAGCAAGGCTGTCATTCAAAATAGAAGGTCAAATAGAGAGCTTCCCAGACAAAAAAAGGTAAGGGAATACATTAGCACCAAACTAGCACTGCAAAAATGTTAAAAGGACCGCTAAAATTAGCAGGAGAAATGGGAAGAAAAATAGAACCACACTAAACAAAATGGTAATAAAGAAGTACATATCAATGATCACCTTAAATGTAAATGGATTGAATGCTCCCATAAAAATACACAGAGTAGCTGATTGGATAAGAAAGTATGACTCATCTATATGTTGTTAATAAGAGACCCACCTCACAACAAAAGACTCACATAGGTTGAAAGTGAAGAGATGGAAAAAAATCTTTCAAGCAAGTGGAAAGCAAAAAAAAAAGCTGGGGTAGCAATACTCATATCTGATAAAATAGATTTCAAAATGAAGGCCATAACTAGAGACAAAGAAGGCCACTACATAATATTGAAAGGATCTAACAAACAGGAAGATATAACCTTGATAAACATAAATGCACCCAATATAGGAGCACCAAAATATATTAAAAATCTTCTGGAGGACTTCCAAGGAGAAATTGACAGCAATACAATCATAGCAAGGGACTTCAACACTCCGCTGACATCACTGGAAAGATCCTCTAGACAAAAAATTAGCACAGAAACAGAGACTCTAAATGAAGCTCTAGACCAAATAGATTTAACAGACATCTACAGAGAATTACACCACAAAACTACAGAATTCACATTCTTCTCAAGTACTCATGGGACATTCTCAAAGATAGACCACATGTTAAGGCCCCAACTAAGTTTCCACAGTTCAAGAAGATTGAAATCATATCAAGCATCTTCTCAATTTACAATGGCTTGAAAGTAGAAATCAATTTCAAGAACATACAAAGACATTTGAACACATGGAAGCTAAATAGCATGTTATTAAACAATGAATGGGTTACCGAGGAGATCAAGGAAGAAATTTAAAATTTTCTGGAAACCAATAAAAATGAAGACACAACAACACAAAATCTATGGGATGCAGCAAAAGCAGTTCTGAGAGGGAAGATCATAGCACTGCAGGCCTACCTCAAAAAAACAAGAAAAATCTGTAATAGACTATCTAACCTTACAACTTAAAGAACTAGAGAGCAAAAAAAAGAAAAAAGAAAAAGAAAACCCCAGAACAAGTAGAAGGAAGGAAATACTAAAGATCAGAGCAGAAATAAACGACAGAGAGACCAAAAAAAAAAAACCAATTCAAAGGATCAATGAAACAAAGAGCTGGTTTTTCGAAAAGATAAACAAGATTGATGGACCCTTAGCTAGACTCACCAAGAAACAAAGAGAACACAAATACACAAAATCAGAAATGAAAGAGGAGAAGTAACAACGGACACCACAGAAAAACAAAGGATTGTTAACAAATACTATGAACAATTATATGACAACAAATTTGACAATCTAAGCAAAACGGACAAATTTCTAGAAACACATAGTCTCCCGAAACTGGACCAAGAAGAGATAGAGAACTTGAACAGACCAATAACAAAAGAAGAAATTGAAGATGTAATCAAGACTCTCCCAGCAACCAAAGCCCAGGACCAGATGGCTTCACGGGGGAGTTTTACCAAACATTCAAAGAAGAACTAACACCTATTCTCCTCAAACTATTGCAAAAAATTGAAGAAGAAGGAAGACTTCCAAACTCGTTTTATGAAGCCAGCATAATTCTAATTCCAAAACCAGAAAAAGACACTACAAAGAAAGGCAACTACAGGCCACTATCCCTGATGAACATAGATGCCAAAATCCTGAACAAAATACTAGCAAATCGGATCCAGCACTACATCAAAAAAAGTATCCATCATGATCAATAAATGTGATGCACCACATAAATAAAATGAAGAATAAAAACCACATGATCATATCAATAGATGCCGAAAAAGCCTTCGACAAAATACAGCATCCATTTCTGATAAAAACGCGCAGCAGTGTGGGAAGAGAGGGATCATATCTCGACATAATAAAGGCTATACATGAAAGACCTACAGCTAACATCATAGTCAATGGGCAAAAAATAAATGCATTTCCCTTAAGAACAGGAACAAGGCAAGAATGCCCACTTTTGTTACTCTTATTTAACATAGTACTGAAAGTCTTAGTCACAGCAATCAGACAGAAAAAAAAGTAAAAGGGATCCAAATTGGAAAGGAAGAAGTGAAACTGTCATTATTCGCAGATGACATGATACTATATGTAGAAAACTCCAAAGACTCCACCAAAAATTTACTAGACTTAATAAATGAATTTGGCAAAGTAGCAGGATTCAAAATTAACATAAAGAAATCGATGGCATTCTTATACACCAATGATGAACTCACAGAAAGAGAAACTAAGAAAACAATCCCATTTACCATTGCAGCAAAAAAATTAAGATACCTAGGAATAAACTTAACCAAAGAAATAAAGGACCTATTTGCAGAAAACTACAGATCATTGAAAAAAGAAATAAAGGAAGATATAAAAAAGTGGAAGCACATACCTTGTTCATGGATTGGAAGAATTAAAATCATTAAAATGTCCATATTACCCAAAGCAATCTATAGATTCAATGCAATCCCCATCAAAATACCAACGGCATACTTCACAGAATTAGGACAAGTATTTCAAAATTCATATGGAACCAAAAAGACCTCAAAATGCCACAGCAATCTTGAAAAGGAAGAACAAAGTTGGAGGGATCACATTAGCAGATTTCAGGTTATACTACAAAGCCACTGTAATCAAAACAGCCTGGTACTGGCACAAGAACAGGCATATAGACCAGTGGAACATAACAGAGAACCCAGAAATGGACCCAAGACAATATGCTCAATTAATATTTGACAAAGGTGGCAGGAGCATACAGTGGAGCAAAGACAGCCTTTTTAATAAATGGTGTTGGAAAAATTGGAGAGCTATGTGCAAGAAAATGAAAATAGACTATCAACTTCCACCATACACAAGAATATACTCAAAATGGATAAAAGACTTAAATGTGACTCATGAATCCATAAAAATCCTAGAAGAAATGTAGACAACAAAATTTCAGACATCATACGCAGCAGAATTCTCACTGATACATCACCTAAGGCAATAGAAACAAAGAAGAAAATGAACACATTGGACTACATCAAACTCAAAAGCTTCTGCATGGTGAAAGATACAATCATCAAAATGGAAAGGCTACCCACTGTATGGGAGAGCATAATTGCCAATGATATATCAGATAAGGGGTTAATTTCCAATATATATAGAATGCTCATACAACTCAACAAAAGGAAGACAAAGAACCCAATTAAAAATAGGCAGAGGAACTAAATAGACACCTCTCCAAACAGGACATACAAATGGCTAAGAGACATATGAAGAAATTCTCAACATCATTAATCATTAGACAGATGCACATTAAAACTACAATGAGGTGTCACCTCACACCTGTCAGAATGACCTCCATCAACAAATCATCAAACATTAAGTGTTGGTGAGGGTGTGGAGAAAAGGGGACTCCAGTACAATGCTGGTGGGAATGGAGACTGGTGCAGCCACTATGGAAAACAATATGGTGTTTCCTCAAAAAATTAACAATTGATCTTCCATTTGACCCAGTGATCCCACTTCTAGGAATATACCCTAAGGAGCCTGAAACACCCATCACAAAGAATATATGTACCCCCATGTTTGTAGCAGCACTATTTACAATAGCTAAGATCTGGAAACAGCCCAATTGTCTATCAGTAGATGAATGGATAAAAAAGCAGTGGTACATATACACAATGGAGTACTACGCAGCTGTACAAAAGAAAGATCTCTTATCTTTTGCGACTACATAGAGGGACCTGGAAAGTATCACCCTAAGTGAAACAAGCCAAACAGACAAAGACAAGTATCATATGATCTCACTTATTTGTGAAATATAATGAACATAACAGTCTGAGGAGTGGGGATGTCCCAGAGACGTGGAAGTGGGGTACAGACTGACAATTTCCAGAACAGCGGGTGGTGGGGGAGAGATAAACAACAGAACATACATTGTGCATGTATGCATGAACAATGGACGTGGACAACCAAGTTGGGGACATGTCGGGGAGGGAGGAGTAGGGTTGAATCAGTGGGGGAAAAAGGAGAAACATCTGTAACAAAACTTAATTAATAATAAACAAACAAACAAAAAACAATAACAGTTGCTAAATCAAACTGAAGTGTCAATGCCCTTTGAATAAAGTGTACGAGAAGATGCAATTTGAAGTGATAGGCATTAGATATCAATGTAACAAACAAGATATGTGAGCTGCTTGTTTAGGAAATAAATTGTACTTTGGTAATCAGTTGGCAGAGCAAATTCCTATGAAGGGGAGATAGTGGATCAGTTCTACTCATGTAATATCACAGTGACCAATCTTGATGATTTATAAAAGTTGCTAAACATGCCCTTGTCGATTTTGCTCAGTGGTTAGAGCGTGGTCAAAGAGTCACCGGTTTGATTCCGGTCAAGGGCACGTATTTGCATTGTGATTCAGTCCCCAGCCTTGGTCAGGGTCACGTGGGAGGCAACAAATTGATGTGTCTCTCTCACATCAATGTTTCTCTCTCTCTCCCCCTCCCTCCTACTCTATCTGAAAATCAATAAAAAAATATCCTTGGGTGAGAAAAAAAAAATTGCTAAACATATTTAGGCACATTTACCCATAGGCTAGCTCATTCTGCACTTATAGGCCTTACATAGATTTATTATGTTTTAATTTAAAGTTATCTTTTTTTTTAAATCTCTCTATAAATTCCCGTAAACTGCTTTGTGTATAAAGTTCTTCATTTCCAGTGGGTATGTTTAAAATGGTATTGACTCATTATGTGAGTAGATCTTGGCTTTTTTTTATGGCAGATGGGTAAGAACATAGAAAAGTGAAAGATGAATAGGTGACATGTTTCGAATAATAATTAGATATAATTAAGGTTCCTCAAATAGGCTTTAGAGTTTTGAGGTAAATACACATTTACAGGGTATCCCCACCCCCAAAAATTATATACAGGGTGTCTACAGATTCTATTACATTTTGGAAATGGAATATATTTTAATAAACACTGGCTTTATAATTATTCAAAGTTTGTATACAATTTTTTGGGATACATTATATTTGTGACCATAAGAAAAATCTTTGTAAAACCCATTCATACTTTTCTGGGAAAAATAGGTGTGGTAACTAGGCCTTAAAGTATAGGGGAAAAAATGGTGACTTATAGTTATTATTATAGGAATAGAGAAGATAATTAATCCCCAGCATGAACACTTTTATGTTTGTTCCCATGCCAACATTTAAGTGGTTAAACATAAAATAAAAATAAAGAGTGAAAGAAAGAAACTAAGGGGAAAACACTATCAGAGAGAAATAAGAGGAAATTTAGCAGCATGAAGAAAAAGAAACGATTGAACTAAAAGAATCAAAGTACTAACAAAGTCGGGATCATTAAAAATGATTTTCTGCAGGTACCACCTAATTCTATACATTTTAATACATATTCTACCACAAATGTCTTTTGCAACTAGAAAAATTGATATGAAGGTATTCGCTCCAAATATCTTACATTAACAATAGCATATTAACTATTTTTCTGGCTAGAATTAATCCTAATGATAATAATAGATATTTATTCTTGATGAAATGCTTAATATGGTGCATTAGTAACTATATAAAACTTTTTTTTATCCTCACCCGAGGATATTTTTCCATTTTTTGTTCAGGTAGAGTGGGAGGAAGAGAGAGGAACAGAGAAAGATCACCGTGAAAGGGACACCATCCGAACAACCAACCAGGGCCGAGGACAAACTGCAACCGAGGTACGTGTCCTTAGCAGGGACTGAACCTGGGTCTCTCTGGACCACAGGCTGATGCTCTAACTGCTGAGCCAAAGTGGCCCGGGCTATATGAAACATTTTTGTAGGCAGCATCTCATAAAATCCTTTGCAGTTCCTGATCTCTTCCCTCCCCAGGTCTTTATACATGATGCTCCCTCTGCCTGCAAAGCCAGTCTTTCTGGCTAAAATACTTTCTAACTCATGATGAAGTGAGTATAGTGAATGATCCATAGTTCACAGCTACAAAAACAGGCTCAGAGAGGAGAAGTAATTTGCCTTAAGAACACAAAGTCAGTAAGTGGTACAGCTGGAATTTGATTCTATATTTCTTTGTGACTCCAACAATTGTGCACTGACCATTTGAGTCAGTTTGGGACCACTTCTATATTGAATGCTGTATCTTCATGCATATACTGTTGGGTTAGGGGAGAACCAAATGAGATCAATGTGAATGTTGTTGACTTCATGGTTAAACTGATTGATTTATTCCACAACGTTTATTGAGCTTCCATTTATCATGAAGAAGCATTAGACATTATATGCCAAAGCATGAGAAATACAAAGATGAATAAGATATAATATCAGTCTCAAGTCCTTTGCTGTCTAGTTGGGGAAAGTGAACAGGTAAACAGAGGATCATGATTCAGAGTGGTAGGGGCAACGGGATATAATCATGGGTCGCTGTGGGGGCAGAGAGGAGAGACAAAAAACAAGTTTAATGGTTTCAGAGAAGGTATCTCAGAAATCTCAGTGAGACTTGTGAATGGAAAACATTAGATAAGCAAAGACAGGTGGGGATAGCAGAAAGACTGGCTTTGCAGGCAGAGGGGGCATCATGTATAAAGACCTGGGGAAGGAAGAGAGTAAGGTAATTACAGAAACTTCAAGTAATTAAGTAAAACTATAACAACACTGTTCCGTTGACAATATTGTTGTGTCTCATCTGCTCAGAATCAGGGAGTGAATGTCTAGCCTCAGTGATTCTCTGAAGAATGTCCTGAAGAGAGTTGAATTAAACTTTTAGAACATGTTTCATTTCTGCAATTCCTCAATACCCTATAAAATCTGTAACATCTATCAACCTGTCAACTTTCAACTGTCCCTTGGATTAAAGAAAAGTACAGACTGAAGACTAGTGTCTTAAATAAAATCTTGGTACCTTAGCTTTTTGGTGGAATAGGTAGAAAATATTTGAAACCCTCTACCCCAAGCCTTTCAAAGGATCCCAGGCATAATTATTTCTGAGTTAGTATACAGCAAACACAATGTATTATGACTGTGTAGGCACTACCATTAAAAAACCAGACTCAGGACAAATTGTCATATAGCATATGTGCATATCTTACACAATTTGAGCAATGAGAAAACTATGCCCATATGGCATATGTTTGAATTGGCAGTCAGTTTGTGGCCTGCTGGGTAGATGATTGAAAAGAAGTAGGAAAAAGACATCTAGTTTAAATGACATAATTTCCCTTCCACCGAGCTTTTTCACACTAGTATAGAACTTGAGGCAAAAATTGCTGTTAGTACTATGGTTCTCAGCTGCATAACCATGCAAAGGAATTCTTAAGCATGCAATCTTGCAAGATTTTTTGGCCTCATTCAACATATACTTATTGACGACCTACTATGTGCCAGATACTGTGATGTGTGCATCAAAGGATTTAACAATAGATTACTGTCTATTGGAGGTAAAAATGCTAAAACATAACTATCCTTAAATTAGTGCGGTAGTGTTTGATAACATACGAAGAAACTTTCAAAGGCTACATAGAAGCTGTAGCACTTAAGTTGATACTTGACAGGAACATAAAATATCAGGTTAGCAGGAAAATATTGTGGGCTGTAATAATAATAATAATAATAACAAAATAAATATGAATAAAATATAAATATAGCAATAAAATAACACAATAAAAATAGCAAAAACAACAATAAAATGTAATTTCACTATCTGCCAAGAATTTTTCTGTACACTTCATGTCTTTAGCTCATTAGTCTTCACAGCAACCCTAAGCTGTAGGTGCTATTATCCATTTTCTACATAAGGAAAATTATTTATAGAAAAATAAGAAGGATGAAATAACTTGTACACAGAATCCATATCCTTATCTGTTCCCTCATAATATATGAGTAAAGAAGCAGTAGTGGAAAAAAATATAACAATGTGTTTGGAGCTTGTTAAATATCCTGGAGCTACTGGGCCCGAGCATGTGATAGAATGAAGTATTGAGAGAAGTGAGGTCATCAAAGACTTTGAAAATCAAGCTAAGTAATGTTCAGCTCATTATCGAAATAATGATTGGAGTAGGGGTAGGGAGTAATGATGGCTTTTGTGGAGGTGACATAATGCAACCTGCTTTGGGAATATAATCCTGAACATACAGGGAAGAAAGCATTTAGAGACATGGGCATCCAGGCAAGAGAGACAAGAGGTGTATGCAACATAGACATGGTTCCTGCTATGAGTTGCTGCAGTAAATGAGGTGAAGAACAAACAATACATAGCTTTTTTTGGTGCCAGAATGGAGTTCATGAACAGGAATATGAAACATTTCAGAATCTAGAGCCCAATTCAAGTCCCTAACCATAATATTATTTATAGCATTGCTATTTCGGAATTTTCCTAGCAAAGAGACACCAGATAGGTTTTCTCATGTTATGACCAAATAACTAATCTTAATTACAGTTGTGCTTAAGAAAGTGTCTTGTACATGATACAAAGTTAAAACTCTGAGGATTTGACAAAGAAGCCTTGATCATGATGACTTTTGCTTGAGGCCTACGTACACTATTTCAGAGTCTTATATTTCTCATACAGCATGCAAGGACACCACTTAATGCATTATCAAATTACTTTAGCAGTAAATTAAATATTATTCTAATGGCCTAAAACTGTTAATTTATCTCCTGATGTCTGACTCCCTGTAAGGGAATGACTTAGGTGTGGGAAGAATCTGGCACAACTAGTCTATAGCTTAAGTGTATTAAATTGGGCCTTAGAAGTCCGAGTTACTACCATGGAACATGTGGTGTGCTTGGAAAGAGAAACTCATTTTATTCTCAGAGTTCAGGAGACAATACAGTGTAGTGGTTAAAAGTGTAGTATCTGGGCCACGCCTCTTTGATTCAAATTTCAGCTTCCCCACTAATTGTGTTGACCTTGGTCTAGTTATTTAACAACTCTGTGCTACACTGTCATCATTTGTAAAATAAAGATACTAACACTATTGATTTTTATTTATTTTTTCTTTATTGATTCTAGAGAGAGAGAGTAAGGGAGAGGGAGAGAGAAAAAGAAACATTGAGAGAGAACATTGATTGGCTGCCTCCTGCATGCCCCACACTGGGGATCGGCCCACAACCTGAGCATGTGCCCTGACTGGGAATCTAACCAGCGACCTCTTGGTGCATGGGTTGATGCTCAACCACTGAGCCACACCGGCCGGGCATACCATCATCTATTTCAAATAGTAAAGGTTACGTGAGTTAATACATGTAAATCTTAAGTTCTTAGTCCATTGGCTGGAATATACAGAATTTAATAAATGGCAGCTATTATTCTGAGAAGACTGTAGAGAGTGTGTATATCAAGTGCTACAATTTTTATATTATTTCACCATTGAGTCATTGGGTTGTCTTTGTATTAATTAGAAGAGCCAACATATAAACTTTACACATAATGGCTGCCTCATTTCTTTTGATTTCCAATTTGCTTTGTGTCAAAACTAGCAGTTGTAAGAGTAAATAAAATCTTGGGTCTATCACTCACTAGTGAAGGGAACGTGACAGATTAGAAGCTTCCATTCAGAATTTACTGGATTATCCCTAATTATTCCCAACATCCACAGTATATGTGTCTGTTATGAATGCTGTTGCCAATTAGCTTGCCTATATTAGTTGACTAAATACATGTCAAGAAACTAGGGAAAAATCAATAGATTAATAAGGAAAACTATGCATGGCATGATTTCCTTCTTTCTTGCTGGATAATAGACATTCCATAATTTTTTCTGGTCTACGTCATTATTGCAATAAGATTCTTCATGGACATTTTTGACAAGGCTCTAAATTTTTTCTTTCCTTGTTGGAGATGATGTAAGTTTTGACACCTGCAAAAGTGATAAGCTCGAAAACATGTTTTAGTGGCATAGGTTTATTCCCCTATGATCAGAGCTCTACTACCTAATACCTTCCATGTTTTTTTTCAAAATATGTTTTTATTGATTTTTAGATAGAGAGGAATGAGGAAGGAGAGAGAGAGAAACATCAATGAGAGAGAAACATTGATCAGCTGCCTCTTGCACACCCCCTACTGGGGATCAAACCCACAACTCAGGCATGTACCCCGGCCAGGAATTGAACTGGCGAACTCTTGGTGCATGAACGATGCTCAATCCACTGAGCACACTAGCTGGGCCCTAATACCTTCCATGTTAAGCTCCTTGCAAAGAGTGTAGACTGCAGCAAGGTATGCAAGGGGAAACAACCTTTGATTCCAACACAGGAGTAAACATTATTGTGTACTGTGAGAATGGGTATATATTGAGAGACCTGGTTTGGTAGATTTATAATAATTAGGCTAAAGCATGGCCCCTTGAGCCCATGGTAACCTCATTGGATGTTCAGTGGAGATGCTTGCCTTTAGCGTTATGATTCTTTATCTCAGAAAACATCAAAATGTAAGCATAAAAAATAATTAGAGAAAATAATCTATTGATTTTCTCATATTGTCTTAACTCAGAGCCTAATTGAAGGTCGTTATGTATATCCACCTCAAAGACTAATTTTTAGATAGGCATCATAGTTTCCTGATGCTCATGCTGCATGAGGCTTACTGATATTCTACAGATGCTATCGAAAAGAAAAATATTTCACCTGAGGCAAACATTCTCTTAGGAAAATCAAACCTAAAGAAGATAAACCTCAACATAACTTGACTGCTTATCAAGAGCCCAGATAAAAAGAAGGGATATCTTGACTGGGTCAGTAGATTGGATACAGGGCAGAAAGGGAGACTTTGAGCGTTCTGTTTGTCACTAATCCATAGCAGACTCTTAAAAAGTATATTTATATGTCTGGGGACTAACATCTACTTCTGTCTTCAGTTCATCCTTGTCTGTAGCATTAAATGCATATGTTATCTTCAATTTTCCCACACTGTAAAGTGGTAAAACTCATGTAAAAAATATGACTTATTATGAAGCAATCAGAATAACTAGAAGGAAAAGAAAAACAATCTGGTTCCCCTCACTGCAGTGAGGCTATCTTACTAGTTCCTACCTCCCTCTTACCAACAGATTCATCTATTTAATTGTATGCATTCGGGTATATACATACTGTCCATGGAGCCCCTGGCTTACAGTACCTCATAAATAGACTTGGAAAACTGCTTTGCGATAACAAAGAATGGGAAAAGCCTGGCTCGTGTCTGCCTTGGGTGCCTCATATATAAAACCAGTTTTTGATCAGAGCATAATGAGAATTGGCAAGAAAATAGGGAGTGATTATAAATGAGCACATAGTTTCTCTTTGGAATTATGGATATTTTCTAAAATTAGACTTTGGTCACAGATGCACAACACTGTAAATATACTAAAATTCATTAATTAGCCCTGGACGGTTTGGCTCAGCGGTTGGAGCATTGGCCTGCAGACCAGAGAGTCCTGGGTTTAGTTCCCGCTAGGGGCACATACCAAAAATAAATAAATAAAATAAAATAAAATTTATTAACTTGTACACTTAAAACAGGTGCATTTTATGATATGTATAATATACATCAATAAGCTATTTTGGAAAAATATATAATTGGCAAGAGCTACTTTTTGGATAAATCCACATAATGTTAAAAATCTGGATGAATATAGAAAGGTAAAATTCATGTCTGAATGCTATATCCACAAGAGTAGGTCCCAATTTTTTTTTTTTTTTTGGTTTGTGAACAACACTGGTGGGAGAAAAGGCGCCATATCTCCTCCACAACAATTCCACTCAATTTTGCTAATTTAGTATTGTAAAATAAAAATGACACCAAAATTCCACCCTGGAAATGGTGGCAGTTGCAGTGAAAGGGTAGCAGGCTGCCTTAACTTAAAGCTTTCAGCAGTAAAAAAAAATCTCTACAGTTAGCCCAGCTGGTGTGGCTCAGAGGTCGCCAGTTTGATTCCCAGTTAGGGCACATGCCCAGGTTGTGGGCCCAATCCCCAGTGGGGGGCATGCAGGAGGCGGCCAATCGATGTTCTCTCTCATTGATGTTTCTATCTCTCTCTCCCTCTTCCTTCCTCTCTCTCTAAAATCAATAATAATAAAAAGAAAGAGCTTGATGTCCTGCTCAGCAGTTGAGCGTAGACCCATGTACCAAGAGGTCACCGGTTCGATTCCCAGTCAGGACACATGCCCAGGTTGTGAGCCCGATCCCCAGTGGGGGGCATGCAGGAGGAGGCCAATCGATGTTCTCTCTCATCGATGTTTCTATCTCTCTCTCCCTCTTCAATCTTCTCTCTCTAAAAATCAATAAAGAAAAAAAAAATTTTAACAATTCTCTACAGTTAGTCCTCTTTTTTCCCTTTCTCCTGTTTTGGAATTTCTTCTAGATTCTAATACGTTATACCTGTGCTTTTGGACTGGCCTCCTCTCCAGCTGAAGATCATTGAATATTCTAGTCTACTGATCTACACAAAATGTTTTATATTTTCTAAACAGCCATTGTTCAACTCTATTTTTTCAAACTTTTCACACAGGATCAAAGATCTACCTCTCTTTCTCTGTATCACTGAACCTAGTCATTGCAATGGCCAAGAAAGTCATTGCAATAGCAAACACAACACTCACTTCCTCTTAGATTAAAAAAAAAAAATATTTCTGACCTCTACATAAGATTGTTTAAACACACACACACACACACACACACACTCTCTCTCTCTCTCTCTCTCTCTCTGAAAGGAAACAGTTGGCAGATTGTTCAGATGAGGGAGAGTCAAGTTGGCCTTGTAAAGGGGACTTATCAACAGTGTTGGGACCTGCATCAAATTAGGCTGATTGAGTTCTCCAGCTGGGGGTGGGGACATAGATTATCTCACCACTTCACATTCATTTTCAGCATCCACATATTGTCAGGCTTCAGTGATAAAGATGATAAAGTTGCTCTACACATGTAAGAAATTTGAAAGTGGATCTTAAAGTTTCAATAAGTACACCTCAAGGTCTTTTGTATAATCCAGTGTATTTTAATGCTGAAGTGATTTACCTTTGCATTATTATATGCAGGAATAATTCCTGACTTTGAATTCAGAACCCCTAATCTCTGCTTCATCCTTATACATTTGCACCCTTATAGCTAAAGTTTTTATGAAGCCCCAACCATTCCTCTGCTCTACCCTGTCAAACTCTTCTCTATGTAAAGTGATGTATGCACACTTCATCTCCCTTATCTTCCAGATCTGTGTCTAAATTTCTTTCATGTGAGATCTATTCTTTCTATGCATAATTTTATGTCCCTTCCCACGTTTAAGACCCAGCCAATACTTTTCTCCCTTAAGAACTCTTTTCTGATAGCTTCACTTGCCTTTCGTATATGAATACAAATTCTACTGTTGGCATCATATCCCAGAGATTTTATTAGTGGGCCAAAGTCAACCTAAAGGAATTTCTCCTTGAGGGAAAACTATGTCATTTTTTCATAGCTCCTTTTTTACCTTACTTAGCCTTAAAGTAAAAAAAAATGAATTTCTATGTCTTATTAATAAACATTGTATTTGCTCAACTGCACACTTATTCTAGTTTTTAAAATATAAACTTTGTTACAACTGTGTTGGGTCCATGTTACTTTTTAAGAAGCATAAAATGGACCTCTTCTGGGCAAGGGTATTGGAAACTGTAATGGATCGAGTTGTTGGAAATGGTCATATAAATCCCAAATGATCATGAAAATAAAAATAACAAAACTTTGTAAAATGTTGAAAACAAGACTGGCAAATGTCTTTATTTCATTAAGCTAAAAGTGCATTAGCATCTTGTTCAGAAATCACTGAGATGCTCTATCTCCACATTATCAAAACAAAGATAAAGAAAAGCAAAGCCCAAAGCTTTACTTCTCATAGAACTATATCAGATGCCTCCCTCCCTCCCTCCCTCCCTCCCTCCCTCCCTCCCTCCCTCCCTCCCTCCCTCCCTCCCTCCCTCCCTCCCTTCCTTCCTTCCTTCCTTCCTTCCTTCCTTCCTTCCTTCCTTCCTTCCTTCCTTCCTTCTATATTCCCTTCCTCTCTACAATCTCTGCAGCTTTCCATTCATTTTCCCTTTTTTACTTTTATAAACATTTATGAAGTACAGAACCTACCACAACACAAGGAAACACGTTTACTTTACTTCCTCTAAATTGACCTATATATATTCCCCTAAGAAAAAAGCCTGAGTGGACTAGGAAACAGCAGCAGATTGTGGTAGGTTCCAGTGCCTAATTTTCATTTGATACACACATCTGTTCCAGTGTTTATTTTCATGAATGTATCGACTGCTAAAGTCCTGTTTAAGAATCAGATTTTCATAGATGTGACAATTTTTAGACAACCAAAGCAGTAACATATGGTTTGAAGTTTTCTTCTATCAATGCCATTTTATGATATTTGAATAGTGAAAACACCAAGCACAAGTCAAGTTTAGTGGTATTAGCCATTAAATATTTTCCTTGGTCAGTTTAACTTTATTTTAATGTCATATTCAACTATTAAATCTAGAGATAAAACTTAGTGCAGGGCATAAGGGTTTCTTATCTGCAGTCATCAGGAAAAAGCCAGTGATTTTATCCTAATGTTCCCCTTTCTGTTTCCTGAGATGCCACCACATTTTTCCTGCTGTATTGAGGAAAATACGTTAAGCCAAGAGCCACAGTTTCTTTTAGGACTATGACCAGAGACAATAATACCAGTCAGATAAGCTACAAAGTGATATTTTCCTGATCCCGGCTCTGTTTCAAAAGCTTTTTGAAACCAGCCAGATCACTAATGGCTGAAAGGGTTATATATCTGTGAAACTTACATTTAAGATCATTTCCTTCTGCAAGTGTGCTGTCATCCACTTTATCAATCATACTAACATTAGAA
Organism: Molossus molossus; assembly: GCF_014108415.1. Classification (NCBI taxonomy): domain Eukaryota; kingdom Metazoa; phylum Chordata; class Mammalia; order Chiroptera; family Molossidae; genus Molossus; species Molossus molossus. The sequence continues at coordinate 20,060,482 of NW_023425355.1, forward strand.
CCTTACATTTCCAACTTTCTTAAATTACAGTTTAGTATTTCTTTTACTTTAATAAACATGAGTAGTATGCTAGATCCGGAGAAAGATTTTAGTTAGTGGATCAGATGTAGGCACCAAACAAATGTCTGCCCTTTTTACTGTAATGCCTCACCTTCCAGCCATCAGAACAATTATTTTAGGTTAAGGTGGCATCTTAATGAAATTCCAATTTAAGTAAAAGTAAATTGCTTACATAGAATAAAACCATTATCAGTTATTTAATGTCTACACAGGTTATCTAGGAGAGGCAGTGAAAAACATGAGTAAAGCTTGGAAGAAGGGGAAGACCTACATTTTGATGATGGACAGGAAGGATTTGCTGTGTATGAAATGTAGATTCATATTGAAATTCCCTGTAAGAGTTCCTCGGTAACATGAAGACAAGATGCTAGACAAGACAAGTAAAAAATAAGAAGGATGACTAATGTAAATAGGTGAGAGACAAGAACCAGCTTTGGTCTAAAATAGGAAACAGTGACTTAAAAGTGAAAAAAAATATAAATCTAATGTGTGCATGTGTGTGCACATATGCACATGTGCACATCTATGCACGTGCATGTGTGTATGCATGATTCTATATGTTTTTAAATGTTTTGCACTGAAAATCATATAACATATAAGTACTGATCATTGATACAAAGATTTTAAAGTAAAATAATCTTTGGAACCAGGCTAGAAACAAAGGAGGTTTGGAAATGGTCACTATTATTTCACTTACTAATGTCCTCAGAAAAGTGCAATAACAATTTTTGGAAAAAAGATAGAAGTATGCCTTAACAGCGATATGGCTATGCATAGCTCTGTTGCATGTCAACAGCTCCAATTTTGCACTGGGACCTTTGATAGCATGAAAGGCTCAGGTGTCTCTTGATCTTCAGTGCCGAAAAAGAAATGCTCAGTTGTACTCTGTGCAACAAGAACATCTCTTATTATTCCTTGGCACTGTTAACAGTGGTATATAGCTTAAGCTGTGGTCAAGGAGAATTTGAGTCATTTCATAGGAAGAATTGAGTAGAAGAGCATTTCTAGATGTAATTTAGATTCAGTCAAGTGGACTAAAGAATAAAAGTTTGTGACAGGTAGAGTGCTTTTTCAACTTGAAAAGGTAGAAGAAAAATTGGGAAGAGGATGCTAAAAACCAATGATCAAGGACATTATCACAAGTGAGTACTCAGTTTATAATAACTAAGTTTAACTCTCCAGGCTCAAGTGACTTAATCCTGTTCCAGAAAGAAGGGAGTGAAGTTGCCCAGATTACATTCATTTAAATACATGTAAAGTTTAGTACCTAGGTTCATAAACCTACTTCATATTAGATATAGTGCTAAGAACTAAATTGTCTCACTCCTCAAATTCATATACAGGGTGTTCCAAAAAAATGTATACAGGGTGTCTATAGATTCTATTTTGAAATGTAATGTATTTTAATAAATGCTGGCTTTATAATTATTCAAAGTTGTGTATACCTTTTGGAGGGACACTCTATATTGAAACCCTAACTCCCATTGTGATGGAATTTGAGATGGAGCCTTTGGAAAATAATTTGGTTTAGATGAGGCCATGACCTTATAGTTCCCTCATGAGAAGATACGCCAAAGATCTTGCTTTCTCTCTTTCTCCTTACCATGTGAAGACACAGCAAGAAGGCTGCCATCTATAATCCAGGAAAAGATTTTCATCAGATACTGTCCATGCTGGCACCTTGATCTTGAACTTCTGACCTCCACAACTATGAGAAAATAAATTTATGTTGTTTACACCACTCAATCTACGGTATTTTGTTATGGCAGCTTGAGCTTACTAAGACAGAGAGGGAGACCTGGAGAAGAGTCATTTATGAAAAAAGACCTAGGAACTTTAGTTTACTAAAAGACTGACTGACATATTAAAATGGGATAAGATCCACAAAAAGTAAATGCTACAGCAATGAAAATGTAGATTCCACAAGAACAATAACAAGAGGGGCTAAGGTTTCTTTACTATGGTGAGTCCACTTCTTCAATGTTATACTAAATTCAGAACACTGCATTTTAAGGGGGAATAGTACAAAGCAACATCTGAAAGACAGTGGCCAATGTTACAAGAGGGGAGTTAAAAAGCAGGGCATAATGGAGACTGGGTATTAGGTACCACTTGTTGCACTACCCCAGGGGGGAAGCATTTACACTGTAATATGAGCAATAGTATGTTAGCAGCCTGGCTGGAAATCAAGAGAGATCCTTTTAGTTCTTTTTTACCCCCTAAATAAAATGATTGTGTAACATTGGGCAAAAGAGGGTGACAGACCATGCAATCTCCAAGGTATCTTCTAATCTCAATGTTATGGTTCTATAAATGTGCTTCTGTATGTGGTGGTGAGCTTTTGAAGATGAATTAACTACCTGTCAGGGATACTGTAGAGAACTTCCTCACAGTGGGTTAGACCTTGGACTATGTAAATTTTAAAGTCTCTTCTCACTTAAGAGTCTATGATTCTGAGTCCAACACTCCATTTAAGAACATCTTCAAGTAAATGTACATTTTCAGAATAAGAAAACTGCTATCGAATCACAGTGGTATGTCCGATATATAATTAATTATTTTTGAAGCCTTGGTACCCAACACAAAAGAAAAAAAGAATGGTCCAGCTGGTGTGGCTCAGTGGTTGAGCATCGACCCATGCACCAAGAAGTCGCTGGTTTGATTCCCAGTCAGGGCACATGCCCAGGTTGTAGGCCTGATCCCCACTGGGGGGCATGCAGGAGGCAGCCAATTCACATTCTCTCTCATCCATGTTTCTATCTCTCTTTCCCTCTCACTTCCTCTTTCTTTAAAATCAATAAAGGAAAACCAAAAAAAAAAAAAAATAAAGGAACATGGGACTGGGGCATATAACTTGGGTTTAAATCTCAGATTTAGTTGTTAAGAGTAATGTGATTTAAGGCAAATTTAATCACCACCACAATCTCCTCAATTGTGATGATAAAAACAGCAGTACCCTTGCTGTAAACTGAGCATCATTAGGTTCCATGTTGCAATTAATTATTTTATTAATATGCATAAAAACCCTACCAGGAAGGTATAATGGCTCACATTTTCCTTGAGTTCACACACAGTTACACAGCCAGTAAATTGTGAAGTGAATTTATCAGGCTTATTTGACTCAAATGTCTATACTTTTAGCTTCTCTATCATACTACTCTGTTTCCTGAGCCTCAGTTTCCTCATCGGTAAATGAGGAAAGTCCATTGTAATAGTATTGTGAAGCTAGAAATAAATTAAAACATTTACTACACGTTAATGATTCTACAGACCATGGCTTTTATTATCATTATCTCTTCCCTCAACCCTATTGCCATATCTCAGAGGATCAGGCAGTGAGATTTTTCACTCCTTATTCAAGAAGATGCTTCGCTTGGCTGTTTCCACAGGAGCCATCTTAAGGAATAAAGAATTTACCTCAACTTGAATGTCCTAGTGGATAAGAACAATGACTAACAAGATACTAAAGTAATAAAATATTATTTTTGCCTATTACACTTTCCCACACTGACAAAAGATTATCTCTCTGCATGTGTACACACACATATTCTGCTGGAAAGGATGCAGAGAAAAGATACTGCTGGTACTAGAGTTAAATCAAAAAATGCTTCTGAAGGGCAACATGACTTCATATATCAAAAGCCTTAAAATTTTCCATACCATTAAGGCAGTAATATTTCTTTTAAAAATGTATCCTCAGAAACTAATCATTTGTAGACAAAAATATATGTACATAAACATCATTGCAGAACTATTTATAATGCCGGTAAATTGAAAACAACCTGAATCTCCAACAAGAGAGTGGCAAAATAAAGCATAGTCATGAAACATTAAGCACCTGTCAAAAACATGTTTGCCTGTGCCACAGAGATATCTTTATGGTATAGTCTTACATAAAAACACCAAGATAAAAATCTATATAGACTCTAATCCCAATTTTTGTATATATCTACACACACACACACACACACACACACACACCTATGCACAGAAAAAAGTGTTGGAAGCAACGAAACCAAGGTGTTAACAATAGTTATCTCAAAAAAGTAGAATTCTTTTTTAAACATACTCACTTAATATTTTTTGTGGTTATTTTTAAATGAATCAATTAGCACTTAGAATAGCAAGGAAAATAATGATTGGGGACCTGGTGTCCCCTATTACCAGTTAAAATATACAGAGATTATTTGAATGTTGCTAACCAACCCTTAATATGTGTGATGTCAGGATGTTGGACCTCATTGTGGTATTCCAACACACCAAATGACTTTCCTTTCCCAACAGGTATAGGTGATGACCACGAAGAGAACTCAAGAAGTCACCCGATCTTGTGTCTTGTGTCTAATACCCAAACATCACTATGGACAGTTGTACTTCTCTTCTTGAATACCTTTAGTGATAAAACCTACACATTGAAATATCTTTAAAGGTAAAACAGCCAGAACCCTGTACAACCAGTTTTTAAGCCTGATATTCTACGGTGTATGTGTGTGTGCATCTCCATATTTGATCAATTACCATCACAGGAAAGAAAGTACAATTGAAAAAAAAAAAAAACTCTGATCAAAAGAGAAAAGTATTCTATTTTATCGTCTGTCAGTGAGGTTAAGAGTTAGAGATAGAAGACTGGGTCCGATATGTTCGAATTATCTTGATGTCAAAGCAAACCCTGACATTTCAGATATGTAGAGTTCTGTCTTAACCAGCTCTCTGTTGGAAAAATGACATTCACTATTTTCATTACTCTTTTGGCATTTTTCAAGCTCTCTGACATTATTAACTCTTCCCCCAGGAGTTTAGAAATATACTTTTTTATCAACCTAAATTCCATTATTCTAAACATTAGTTAATTTATCATTTGGTTTAATAGCAGATAGCCCTGGCCAGTTTGGCTCAGGGGTTGAGCATCAGCCTGCAGACCAGAGAGTCTTGGGTTCGGTTCCCGCTAGGGCACGTACCAAAAAAAAAAAAAAAAAAAAAAAAAAAGCAGACAATTTAAAAGAGAAATATTTAATACCAATATCCAGTACATGAAATCCAATCCAATATGAATTGGGTAATATATTTTGAATTGCCTGGCTCATTGATTAGCATCCCCTTTATGAGCATAGACACTGTTATGTTTATGTAGAATATTGTATTTAAGTTAAATGGGATGAGAGTTTCTCTTTCCCATTTGACAAAGTTCTTTTTTTTTTTTTTTTTTTGGCAAACATAGATTTTATTTTATTTTTTATTAATTAATTTTTGTTACAGATGCTTCTCCTTTTACCCCCACTAATTCCCACCCTCCCTCCCTGCCCTTTCCCCAGTTTGTTGTCCATGTTCACTGTTCATGCATACATGCATATAATTTCTGTGGTTTATCTCTCCCCCACCACCCCCTCTTCTGGGGATTGTCAGTCTGTACCCCACTTCCACGTCTCTGGGACTACCCCATTTCTCAGACTGTTATGTTCATTATATTCCACAAATAAGTGAGATCATATGAAACTTGTCTTTCTCTGTTTGGCTTATTTCACTTAGGAACCTGTAGCTTCCCAGATATATGTAAATTTCATACTCTCCTTCTGAAATTAGAAGTTATATAAAATGCACACACACCTTGGTATTTATAGAGATGAAACAAGATAAGTTCATACCCTAAATCTGTGTGTATTTTCTCTTCCCTGATGCCTATTAAGGGTCTTTCATTCAATCTCTGCTCCCAGTATTCAATTTGCTCAGAACAGCAATATAAGCCTTTGGACTGCAATTTCAAATCCCAAGCTTTTATAGATCCCCAAGTTGAGAAGGATCTCTGACAGTTTAAATTCCACATTAGTTTTCCCCATGCTGTACTTTACATCCCCATGACTATTTTGTAACTACCAATTAGTAATTCTTAATCCCTTCAGCTCTCTCACCCGGTCCTCCAATTCCTCCTCTTCTCTGGCAACCACCAGTTTGCTCTCTGTGTCTACGCCTCTGTTTCAATTTAGTTTGTTCATTTATCCTGCTGTTTAGATTCCACATAAGTAAAGCCATATGTTTTTTCTCTCTCTCTGATAAATTATTTCAGTGAATATAATTGCCACTAGGTCTATCCATGCTGTTGCAAATAGTAAGATTTCATTCTTATTTATGGCCAAGTAATATTCCATTGTATATATGTATGTTTCCAGGTGGGTATAGGAAACATCAAGGGAACACTTTGTAAAGTATATGATTGTCTAACCACTATGCTGTACACCTGAAATTAGTACAAAGTAATATTGAATGTAAACTGTAATTGAAATATAATAAATTTCACATTAGTTTTATTGTTGATATAAAGCTAATGGACAATTCAGAATTAGTTGGACCTCAAAATTCAAATCTATGTAACTTGATATATTAACCATTACTGGTATATGTGTAGACAGCTAAATTTGATAATTTGGAGCAAATAAAAATTTCCTGTTTCTGCTTTGTTGAACCAACTCGATGAATTGGAAAATGTTAACAATGAATGAGCATAGATATTAAATGTGAATTGCATTAGATATTTCTATTCATCCTGAAAATGTATGCAGGCTCAATCTTAGGGCATGATAATAGATCTTACAGACTTTTTTTATAGGGAAACTTTCTTTTTGGAAACATTATAAGGAGAAACAGGAAGGGAAATTTGCCCAGTGCCTTCAAGAGGGAAACTATCAGCACTCTAGTAAAAATCACAGCTATTAAGACCTGAGTCTCAGAAACCACCAGGTCTCAGGAGCACAAATCCTATAATGATAATTATAGATGCTCCAATGACCCAGTCTCAAACCCTTGCTATAATTCACTCTGCCATAAGGAACTAAGGTTCTTCTGACAGAACTATGGGCCGTTCATGGATAATAGGGCATAGATAAAGAAATAGGTTCATCTTGACAGACTATAATAATTTATAACTGAGCAGAGTTTTTCTTCCCTGTCTGAAGAATTAGAGGAAAGAAGGAGAAGTCACTGATGAGGGAAGACCTTACTTCTCCCAGTTAAAAGACCACAGTATGATGCACATGTAATAGAAACAAGTACAATGAACTGGGAAGCAGATTTTAACCCAGGTTTTGTTGTTTACAAGCCATGAGACCATCTGCAAATAACTTGACCTCCTTGAACCTTAGTAGCTCTATAATGGAGCTTTAAGCCTGGATCTTTGGGTCCCAAACTCAAATGCCCATAAGGGCCAGGAAGGCAATGTCCATCAGATTCTGTAAACATATCCAGTGCGGGAAAATCAATAGCCTGTGCAAGGGGGTTATAGCAATTGCTGCCCTGCATTAGAATCAAGGAAACAATAGGGAGCAGTGGGAAATGAGGTAACCAAGAGATCCTGGGCTTGTTTAAAAGGGAGCAGCCACTACTAAGATCATTTCTCCAACAGATCATTGCTTTGAGATACTGTGAGTCCCATTTTGCAAAATCTTCTGATTCATCAAAAAAAACAAAACAAGACTGGATATTCAGATTTGTATGCAAAGCTTCTCCATTTAAATGTTAGCAATTAATTTGAATTATTTTACAACACTGTGCAGGCCTGAAAAGACTACATCTTGGATTGGAGTTGTCCTGCAAACAGCCAGTTTGCAACGTCTGGTTTAGATAATCTGTAAAATGCTACTGTTACATTAATAAGACCAATTAGAGTTATTTTTAAAATTATGACCTTAGTTTCTGCTGATGCCACTTCCTAATCTCTGCTCTTAGTTATACTCCAGCCTTTCTTTCTTTCTTTCTTTCTTTCTTTCTTTCTTTCTTTCTTTCTTTCTTTCTTTCTTTCTTTCTTTCTTTCTTTCTTTCTTTCTTTTCTTTGATCTTCACCTGGGGATACATTTTCAATGATCTTTATTTTATTCATTTTTTTAATCCTCACTCGAGGACATTTTTGCATTTATCTTCTGATAGAGCAGGAGGAAGAGAGGGGGGAAGAGAGAGAGAAACATCAATGTGAAACGGTCACATCCAGTGGCTGCCACCCACACGACCCCAACCAGGGCCAGGAACACACTGCAAAAGAGGTACGTGCCCTTAGCGGGAACTGAACCCAGGTATCTCTGGTCTGCGGACTGACGCTATAACCGCCGAGCCAAACTGAACAGGACTGTTTTTACTGATTTTTAGAGAGAGAGAAACATCGACATGGGAGAGAAACATAGATCGGTTGCCTTTTATATGCACTCCACCTGGGGATGGAACTCCTCACCTAGGTTTGCACCCTGACCAGGATTGAAACTGCCACCTTTCAGTGCACAGGATCATAATCCAATTAATTGACCCGCTTGGGCAGAGCTACTCCAGCCTTTTTTACTCACCTGACTTTTTTTGATCACTGTTTTTGACACCACTATTATCTCTGCTTCTTCAGCCAGTCCTCACCCACTAACTCTTGAGAAGCGCCAACCCTCCCTACAATTCATCCCCTCCAGCCAAGGCCCTCTCACTCCTGTAAACTAATCCTTCTTCTCATCAAACCCTACCCACTATGGCCAGGTTTTAAAACACCTTGATTCAGTCAGTCTGTGCCTTGACTATGTGCCATATTCGCCTATGATAGTTGTATGTAACTTTGAATGGACAGAGCAACTTACTCTTATAAAGGTAATATTTCCAAACAAGTGAACCTCGAATGGTTCATGTCTTAGTCCATTTGGGCTACTATAAGAAAAACACCATAGACTGCACAGCTTATAAACAATGGAAATGTGTTTCTCCCAGGTCTGGAGGCTGGAAATCTGAGATTAGGGTGCTGGTATGGTCGGATGATGACCCTCTTCTGGACTACAAATTTCTCATTGTACCCCCACATGGTGGAAGGGTTGAGCTAGTTCTCAGAGGCCTGTCATGTAAGGGAACTAATGACTTCCAAAAGGTCCCACATCCTAAATTAATCATATTGGACATTGGAATTTCAACATAAGAATTTTGGAGAGACACAAACATTCAGCCGATAGCAGTTGCCTTATATCACTGGTATCATCAGATAACAAATGGAACTTATATTTCATCTGAATATGCATGCTTCTAATAAATGCCTCAGCAAACGAACTATATCTGGTTTCAGAAGGTGTTCTTCATGGTTTTGAACAATAGTGAAAATAATCCTTTGGGTATAATTGACATTTCAAATGATGCATTGTCACACCTTCCTTGACAATTTCACAATATAATTTGCCAGGAGGTTGGCATTTTCTTAAAAAATACATTGGCTCAGTCGTTGCTTCACTAATAAAATGATAACCACTGACAGACCAAGACTACCGTTTTAAGCTCCATAAACTTAAGAGGCACTCTTATTTACTGTTGTTATGTAGAGATCTAGTTTAATGAAACTCGGATTTGAAATTAAATCCCAGTTTGGAGCAGATATTATTGCAAAGAGTTGGAAACAATAAGCTTGGTACCAAGTGTGAATCTTTTTTAACTGGGGCGAGTCCTTTAATTTCTTTGGTTCTTGGTTTCTTCTTCTTTAAAACGAATGTTTAATTATAATATCACTATCATAGGACTTATGTGACTATCAGAGATGATCATGCCTTTCACAGGGTTCTCACATAGGAAGCATTATACAGGGGCCCCAGAATTTAATCTGATGTCAACCAGGCCTAATTGAAAAGAGACTAAGTTAAGAAAGATATAGTCCTAACAGACTATATTAAGGAAATGTGTATAGGGGGATAAAACCTAGGATATCATAGGAGAGAAAAAGTAGCTATAAGCAAGATTTTCACTTCAGAGGTACTAGACAGCTTTCCATTCCTTAGAAACAAAGTCCTCCAGACTCACTAGCTCTCTTTCTGTTCAGTGAAAGTTCAAACTTGGCATCTGCTAGTCTTTGGCATCTGCTAGTCCTTCTGCCCGCAATACTCAGCCCTGACTATTCCATATCACTCCAGACTGATGTTTCTTACTTTTCCTTCTAATCTCAGTTTACATGAATTTGTCCCATGGGTATCTTCCCTGGTCTCTCAGTCTTTGGCTTTTCTGTTAAATTCTATCATAACCCCTGTGTTTTCTTATTCACTGAATTTATCAAAGTATATAATTATATGTTTATGAGGTTAAAGGTTAACTGTCTCTTCCTTTAAATGGTGAACTACATGATGTCAGAAATGGTGTCTATATTTCCAGTACCCAGCAGGATGCCTAAAAAAATATTTTATTGAATATTTGGTGAATAAGTGAAAAAAATGACAGTGTAAGACTCAATTTAAAAATATCCCTAGAAGAGCCCTGGCTAGTTTGGCTCAGCGGTTAGAGCGTCGGCCTGCAGACCAGTGAGTCCCGGGTTCGTTTCCCACTAAGGGCATGTACCTCGGTTGCAGTTTGTCCCCGGCCCTGTTTGGGGTCGTGTGAGTGGCAGCCAGTCCATGTGTCTCTCTCACATCAATGTTTCTCTCTCTCTCTCTTCCCTACTCTCTCCCTCCCGTTCTATCTGAAGATAAATCCAAAAATGTCCTCGGGTGAAGATAAAAAAAAATATCCCTAGAAGAGCCCAGCTGGTTTGGCTCAGCAGTTGAGTATTGACCCATGCACCAAGAGGTCACTGGTTCCATTCCCAGTCAGGGCACATGCCCAGGTTGTGGGCCTGATCCCCAGTGGGGGGCATGCAGGAGGCGGCCAATCAATGTTCTCTCTCATCGATGTTTCTTTCTCTCTCTCTAAAAATAAATAAAGAAAAAAAAATTTTTTAAATCCCTAGAAGAGGTAATCAATTTAACATAAGTTCACACTAAGATCTATATCACTGTTAATCATTCCCTCCTGAAAGCAAATTTGGATGAGTGGGGAGAAAGGGAAGGGAGGTGGATGAGTGGATAGAATAGGAAGGGGTAAAACAGGGGTAGTAGAAGGTAAAATAACACAAGCTTGGTCTCTGTCCCATCAGGCCAGGGCCACCAGCCAGTTTTGATCGGCTGGGGCTCTAAGATGGGCTGCTATCTGCAAAGATCACCATCCTTTCATTTGTAAATCTATTTCAGGTGAGCACACAAAGCAGACAGTATAGTCTGAGAGTTCAAGATTATAAGATTTGTTTTTCTAAAACTGTCAGCTAAATGGCTCCACTTTTCTCTTCCAAGGCTTCTAAACTGACAAGACTGACAAGCTCACTGTCTTCCATCTTTGAAATGGACATATATAGTTGAGGAAAGTGTACTGGATATGTTTTCGCAAGTGACATAGTCTTTTCTTAAAGCTGAAATAAGTGGATATCAATGAGTTTGTATTGGCAGCCTTCTACCCCTAAACCTCACATACACAGTAGAACCTCCCTGGCACATGGATCACCCACTCAGTCACTCAAGGATGGAGCGTGAAGGTGAGGCATGTGGTACCCTCTGCCAGGATGCATGACTGCAAAAAGCTGACTGCATTCTCACAGGGAGATTGATGATGTTTTCAATGGCCATTCTCAGTTTTAAAGAAATCTTCTAGCTATAGAACTGGACGATTATTAAAAAGTATACCTATCAACCACTGAGGGAGACTGCGAGGGAGATAGGTGAGCTAGAGGTTAGGGATTAACAAGTATTGAGTGTTTACTATGACACAGACTTTTTATATCTACCATTTCATTTAATCTCCAAAGCTGTCTTAGAGACAGATATCATTATTCCCATTTTATAGGTAAAAATATAAAGCTCATAGATGTCATAGAGAACTAAGTAGCAGAGACAGCATTCAAACCCAGGACTATCTGGCTCTAAACCTGGGGAACTCTTCACCACAGTAGCTCTTGGATGTATATAGAATGAAGCACTGTACCTATAAAAATGGAAACAGTGTCAATCATGGCACCTGGCTATTTTTTCTAAAGCACTTGTCCCCCCCCCCCCCATTGCATAGTAATATTAAATTTGGGTCTTTAGCACAATATTCTTTCCATTTTATTCCCAACACAAGTATAAAAGCAGAGGGAGCATCAAAATACTAAAAGAACAGAATTTAAACATTCTTTGGGATGAGAGCTATATGTTATTTATCTTAGTATCCCCAATGTCAAGCATGAGTCTTAACTCATGAATCTTAATTCAATAAGATTTGAGTGAGAAGGAAAAAATAGTTTGGAAGATCAAAGACTTCCCTTAGTAGTGGAAACATTTGGATACTCAGCATGGACTAAGATTTTCTGAGAGAGATCTCATTGTACTGTTGGGAGTATCAATTCTACATCCACCCAGAGATGATTGGATCATGACTTATAACTAACACACAAACTGATAATGACAATAAAATCCCAGGCCAGAACACTTAGGGAATGGCAAAGGTATTGTCTCTCTCATTCCTAAGGGAACACACCATTCTTTGATACCCCAGACAAGCACTTAGATACCGATTAGCATCAGTCACTATGCTAGTCACTGGAAAGACAAAGATAAATGAACCCAGAATGCAAATCTCACAGAGCTCACAACCTAGTTGGAAAGACAGACCCATGAACATTATTATAGGAAATATAGCAAAAAGTAATGGTAGATATAAATAGGTTATTTTAGAAACTCAGAGAAAAGTCACCTGACCAACCTGGTAGTGGTATGAGGGAAGACAGTCTGGAGGAGCTGACACTTGAATTGAGTTTAGATAAATGTACAGGGTATAGCCAGGACCAAGTGGGATTTATTCCATGTTTACTAGAATAGTTCAACATAAAAATCAATTAATACAAGGCATCATTCCAAAAGAATATAGAAAATAAACATGATCAACTCAATAGACTGAGAGAAATCTTGTAGCAAAAGCCAAAACCTTTTTATGATAAGCTATTCAGTAAACTAGGAATAGAGGGGAATTTCTTCAACATGATATAAAGTATAAAAAAGCCCACAGGTAACATAATAATCAATGACTGAATGCTTTCCTCTAAAAACAGAAACAAGGCAAGGGTTTCTTTGTTTTTCAACATGATACTGGAAGCTGTAGCCACTGCAATAAGGTACAAAAATAAATAAATAAATAAATAAAGGCATATTGATTGTAAAGGAGGAAATAAGACTCACCCTATTTGTAGATAACAAGAAAATCCCAAGGAATCATACACACACACACACACACACACACACACACATCTCTCTGAGAATTGAAAAATGAGTTCTGTTAGTTCACAAGATACAATATCAACCAAGAAAAATCAATGTAATTACTATATACGAATACTAAACATATGGAAACAAAAACACAATACCATTTACAATCACTCCAAAGAAAATGTCATATTTAGGTATGAATTTAACCAAGTAAATACAAAATCTATATGCTGAAAATTTTTAAATGCTGATGATAGAAATTCAAAAAGACCTTAAATATAGGAGAAGTGTACTATATACATGAATTGAAAGACTCAATCAAGTAAAGATGTCAGTTTATCCCAAAATATACCCAATTTTTAATGTAATCCCTATCAAAATCCCAGAATGTTTTTTTTTTCAGATATAGACAAGATAATTGTGAAATTTATTTTGTTTTATCCTCACCAGAGGACTATATATATATATATATATATATATATATATATATATACTTTTTTTTTTTCAGATAGAGTGGGAGGGAGGGAGAGAGAGAGAAACATCAACGTGAAAGGGACACATCAACAGAGTAGCTGCCACCCGCACAACCCAACCAGGGCAGGGGACAAACTGCAACTGAGGTACGTGCCCTTAGCGGGAACCGAACCCGGGCCTCTCGGGACCACAGGCTGACGCTCTAACCGCTGAGCCAAACCGGCCAGGGCTAATTGTGAAATTTATATGGAAAGGGATAGTTCCTAGAATAGCCGAAACAATCCTAAAAAAGAAGAATCAAGTGGGATAATAAGGCTTAATATTTATCCATAGTATTCAAAACAGTATGCTCTTGGTGGAGGGATAAACACATAGATCGACTGAACAGAAGAGAGAACCCAGAAATAGACCTACACAAATATACCTGATTTTTAATGAAGGGGCAAAATAAATTGAAAGAAGAAACAGACTTTGTAACAAAAAGTCTGGAGCAATTTGACATTCACTAGGCAAAAAGAGGAATGTTGCCCTAAAGCACACCTTATACACAAATTAAAAAATTAACTCAAGACAGATCTCAGACTTAAATGTAAAACACAAAACTATAAAAGGTTTAGAATAAAATAAAAACAAAATGTTTCAGGATCTAGGGCTAGGCAGAGTGTTTAGACTTGACACAAAAACACTAGTCATAAGAGAGAAAAAAATTGATAAATTGGACTTTATCAAAATTAAAAACTCTTGCTCTGTAAGCAAACCTGTTAAGAAAATCAAGAGACAGTCTACACAGTGAGAGAAATATCTGAAACTGTATATCCAACAAAGAAATCTGTATCTAGAATATATAAATAACTCTTAAATTTCAAGAATAAGAAAATAAACAATCTCAAAAGTGGTGTAAAGATATATACGCAGCCCTGGCCAGTTTGGCTCAATGGTTAGAGTGTCGACCCTCAGACCAAAGAGTCATGGGTTCAGTTCTGGTCAAGGGCATGTACCTCGGTTGTAGTTCGGTTCCTGGCCCTGGTTGGGGTTATGCAGAAGGCAAACAGTTGATGTGTCTCTCACATCAATATTTCTCTCTCCCTCCCTCCCTTCCTCCCTCCCTCCCTCCCTCCCTCCCTCCCTCCCTCCCTCCCTCCCCTCCCCTCCCTCCCTCTCTCCCACTCTATCTGAAGATAAATGGAAAAATATCCTCAAGTGAGGATTAAAAAAAAAAGATATAGTCCAGCTGGGGTGGCTCAGTGGTTGAGCATCAACACATGCACCAAGAGGTCGCCGGTTTGATTCCTGGTCAGGGCACATGCCCAGGTTGTGGGCCTGATCCCCAGTGCGGGGCACGTAGGAGGCAGCCAATCCATGTTCTCTCTCATCGATGTTTCTATCTCTCTCTCTCTCTCCCTTTCTCTCTCTCTAAAGTCAATAAAGAAAATAAAGTTTTTTTTAAAGATATGCAGACAGATCATTTAAGAGGATGTACAGATAGCATATAAGAGTATTCAACATCATTAGCCCCTAAGAAAATGCAAATTAAAGCCACAGGAGATATCAGTACACACCTGTAAGAATGGCTAAAATAAAAAATAGTCCAAACAAAAAACGCTGATGAGGATGGGGAGAAATTTCATCACTGATACATTGTTGGTGAGAAAGTAAAATGATATAGCTTACTCTGGAAAATGCTTTGGCAATTTCTTATAAAACCAAATATGCAACTATCTATAACCCAGCAATTGTACTCTTAGCATTCACCTACCTCAGAGAAATAAAAACTGTGTTCACCCAAAAACCTGTACAAACACATTCAAGTAACTTAATTCATAATAGCTAAAAAAACTGAAAATGGTTAAAAAACTATGTATCTATACCATGAAACACTGCTCAGCAATACAAAGGAACAAACATGATACATTCAACAATTTGGATACTCTCCAGGGAATTATGCTCAGTGTAAAACGCCAATGCCAAAAGATTATATATATTATGATTCCATTTATATAGTAGTCTTGATTTGAGAAAATTAAAAAAAAATGGTGAACAGGTTACTTTGTTGCCAGCGGTCTGGGACAGTGAATTGTAGGGGGAGAATGGCATGGCTGTGCCCACATGAGAGATCCATGTGATAATGGAACTTTTCTGTGCCTTGCCTGTCTGTAGTGTTGGATAAATGAACCTAGACATACGATAAATTTCATTGAACTAAAACACACACGCACACACACATTGGTACAAATAAAACTGGGAAATCTGAGTAAGATTTGTGACTTATGTCACGATAGTACCTTGATTGTGATATTGTACCATAGTTTTGCAGGATGTTACCATTGGAAGGAAATGGGTGTAGGTTACATGGGATCTCAGTATTATTTCTCTCAAGTGCATGTACATCGCCCATTATCAGAAAATTAAAAGTTTAAAAACAGAAACATTTTAATAAATAAGATAACAAATATTGAAAAACCTATTTTAACAAGGAGATGCAATCTCATATCCAACAATCTTAACTTTTACATGATTAAAAGCTTGCAACATATTTTAAAATTTACCTTTAGTGTTGAAAGTATTAGCAATGTTGCCCTGTTTTTCCCCCATTGATCCCTTCTTTCCTGCTCCCACCCCCCCTGCCTTCCCCACACTACTATCTGTGTCCATTGGTTATGCATATATGCATGAAAGTTCTTTGGTTTATCTCTTCCCACCCTCCTGTCCCTGACATTCATCACTCTATTCCCTGCTTCCGTGTCTCTGGATCTATTTTGTTCATGAGTTTATTTTGTTCATTAAGTTTCACATATAAGTGAGATCACATATTTTTGAAACCACAGATTCACTATAGGTAATTTTAGGGCAACAATAATAAAAGCTCAGATTTATTGTTATTATTACCAATACACGGTTAAGCTCTTTATGAATACTATCTCAATGAATTCCCACATCCTACTAAATCCTTGTGAGTTCGATGTTATTATTATGCTATTTTACAGATGAGAGCACAGCCTCAGGATTTAGTGACTGAGATAAGATTTGAACCAAGGTCTGTCTTGCTGCAAGGTTTAAACATGCCAAAGTATGGGGTGGGCAAAGGGAGGTTTACAATCGTCACACAAACAAATAATACAATAATTAATAAATACCAAGAATAAAGTCTGTGTTTTTTTGTTTCATTTTTTTTATCCTCACCCAAGAACATTTTTTCATTCATCTTCAGATAGAGCAGGAGGGAGAGAGGGAGGAACAGAGAGAGAAACATTGTCGTGAGAAAGACACATCTAGTCACTGCCACCCACACAACGCCAACCGGGGCTGGGGACAAACTGCAACCGAGGTATGTCCCCTTAGTGGGAACTAAACCCGGGTCTCTCTGGTCCAAGGGCCGACGCTCTAACCACTGAGCAAAACAGGCCAGGGCAGATCTGTGTTTTATGTACTCACTGTAAACCTACTTTTGCCTACCTCCGTACATAACCAGTATGCTAAAGTACCTCCCAACAACACAGGATAAGGATGGGGTTGGCATTTTGGGCTACTGAGACCTGATATAAAAAAGAGTTGAATGCACTTCAAACATGATTTTTCCTGGATAAAGCCTTACTATAATTACCCTTGGGTGTAAACAAATAGAGTAAGCAGCAATGCATTAGAATGTCTCTAGTAAAAATCTATTGTAATTTCTACCATAAGAAGACATTCCTACAAAAATACCATCTCTTATAGCCATACAGTTTACTTGAGTCCAGTCCACAGCTTATGAAAGCAAATACTTTGAGTGTGTCACTTTAAGATTGCTGACTTGAGAGAGAGAAATGGTAATCTTCATTCAGTACATATTAAGAGCAAGAGTGATCTCAATATGTGATTCCCCCAAGTCCTGACTCTGACCTCTATGAAAATGATACAATCTCCCAACTAGTCATTCTCAGCTGCCCTTGTATAAGAGGGACAGATGGTCTCTCAGGTAGCTAATCCAGCATTATTAACAGCTTTCTCTGTTAATGAACTGGTCTTGCTGAAAAGCACATCGCTTGGTATGTCTGTTCTTGGATGAGGAGCAGAAGCCCCAGAGTACTTTTGCAGCTTCTCTTTCAGCAGGCTATAGGATGATTTCTGTGTTAGCAGTTGTCTGGGAAGCTCACTGGGCTTGAAGATCTGATTTGAATAATTCAATGATTTGAAAAAA